>NC_085963.1:24647041-24963387 GCF_910591565.1 Cydia splendana
TCCACCCCGGAGTACGACCAGAAGCAAAAGTTGAGCGCGTCACAGACAAATACCCAGTCGACGGCGCGAGGGTGGTCCTTGGAGGGGTGAATCATGTCCGCGCCCGTGTCGGGGATGTCTAGGCCTTTTAACATCTGGAAATTTAAGTATCGGATAAGCAAATGACCTTGCTCAGATGTACACTAGTGGAGAGTTGAAGAAGTTGATCCAGTATAAAACTGGCCCTCTAGCAGCTATTAGTAGTGACTCTACTTAGGTAGTAGAAGGTCCAGGGTTCAAATTCTGATAAGGGCATTTATTTGTCTGTTCATCACATATTTATGTATTTATCGATTTCTATCTATTATACATATATATCATCATACAGTACCCACCCACAACCCTATCCCAATAAGGCCTAGTTTCCCCTCTGGATTGGAAGGTCTGATGGCAGTCGCTTTCGTAAAAAGGGCCTACGTGAATTCTTGGGATTAATTGTCAAGCGAACTCCAGGCTCCCATGAGCCGTGGCAAAATGCCGGGATAAAGTGAGGAAGAAGAAGAGTACCTACCCACAACACGAGCCTTAATGAGCTTACTGTGAGGCTAGGTCAATTTGTGTAAGATTGTCCCATAATATGAGGAGTGTCTTTTCAAAAGGGCTTATTTCCTTTGAAACCCATACAAAAATAAGCCCGTTTGAAAAGACACTCCTCATATTTATTTATTTATTACAAACATATTTAAGGAACCACTTCTATTGTAACAAACCCTAAAAACTTTGATGGCAACATAATAAAAAATAAAAACAGCCTTTAACTGAAGTTTTGTAACATTAATACTCTATCTACTTAAAAATATATCTTATTACTATACAATTATATATTACTATTTACTATTTTCTAGTTTCCATCGACAACTTCAGCTTGTCCTCCGACATAAGCCTCTTTCAAGTCCTTCCAGGTACCGCGGTCTCTGGCTTTCCTGGGCCAGTCCACTCCGCCTATCCTTTTAATGTCACCTGACCATCGAAGAATGATGGCAACATAAATTGTAAAATTACAACATATTTGTCAAACAAAAAAAGAGTAAGTACACAGTTACAAGGGTAGATAAAATCTACAGGCTGTTGTTATCTCTATAATCCATAGGTACTCCCAAAGAAAATAATAATAATATAATCACTATGTTTTAGGTACTCCAGTGAGTCCAGTGATTTAGGTATTGCAATCTCAAGTGCAACTGAGTAAACAATTCCTTACCTCTTTACACAGCTTATCAAGTCCGTCTTCATGTATCTTGACGTGCTGAGCGTTTTCCGCGATGAACTCACCCGCAGCGGCCGGCCACAACATTTTAACCTTCAAAATTGCAATTATATTGTTAATAATTAATATATTACTGTCTGTATTACTTTGGTACAGTTTGCAGGATCAGAAGATTATAAGAAACATTTAATTTGATATGTAAGAAGTCTAACAGTAGCAAGTAAAAACTTATAAACACAAAGAATATAATATTGTTTTTGTTATCAGAACAGAGAACATTGATATATTTAAAGAGCGGGAACTAGTATCAGTTCCCTCAGTATAAATAACGTCGAATTAAATAGTTGCAAGACATTACATACCTTGAGTATTTTTATTAGTTATAATGGAGAAGAGGTTTAAAAGCCAGCAAGTTTTTAAAAACTTGTGCAGCCGCGCCAACTAGGTATTTGCCAGTCCGAACTCCGAAAGAGTCCGAAGATGATTTGCTTTGACTTTGACTTTGACTGCTGAATGACATATGTCACACATTGTCATAATAATTTTATTATTGTTAAGTTATATAAAAAAACGCTGATTAACTATTTTTTTATTCAAACACTACATATCTATTTGTAGTAATCATTCTCTACTGTATCTTTATAGTAATTTTACATTCAAAGTATATTTTGATAGCCAAAATGTGCAGTTTCAAAGAATTTTTGTAGTATATCTTAAAACATTTTTTTACAGAACGTTTAAAACTGAATGTAAAACAGCTAATATTCAGAATTATTTATACTAGGCAACCCTATTTGCAACTGTCACTACAGTCACTTAACCTCCAAAAACCGCGTCTCGTTTAGTTGTGATTACAAAAATAATTAGAAAATAAATACAAAATCCTATCATATCCATTTACAATATGCCTTTAGACGTCCAAGGCACATTCGTATCTCAAAAAATCAACAAGGTGCGATGGATTCCCGAAGAATACGTCGAAACGAAATGCTTCTTTACCGGCAGTTGGGACGACGACGTGAATTCCGTTAAAGTTTGGACCCTCGAAAGCCAGGAGGATGAAGAAGTAGAATATCCCAAATGTCTTTCAGAGTTCCCAGTGGAAGGAGATGTTACTGAGATTAAATTTACAAGTAAAAACAGGATAGCTGTGTCTACGTCCGATGGAGACGTGAAGTTGTTAGAAATCAGTATGTACGAGAGATCCCAGCCGTTGAAGGAGGTTTTTAAATGGGAGAAGTTACACAAATTTGGGTAAGTTGTCTTGAATTGTATTTTCTAAGTACAGTCAGCAGCAGAAGTTGCTAAGCGGGCGAGGTGTTCAAAATTACCTTGACATGCTCTTATTCTCTTAATAATAAAGTCGCGTCAAGATCATCATTGGAATGTGTTAAAATATGAATAAAGTAGCGTTTGCCTCTGAGTTAACTTTGATGTTTTAATAACAAAACTTCCGTGAGACAGACGGACGACGGACGGATGGACAATATCGTCCAGCGAACTGGTAATCCGTGGGCCCCTTTAAATAGTGAGTCAGCCAAGAATCACTCAATTTGAATATATTTTCAATGCAAAAATATATTTGATGGTAATTTTGGCTAGCAAATTTAGACCCCTCTTACTTCTGGCTAAAGAGTATTTATTGGTAAATAATCAAGAATATTTTACTATTTAACAGTGAAGACAGTTGCTGCTGTACGGCAGTGGCCACCATGGACAGTGACATAGCATCGGTGGGTGAGGATGGCAACATTAACTTTCTGAACGGGCACCGAGGAGATATAGTCCGCACGGTCAACGGTGCTGATAGCTGCTCGCTGCATTCTGTGTGCTATATCAAGTATCATGAGGTGAGAGAATTAGAGGATATTTTATAAATACTGTTATTTAAGATTGGTGTTATAACTCAGGATGCGGCAAGATATTGGTATTAAAGTTACGAGACTGCACTAAAAAAACTTCCAAGTCTTTTAAATCCTGAGTTGAGTTCTTTATTGAGTCTCTTCGAAGTGCAACTCTTAAGGACTTGATTCTTCCATATAAAAATCCGTCAACAATTTTATAGGTTTTATATAAATAAATACTACTAGCAGTAAATAACTAACCCATCAAATTTTACATGAAGACTGCATATTAATTTTTTTTGTAAAAATGAATGAGAGTTCTCTGTAAAGGAACCCCTCTACAAAAGGGTCTCTAACTAGTTGAAAAGAACTCGAGTTTCGACTTTATTATAACTCTGAAAAACACAGTTGAGTTTTAAAGCAGAGGACTCAAAGAACTAGTCTTAATCAACACTAATCATAATTCATATAAGTATACTTTTCATCACTATGTCAATGAAAAATCAATACTTTGAATGTGTTTGACTGTGCCACTTTTTTGATCTTCAATTTTTAGTCTAATCATAGCTAATCTAACCGTTCCTCGTTTACAGATTATAACCGGCAACCTCCGCGGCCACATGAAGATCTGGGACTCCCGATCCTCCGAAAACAAACCCACCGCCTCATTCCTTCTCGCCGGAGACGACTTAGCAGCAACCTGCATTGTCAGCCACCCGACACAACCTCACATCATACTTGCTGGCAGCGAATCTGGCTCGCTAGCCATATGGGACTTACGTATGAACTCATTCCCTACTTCGCTGCTTAACGCTCACGCTGCAAGCGTTACAGAAATGCAGTTCCATCCAGTGAATCCATCAAAGTTGATATCGTGTTCGGTGTCCGGTGAGATTTGGGAGTGGAATATGGAAGCGATGATCAAGACTACGAAAGGAGAGGATAGCCAGGTCGCTACTTGGATGCCTTTGGAGGATAAGAACACTATGGTGGTGAATTCTTTGATGCCTACGCTGCATAAGGCTATTAATACGGTGCATTGTGATAGAGGGAAGATATTGTGCGGTGCGGACAATGAAGCTGTGTATCTTATTAATAATTTTAAGTATTAATTATTAAATTTACGGTTGTTAAGATTGGTTTTATCCATCTAAGGCTCATGGACCTACTTATATTATGTATTTATAAGTTCGATGAAATAAATGTTTTATTTCGTTCAATTTTAAGACAAAACGAAATTAACTCTATAGTATCATTTGTACGAGCCCCGATGCATGTTTTCGTCTAGTCAGACCATTTATCGAGGTTCTCGCGTTTGTATAAAAATAATGTTTTAGTTTAAAAATCATTAATATTTAATGCTTATACTAATGTAGTTTAATTTTATAAGGTAATTTCTACAATAACTAAATCCAAATACAAGAAATACCGTTTGTACTGAAAAAAATATAACGATGTTTTATTTTTTATTTGACGGGTAGGAATATAACAGATGTGAAAAGGGCTATTACTAGGGAAAGCAACACGGCTCTGCCAATGCACGGTGGCTCGGCTTGTATGGAGAGAGGGTCAAAAATCAATTTCTCCGAAAGTATCAAAGATACTCTCAAAATAAAAATATGTTCGTGTTAGTTGTTTAAATATCTAGTAAAAAAGTAGTAATAAATAGTTCTACTTTGTATATTTTAGCATAAAAAAAATCTAACTGATAACAAAAAAATATGCAAAATACGTACAATTTTAAAGCCTTATAAAAATAGAATTAAAGAATAAATTACAACATATTCTTGAATAATATAATAAAACAAATAGTTTTTATCAATTATATTGTAAAAATATATATTTAAAATTAAAAAATATATATTTACAGAGATGCTAATATCGTACAAATTATGCAACGAAAAATATTTCACGTCACGTGTCAGTCACCTTAAAAAACTAACCTAGATCAACTTATATTTTAGATTCATCTAAAATGTATTTTAAACATCTAGTTAAATAAGTACACATTGTGACTACTATTGATTTTTTGTTTTTGGTAGTTTCCTACGGCCCGTAATCATAGGGTCCGAATTTACTAGAAAATTATTTAAGATATTCGTATTCGTCTATGTGCGCGCACACAATTACTTTACCAAACGAAGGTAAAACAGGATAAACTCGAAAATGTATAAAAGTACGTAGTAACAAATATTGGTGTTTTGTTAGTATAGCTTCTGTGAGAAGAGATAGCACATGCATCGTAAGTAGAGATGGGTCGCGGGTATTTACCCAATTTACCCACCCAGGTAAATACCCGGTAAATACCCATCTACCCGGTGGTAGAGAGCGGACCAGGGGACGTGGTTATGTGACGGGCTGGAACAAACATGTCCGGGGGGCTCACTTGAAGGCGAGGCTTTGTTTTCAGGAATGGTGTGCACACGGTAAACCTAAATCAGGCCGCTTATATGAGGAAATGTGCAGTTCCAGGAAAGAATTTAAAGCCAAACTGAAGTTCTGTCAAAACAACAAAGACCAAATTAGAATGGATATAATTGCCTCACACCATAAGTCAAAAAACTTCGTTCAGTTCTGGAAATCCACTAATAAAGTAAATCCTCGAGTGAGCCCACCGGCTAGTGTTGAGGGTATTAGTGAGCCCACTGACGTTGCCAACCTTTTTATGAATCACTTCAAAGTGGAACCGATGTCAGCTGCCGGGGGAGGACAGGTGCTCGATGCTGAGAACCGCGGGCCTGGTGACAGCCTGATCAGAATTACGCCAGCAGAAGTGTCTAAGGTAATCCGACAGATGACGAGAGGTAAGTCGCCAGGGCACGACGGCCTCAGTATCGAGCATCTGCAATATGCAGGCGTGCATCTCCCTAGAGTTCTGGCCATGTTTTATACATTCTGCTTACGCCACAACTACTTGCCGTATGACCTCATGAAGACTATAGTCGTACCTATCATAAAAAATAAGACAGGTGATGCCTCCGACAAGTCCAATTATAGGCCAATTTCTCTGGCTACTATCTTGGCGAAAGTACTGGACAGTGTGCTTAACACGTATATGAACAAGCATATTAACCTGCATGACGCCCAGTTCGGTTTCCGACCGGGACTATCCACTGAGTCAGCAGTTCTATGTCTCAAGCACACTGTTCGGTATTATACTGAGAGGAGCACGCCGGTATACGCATGCTTTTTGGACTTGTCGAAGGCATTTGACCTGGTGTCATACCAAGTGTTGTGGAACAAGTTAAGCGTGAGCTCGAGTTTACCAGCTGAAATCATAAAAATTTTCAAATATTGGTATGACAACCAATCAAATATGGTTCGATGGGCGGGGGGATACTCTGATGTCTATAAAATGCAGTGCGGAGTCAGACAGGGAGGGTTAACTTCGCCCACTTTATTCAACATGTACATTAACAGCTTGATTGAGGAGCTCAGCAGCGCAGGTGTCGGATGTTCAGTGGATGGTTGTTTTGTTAACAACATAAGCTACGCAGACGACATGGTGCTGCTGAGCCCCTCAGTCAACGGCCTTAGGATTCTGCTGGATATATGTGAAAGATATGCTGTGGCCCACGGTCTAAAATATAATGTGAAAAAGAGTGAGGTATTACTGTTTAAGTCTGGCACTAAAACATATCCCATTCCGCCAATAATGCTCAGTGGTTCTCCTCTTCAAACAGTAACTAAATTTAAATACTTGGGTCACTGGGTTACTGACACTCTAAAAGACGATGTTGATATAGAAAGGGAGCGCAGAGCACTGTCGGTAAGGTGTAATATGCTGTCTCGCAGGTTTGCGCGTTGTTCGACAGAGGTAAAAATAACCCTGTTCAAAACGTATTGTCAAACCTTATACACGTGCAACCTGTGGAGTCACTACACCAAAAAAGCCTACAGTGCTCTGCGCGTCCAATACAATAACGCCTTCAGGGGGTTGTTGGGGCTGCCCTGGCGCTGCAGCGCGTCAGGAATGTTCGCCGCGTGGAGAACCGACGGTTTCCAAGCCGTGCTGCGCAAGCGGGTAGCATCCCTGGGCGAGCGCGTGCGGGGCAGTGCCAACACTCTCCTAAAGGTGATCGCTGAGAGGATGGACAGCCCTATCCTCGCTCACTGGATGTCCTTGCATGTCAATTGTAATTATAATTATACTTTCTACTAACACACCTAATATAAGTTATTACTTAGTACTAACATAATATGGATGTATTTGTATCCGAAATAAATGCTTTCATTTCATTTACCCGTATCTACCCAAATGGACGGGTAGATTCATTTCTTGTTGCACATGTCGATTTGTGTTAAAGTGGAGATATAAACCGAGTTAATGGCTGTAATTATTGTGTGTCATTTAAAAAGAAATGGTTTAGTTGCAGTTGTAACTAAGGAATTTTTAGTACAATTTTAATAAATATTAAAAAAGGCCGTCATAAGAGTATTTTTATTAGACTTGAGTAAATTATCGTACTTATACGTTGATAATACACATTCCAACTTCGGTCGGCGGGGGGTGCGGTTGGGGGGAGGGGGGAAAAAGTGAACTTTTTCATATTTCTTGGAATCTGTCATTAATATCGAAAAGTGTTGTATGTACAAACTAAAGTAGACATAATTTTCTACAAAAAAGGTTATATACATTTTTGTCCTAAAACTAACTGTGTTTGACTTATAAGCTTCACAAGTTGGGATACTGCACAATTTTTTTTTATTATCATTCATAAGTATTCTTTATTTTCATCTTTCTAATGTATATTAAAAGCATTTTAAAACATTTCCGGAAGCCAGGGAATGATTTTACACGATTTTCATAATTGGACTGATATGTTAAAATCGAACTTCACCTCATAGCAACCTTTTCGTAATTAGTTTGAACATACATTTTATGTAACATTGTAAAAAAATACTTAAATTAATCTTATTTATACTCACATACCATTAAACACATCAAATTTAGAAGAAAAACGAAAATACCCGCGTATTTACCCGCGGGTAGGTAAATATCGGGTATTTACCGGGTAAATACCCGCTCTCGGGTATTTACCCGGGTAGTTACCCATCTCTAATCGTAAGGATTTGATTGGTCTCTAAATTACCTAATATTCGTCAGGTTGTTGACTGCTGATGCATCCAAGGATGCTAGTGCTGCTAACCTTCTGCGTTTTGACCGCTTACTACAAGCCGAAAAGTCCTTTTTTTGGCCATCCGGCTGAAGTAGAGGGTTCCGAATTGCCCGATGATGACGGTTGTCCCAATTCAATATTTAACGTCTTTTCAGTCACCTTATTTTTATTGGAAAATTATCACTTTGCTTCTCACTTAACCAGTTCGAATGTTTCTTAAGAACTATACACTGATTTCGCAAAGATGGTTTCCAATAAACTACAAGTCTACTACCAATGTAAGTACTTTATTATGTTATCCAAATCACTTGTATCTACGTTTTCTACATCTGGCAACATTCCTACTAATTTTTTTAAGCACTTGACAACATCCTTCTGTATCTGAACTACTAAGTTAAATAAAAATCCCTTTGTAAAAGATTCGACCTACACATCACCTGAAAAAAGAAAGAAAAAGGGTGAATTGTCATTCGTAATATTTTCGTAGAGCTGCTACGCGTTCTACCCAAGCGTAGCAGTCTTTTAACTATCAAACCCGCAGGCGTCTGCATATAATCTTTTATGGCCGTTAATTTAGAGATATCAAGCTTCAAAATAATACTACTTTCAATGTTAGAATTCATTGGGAACATAACTAGAAGTTTAAGTAAACAAATATTCTAATCCTGTTTGTATGACTTTTTGTTACCTCGTAGACCTATTATTATAAATATACTTTTAATGAAAAAGTTATACTTTGTATATGAAATGAAACAACATACCTGATTCTTTAAGCTCCATATTAATAATAATCACTAAAATTACTATTGCCTCAGGAATTCACTACTAATGACGTTCACTTAATGAGCCTTTGATAAGAGAACGCGTACAACCGGGAGTTGCGTTAACTTCAAGGATTATTAGAGAATGTAAGTAATTAGCTATGCGGGATCTATTTATACCTGATAAAAGTACACTTATTAGCTAATAATATTCAGTCATTGGAAACCAAAAAATACCACATGCGTTTTTTTGAGTTATGGCCTAAGGCCAGCCCACCGTGCAATGTACTGACAATTTTGTTTTGAGCCCATGCATGCAGCAGTGCTGTAGGAGAGGACAATATGATTTAGACAACGTTTTTGATAAGTACACTATTTCAGCAACAAAAGTCTCATGCAATTTTATTATACGATCAAAATAAACTAGATTAAACATTACTATTATGGTTCCCATTACTGGGTCATTTTATGTTCATGTGTAGAATTTATTAGAATAAACAAAATTGTTGTGTGGAACTAGACGGAACTAATTTGCATCGGGGCTCGTAGGATCAAATTTCACTGGCAAATTGTTTACTTTTTTCATGTATGGCTGGGCCTAAGAAGTTAAATTAGAATATGAAAGTGCTTTAAAAGCTGCCTGTTTCCATTGTTTTTAGCATGTTATATATTCTGTGACTGAACAAAGCTGTATAATTATAATTTCCATATCTTTTAAATCTTTGAAACTATACTGCCATGTGTAACAGATTCAATATTGGAACAAGTTTACAACTAGCTGTTAAAAATATTTGGTACAAATAATAACACAATTTTGTAAATAATATGCATTTTATTTAATAATGGAAGTAAATACAACTTAATATCAATAGACATTATCTTAATAATAATACACCAAGTCAGTCTTTGCTTGCCTAGTCAAAGTATTGGTAATATATTTTACAATAACTATCATAGTATTTACAACTTAATAATAGGTATTATCATAAATATCATAATAGTAAAATTATACACGAGTGACGCATTTAACAAACCTGTCAAAATAAAATAAAAAAAAAAATACAGGGAGATTTATATATTTTTTGTGATGGATAAATTATTGTTTTATAACATAACCATCCGGTTATGTTATAAAATTGTAATTATTCATTTTATTTATAAATTAAATATTACTCTCAAAAGCAAGTAATAAATAGGGAATAATTAAGTTAAACTTAAATATACTCAGAAAAAGCTCATTAAAGAGATTAGGGGCTTAGATCTCATAATTATATTCCTCTAACAATATAAAAATTTAATAAGGTTTGGTTAGTTGTAAGTTTAACCGGGATAAATGCAACTATGGGATTATTGCAACTGTGATTTATTTCTCGAATGCGATTGGTCGGAACGCCCTCTATGTTAAGTTTTATTTCCAAGTAGCTAAGGCTTTTATCATTAGATAATGGGAGCTCTTGTAATTCACGTTTAAGAAATGAACTCAAATAAACGCAATAATTCCATAGTTGCATTTAACCCGGTCGATCTTATAACTAAGTGCGTCACTTATGTATTCTGTATTCTCACTATCACTAACGAAACAATACAAGGCACCACGGCGATAGAACCAATAGTAAATTTCAATTATCCAAAACGGTAACTAGGAATTCGAAACGAGCCGAAAAATGGCACCACACACTTTTATACACATTCAAATATATTTATAATACAGTAGAGCCTCGCTAATTCGGACCCTGCTAATCCGGTGATCGCTGTAATCTGGACGGTCTCGGGCTAAGTGACATTTCACTTTGATAGTTATCTACGTAATTTTTAACTTTCTTTCCCGACTTAGATTACCTTCGGAATGAAGTGCGAAAATGTAAAGCAGAACAGTATAGTCAGTGTACTTAACATGTTTTTAGTGATTTATTTCCCTTATAGTTTAATTAATGTAATACACATAAATCTTTTTATTTGTGTAAGTATACCT
Source organism: Cydia splendana (assembly GCF_910591565.1). Taxonomy (NCBI): domain Eukaryota; kingdom Metazoa; phylum Arthropoda; class Insecta; order Lepidoptera; family Tortricidae; genus Cydia; species Cydia splendana. The sequence continues at coordinate 24,657,985 of NC_085963.1, forward strand.
ACTTAATGTATTAGGGTAATCTCGGAAATTGAGTAATATCGAAAATCATTTGAAAATCACTCATGTTTCGTTGTGGTTGTCTTTTTTCGGAATTACCCGAAGGCACGGTTAGTGATTTTTATAACAGAAATCCACCAACGACCGGTTATTTGCCCGTCCTGATTAGCGAGGTTCTACTGTAAAATAAAAAAATATTTCATAATATTTTTTCATGGATTCACGTCCACTCACCTAAAACAATTGAATAACCAATGACATCTTTTAATGCAAACTTTCTTTTATAAGAGGACGATTTTACGGAATTTAACATTAACTAAAACTGGTTATTTCACTAAAACAAGATGAATATTTGGCATCCCATTCACAATTATATACCACACTAAATGCGTTAACATTATTAACACGGAGTATATATGCGTTAACATTAAATATCATATCACTCATTATAATAAAATTGTTCAATATGCACCCCTTGACAAGTGCGAATGACCTCTACCAACCTAATTTATTGCATTTTAATGTCAAAATTAAAAACTTATAGAAATAGTGGAGTAAACAACCAAACATATTTGGTCATGCTTAAAACTTCAAATATAACCAAGTATGTTATTTATAATCTTGGCCAAAATACTTTAAAAAGCATGCAAACTTACAAAACAAGCACGCGAGATTTTTCTTTGACGCACAGCGTCCAATTTGACCCGCCATCTTGAATTCGCGCGTCTTTTGTTTTGGCACGCCATTTGACATCTTACGCAATCGAATTAGCACCTTTAGTTTTCCAGCATAGCCTAAACTATGATTACTAAAGTGCGTATTTGTGACATCACCACGCTCGCTAGCGCAAACGATTAAGCACCTTAATCCTTAAAGGATAAAGTCAGATATGGTTCCTACGGTGCGGCGAAGGTTTTCGCTGAGAAGCCGCCAGGATAGAAGCGGGGATGAGCCAGAGCTGTTCGCACCAGCGCATGAGGGCTTCAGTGACGTGGCAGCTGTTCGCTGCCGTGGCTAGCTGGGTCTCCAGGCTGTCCGACTGCTTTATCAGGAGGCTGGAACAAGAATTGTAAAGTTAGTTTATGTTGTTAACTCTTATACCGCCACAGACGTCAACTGACGCGCATGGTTGCAGTGCAACATACACTTTCATGCTTTTCAATAAGGTTTACGATGGCGCACGTGACGTTCAAAGGGTTAAGTAGAACCGTCTGTAAACGATATCAAAATGCTTGGAAATAAAGTAAAATATGAAGAAAAAAGAACACTTTCTAGTGCGACACCCATGTTCTGTATGTCGGGCCGACCATATAGGTAGTGTTTCGGAACTGAATTCAAGGATGCCGCAGGCGCCTAGTGTGAGGGCTAAATGTCGTGCTTCGCCCGACCTTACAGTATGAAGGGCGCTGTAGTGTGTGAGACCTGAATCGCCCGACCTTATAGTGTGAAGGGTGCCGCAGGTGCCTAGTGAGTCGTAATGACGGGCAGGGACGGGCAGTATGTAGGGAGCGGCCCCGGCGTGCTCACCTGGGCGGGAAGAGCGCCGGCGCTATGATCATGGCGACGTTGTGCGCGCTCATCTTGTTGGTGGCGGCCCCGGGGTGCGCGATCACTCACCTGGGCGGGAAGAGCGCCGGCGCTATGATCATGGCGACGTTGTGCGCGCTCATCTTGTTGGTGGCGGCCCCGGGGTGCGCGATCACTCACCTGGGCGGGAAGAGCGCCGGCGCTATGATCATGGCGACGTTGTGCGCGCTCATCTTGTTGGTGGCGGCCCCGGGGTGCGCGATCACTCACCTGGGCGGGAAGAGCGCCGGCGCTATGATCATGGCGACGTTGTGCGCGCTCATCTTGTTGGTGGCGGCCCCGGGGTGCGCGATCACTCACCTGGGCGGGAAGAGCGCCGGCGCTATGATCATGGCGACGTTGTGCGCGCTCATCTTGTTGGTGGCGGCCCCGGGGTGCGCGATCACTCACCTGGGCGGGAAGAGCGCCGGCGCTATGATCATGGCGACGTTGTGCGCGCTCATCTTGTTGGTGGCGGCCCCGGGGTGCGCGATCACTCACCTGGGCGGGAAGAGCGCCGGCGCTATGATCATGGCGACGTTGTGCGCGCTCATCTTGTTGGTGGCGGCCCCGGGGTGCGCGATCACTCACCTGGGCGGGAAGAGCGCCGGCGCTATGATCATGGCGACGTTGTGCGCGCTCATCTTGTTGGTGGCGGCCCCGGGGTGCGCGATCACTCACCTGGGCGGGAAGAGCGCCGGCGCTATGATCATGGCGACGTTGTGCGCGCTCATCTTGTTGGTGGCGGCCCCGGGGTGCGCGATCACTCACCTGGGCGGGAAGAGCGCCGGCGCTATGATCATGGCGACGTTGTGCGCGCTCATCTTGTTGGTGGCGGCCCCGGGGTGCGCGATCACTCACCTGGGCGGGAAGAGCGCCGGCGCTATGATCATGGCGACGTTGTGCGCGCTCATCTTGTTGGTGGCGGCCCCGGGGTGCGCGATCACTCACCTGGGCGGGAAGAGCGCCGGCGCTATGATCATGGCGACGTTGTGCGCGCTCATCTTGTTGGTGGCGGCCCCGGGGTGCGCGATCACTCACCTGGGCGGGAAGAGCGCCGGCGCTATGATCATGGCGACGTTGTGCGCGCTCATCTTGTTGGTGGCGGCCCCGGGGTGCGCGATCACTCACCTGGGCGGGAAGAGCGCCGGCGCTATGATCATGGCGACGTTGTGCGCGCTCATCTTGTTGGTGGCGGCCCCGGGGTGCGCGATCACTCACCTGGGCGGGAAGAGCGCCGGCGCTATGATCATGGCGACGTTGTGCGCGCTCATCTTGTTGGTGGCGGCCCCGGGGTGCGCGATCACTCACCTGGGCGGGAAGAGCGCCGGCGCTATGATCATGGCGACGTTGTGCGCGCTCATCTTGTTGGTGGCGGCCCCGGGGTGCGCGATCACTCACCTGGGCGGGAAGAGCGCCGGCGCTATGATCATGGCGACGTTGTGCGCGCTCATCTTGTTGGTGGCGGCCCCGGGGTGCGCGATCACTCACCTGGGCGGGAAGAGCGCCGGCGCTATGATCATGGCGACGTTGTGCGCGCTCATCTTGTTGGTGGCGGCCCCGGGGTGCGCGATCACTCACCTGGGCGGGAAGAGCGCCGGCGCTATGATCATGGCGACGTTGTGCGCGCTCATCTTGTTGGTGGCGGCCCCGGGGTGCGCGATCACTCACCTGGGCGGGAAGAGCGCCGGCGCTATGATCATGGCGACGTTGTGCGCGCTCATCTTGTTGGTGGCGGCCCCGGGGTGCGCGATCACTCACCTGGGCGGGAAGAGCGCCGGCGCTATGATCATGGCGACGTTGTGCGCGCTCATCTTGTTGGTGGCGGCCCCGGGGTGCGCGATCACTCACCTGGGCGGGAAGAGCGCCGGCGCTATGATCATGGCGACGTTGTGCGCGCTCATCTTGTTGGTGGCGGCCCCGGGGTGCGCGATCACTCACCTGGGCGGGAAGAGCGCCGGCGCTATGATCATGGCGACGTTGTGCGCGCTCATCTTGTTGGTGGCGGCCCCGGGGTGCGCGATCACTCACCTGGGCGGGAAGAGCGCCGGCGCTATGATCATGGCGACGTTGTGCGCGCTCATCTTGTTGGTGGCGGCCCCGGGGTGCGCGATCACTCACCTGGGCGGGAAGAGCGCCGGCGCTATGATCATGGCGACGTTGTGCGCGCTCATCTTGTTGGTGGCGGCGCGCGCCACGATGTCGCGCGCGAGCGTCAGGATGCAGCGCAGCGTGGCGCGCGCCGAGGGAGGCAGCAGCAGCACCAGCAGGTTGAGCGCGCGGCCTTGCGGCGGGCCCGTCAGGGCTGAAATACAAAAAAAAGTTGTAGTACCATAGATTTTTAAAGTAAAAAACTGAGCTGTGGGTATTTAATACTGTAAAAATTAGCATCGGACCGAGCATTAGCCGAAAGCAGAATTATCTGCTTGGCATTTGCGATGACAAGGTGTGAGAATGTCATCGATAATGTCCAAATTTTAACACGTTTATAATGACACTAGCTGTTGCCCGCGACTTCGTCCGCGTGGAATCTTATCTTCAACATTTTACATCTTTAGTACTTTAATTTTCATACCCAAGCAATGTTGAAATTAAGTACTTTATTTTTTAGCAAGTTGTATGAAGTTTTAAGTGAAGTGAATTTTTGATGTTGGTTGCTGAAATTACTTTTCTTGTATTCTCATAATAGGTGCCTATGCCCTTATACAAAGATTCAAGTTCCGCACTCACAAAATATCTGATCTTCATACAAACTTTCAACCCCTTTCTCACCACCTTGTGGGATGATTTTCAAAAATGCTTGAATTAGTTTTTATGTTTTTTAATTTAATACCTTTTTTTGCAAATAGTTCAAGTTCCTAGCTTAAAATTAAATTGACACCCCAAGACGAACTTTCATCCCCTTTTTAACCCCCTTAGGGGTTGAATTTCCAAAAACGTTGCACTTACTTTTTTTTTGTAATCGGCTATTATGTCTTTCTAAGAAGTTTCAAAGCATTTGTAATGGATTCAAACTTTGAACCCCATTTTAACCCTGTTAGGGGATGAATTTTACAAATCGCTGAAATCACTTTTATTGTCTTCTAATAATATCCCCAAATACAAAGATTCAAGTCCCGCGCTCGAAAAATTTTTTGATATCCATACAAACTTTCAACCCCTTTTTCACAACCTTGGGGGATGAATTTTCAAAAACGCTGAAATAAGTTTTCTTGTATTTGAATTTGATACTGTTTTACAAAGTTTCAAGTTCCTAGCTTAAAATAAAATTTGCACCCTCAGACGAACTTTCATCCCCTTTTTAACCCCCTTAGGGGTTGAATTTCCAAAAACGTTGCAGTTACTTTTTTTTTGTAATCGGCTATTATGTCTTTCTAAGAAGTTTCAAAACCATTTGTATTGGAATCAAACTTTCAACCCCTTTTTAACCTTGTTAGGGGATGAATTTTACAAAACTTCTAATAATATCCGTAAATACAAAGATTCAAGTCCCACACTCGAAAAAATGTTTGATATCCATACAAACATTCAACCCCTTTTTCACCACCTTAGGGGATGAATTTTCAAAAACGCTGAAATTAGTTTTCTTGTATTTTAATAATGTATCTTTTTACGAGGATTCAAATTCCTAGCTTAAAAGAAAACTTTAACCTCATACAAACTTTCATCCCCTTTTTAACCCCCTTATGACGGGATGAATTTTGAAAAATCCTTTCTTAGTGGACCCCTAGACCTTATAAGGAATCTAGTTGCCAAATTTGGACTTTCTAGTCCCAGCGGTTTGGGCTGTGCGTTGATTTAAGTCAGTCAGTCAGTCAGTCAGGTCTTTCATGTTTATATATATAGATTAACTAGCTTTTGCCCGCGGCTTCGCACGCGCAGGAGAGTTTTTTTAATAATCTATGTACTTTAATGGTTTTAGGTATTTTGAATGTAAACAAACCGTTTAAGATGATAATTATTTTAAAAACGATGTTTGTGTACTGTTCAATTATTAGAAGGTATATATTTGTAATCTTATAATTTTGTAGCTCAAAAAATTTACTTTAAGGGATTGAATTCTCAAAAGTCTGGATCACGTGTGGCTGTAAATCAGCGTGTATGTTACAACCGTCTATGCTATCTTCGTAATTAGCATTCCCCACCAGGGGCCATAGTTCACGTCGGCTACGTTATATTTTAATTTTGATCCCATTTTTGTAATTTTTGTAATTAGCGTCCCACAAAACCATGGAAATGATACCCATATTGATATTTTGAAATTTCAACCCCATTGCACCCCCACCAGGGGGATGATTGTTCACTTCGGCTACGTTAATTTTAATTTTGATGGCATTTTTGTTATTAGCGGCTCAAAATACTATGAAAACGATACCCATATTGATATTTTGAGATATCAACCCTATTGGGGACTTTTCCCCCTCTTAGGGGCTCAATTTTCAAAAAACCTGAAACACGTGTTTACTCATTTATCTTTAGGAATACTCCTGTGAAATTTTGGAATAAAATAGTCTAACTTATCTTGTTTCCCCACACAAACTTTGGACCCCCATTTCACTCCTTTAGGGGATGAATATTGAAAAATCCTTTCTTAGTGGACACCTAGACCTTATAAGGAATCTAGTTGCCAAATTTGGACTTTCTAGTCCCAGCGGTTTGGGCTGTGCATTGATTTAAGTCAGTCAGTCAGGTCTTTCACGTTTATATATTTAGATTATATAATTATTTAAGAGAAGGTATTTGTAGCCTTATAATTTTGTAGCTCAAAAAATTTACTTTAAGGGATTGCATTCTCAAAAGTCTGGATCACGTGTGCTGTAAATCAGCGTGTATGTTACAACCGTCTACGCTATCTTCGTAATTAGCATTCCCCACCAGGGGCCATAGTTCACGTCGGCTACGTTATATTTTAATTTTGATCCCATTTTTGTAATTAGCGTCCCATAAAACCATGGAAATGATACCCATATTTATATTTTGAAATTTCAACCCCATTGCACCCCCACCAGGGGATGATTGTTCACTTCGGCTACGTTAATTTTAATTTTGATGCCATTTTTGTTATTAGCGTCTCAAAATACAATGAAAACGATACCTATATTGATATTTTGAGATATCAACCCTATTGGGGACTATTTCCCCTCTTAGGGGTTCAATTTTCAAAAAACCTGAAACACGTGTTTACTCATTTATCTTTAGGAATACTCCTGTGAAATTTGGAATAAAATAGTCTAACTAATCCCACAAAACCATGGAAATGATACCCATATTGATATTTTGAAATTTCAACCCCATTGCACCCCCACCAGGGGATGATTGTTCACTTCGGCTACGTTAATTTTAATTTTGATGCCATTTTTGTTATTAGCGTCTCAAAATACTATGAAAACGATACCCATATTGATATTTTGAGATATCAACCCTATTGGGGACTTTTCCCCCTCTTAGGGGTTCAATTTTCAAAAAACCTGAAACACGTGTTTACTTATTTATCTTTAGGAATACTCCTGTGAAATTTGGAATAAAATAGTCTAACTAATCTTGTTTCCCCATACAAACTTTGGACCCTCATTTCACTCCTTTAGGGGATGAATTTTGAAAAATCCTTTCTTAGTGGACACCTAGACCTTATAAGGAATCTAGTTGCCAAATTTGGACTTTCTAGTCCCAGCGGTTTGGGCTGTGCGTTGATTTAAGTCAGTCAGTCAGTCAGTCAGGTCTTTCACGTTTATATATTTAGATGACACTACCACGCGCTCATGCCAGGTAGCGTTGCTCATACTATATTTCAATAGGCGGTCACCCGCTCCGTCCACCTGCGCAAAAAAGTGGAGGCAATTTCGACCCCATCCCGCATCACACACGTGTTAACTTTGACAATATAGTCAAGATTACTCACCATACGTGTGGTAGAAGAGCCTCATCAGCTCCTGCGTGAGCGGAGGCTGCGGCAACGCCCGCAGCAGCCGTTTGAAGACTGCTGCCAGGTCGTGGCTGCTTGCAGCAGCTAAAGCTGCCTCTACTGCGCCACGGTTCTCCGTGTACCAGGAACGCTCTATCAGTTGGCAGAGCGCTTCGATCTGTGGACAAATGGATAGATTTAAAAATCATTGAATTAAGTTGCAAAAACGGGAAAAATCTACATACTTAGGTGCCCGTGATGGTCAAGGAAACCATTTGAAATCTTATTCCATAAAAATCTTTAACCGGGAAGATGGATGGATTTCAACTATCCGGTGTCTGTTATATCCCGTAATTTCACAAATCGAAAAAAATGTTTGAGTTAAATTGATACTATGAGTTTTGAGAGTCGTGAATAATATCGGTTGTAAGTGAGAAAGCGGGTAGAGGGTGCGTAAAAAGTGAACTCATCTATTGCTCGTTTGGCTAACACACACAAATCCAGGTCTCCTCCCATAGCAGCATGTTCTTGGAGCAAGGTTTCGATGGAGACTGAATACTGAGCCCTCTGGAATGTCACCCACCTTGTGCTTATTCCGAGCTACTCGCAGCAGTCCCTCATCTGTCGCCCGCTTGGCCAGCGTGCCGGCTAACGCCCTCAGAACTCCGGGCACGGAACTCCAGGTTTCCTCCCATAGCAGCATGTCCTTGCGGAGTAAAGTTTCGAGGGAGACTCCGAATACTGAGCCCTCTGGAATGTCACCCACCTTGTGCTTATTCCCAGCTACGCGCAGCAGCCCCTCATCTGTCGCCCGCTTGGCCAGCGTGCCGGCTAACGCCCGCAGAACTCCGGGCACGGAACTCCAGGTTTCCTCCCATAGAAGCATGTCCTTGCGGAGTAAAGTTTCGAGGGATACTCCGAATACTGAGCCTTCTGGAATGTCAAGATTAATGGTAAATTTAATCACGGATTGTAGAAATAACATCAGCATAAAATTGAGCCAAACAATCATTGCATTATTACGATTATTCCGAAAATCCTGGAACTAAATTATCGCTACCTTCTTTCCTCTTCTTCTTAGGCGGTTTCCTCTTCTGGAAGGGCAGCGAGTATTTATCGAAGAGTGCAGTCAGCTCCAGCAGGAGGAGTTGCGGCAGACGCTTCAGCTGAGGTTCGCCGATGCTTTCCACGTCCACTACGCTGCCGTCTTCAGGCCATTCCTAAAAACACATAGGGACATCCTTTAAACATTTGGTCGAGCAGAAATAGTATATTACTGTTAGGGCATAAAGTAAGAAATGTCTCCGATTACATTTAATTGTCGGCCTAGATAATAGTCGCGGTCAACAAACATGTGATCTGATGCTTCCTTATTTACTGGCCGAGGTCTGTACTATTTTTCTTCGTAAGTAAACAGCGTTATTAAGATATCCTCACCTCATCGTGGTCCATCATCTGCCGGTCCAGGTTAAACTTGTGTTCGAAGCTGAGTGGTTGCTGCACGGACGCCGCGCTTTTTGCCCGCGACACAACAGTGTGCTTGCTGAAACAGAAATAACCAAAATTTAATTCAACATGTAACATCAACTCGTACAACTATAGGTACAGTCACCACACTGGATTGTTATGTCATTTAGGGTTCTTGCTAAATTGGAAATTCTATAGCGTAAGTATTGCACAACCAATTTAGCTAGGACCCTAAATGGCGCAATAATCGCGGAGCGTGATGGCATAATCTAGACAGGGACAGGGTCTATAGATTGTACGATTTCAGTGAAAATTCCTTTTGCAAGTACCATTGACCGGGGTGACTTTCAAATGCAGGGGCGACTTTAAAATTCTAGTTTTTAGGCCATAATATATATTTATGCGAGATTTTTTACAGTAGGTGAATATGAATATATAGTAATCTAACTAGTTACAGGAACATTTTCAGTAAATAATGAATAATGGTAATTCTATGGCCGTTTTAAAACTATCAAAGTAACCCCTAATTTTCCAAAGTCACCCCGGTCTACGGTACCCTGCCGCGCCTTTCTTTCTATTTTCTTATTTCATAAAGTGCGTGTACCTACAGATTATAGGCGTATGTATTAGCAACAAGCCTTCTTTCTAGAAACGATCACGCATAGAAATCACCATAAAACTGTGCCCCGAGCATTAGCTGTAAAGTTAAGTGCTAAGACAATTCAGTCCATGACACCAGTGGCCACAATGAAGGCATTAGCACTTAGCATTGAGATCAAGTCGTTAAAGAACTGGAGCACAGCGGTTAGGTCTCTTATAGAGAGAATATTAAACTTAACTTATTTTAAGAGGAAAAGTAAATATTTACAATGATTTTAGAAAAAGTTATCAAAGACTGATTTTGTGAGTTTCATGTCACTTGATATAAGGTGCTGATAGACTTGAGCAGAAAATCGAGCATTCGCGTTTTTAAGTAGATTCGGCGAATTGTTTGACGAACGGTTGAGTAGGTACATACTTCTGTTCATGATGGCGTTCGTGATAAAATCGTCGAACAATGGCGTTTGCTCCCGCACGGCCTGATTTGATCGGACAATTTAATCAGATTGGAAAAAAATTGTCCCGTCTGGACTGGGCTTTACTTACACGAAAGGGTCGTTGTCCTTCAGTATTGATCCGTTGATTCGCTCCTTGCCTATTCTTGGACCCTGGACAGTCCCGTATCTTTGGTAACCTAGGAGTTCGATGCCCTCTGAAAAACGATATTATTGTTCAACAAGCAGTTCCTATTGACAAACAGAAGACACAGAGGATAATCCTGGTACAGTCTGCAAGTCTTGCGTAGCAGACAGGTTTTCTCATAGATGCTTTTTGCCGGCGATTTTTAACGGTTTTTTCGAAATTTTTAAAAACCAGTGTTCCTCTTTCGGAGCCTCTAAGTTTAGTGACAAATCTGTTAAGTTGACACAGCTGTAGGTATGTTATCTCTTAGATTTCTGTGACAAAATATCTTATTTGGTTCGGAGGTAGTAAACTTTGATCACTGTCATGTTTGATAGAAATCTTGCCGTCTTTCCAATACTTATAAATTTTGTCCAAAGGCAACAATGGTGCATATCATATGGCATCAACCGGAGACTATGGATTCAAAAGATACAGTTTTTCAATGGTAGATAACACTAAGAAAGGGACTCACTGGTGCGTTGCGTTGTTTTGTGTCGTGTTGTCTTGTGTTGTGTGTGTTGTATTGGGTATGTCATAAAAGATATACGTAAAATGTCGTAGCGTCGACGCTGCGCCTGCGGTGAAATAACGCAACGCCTCAGTGGGACCGGGGCTCTAAGCCTTACCAGTATTCGTAGCTATATCAGCCCAATGCAAGTCATTCGGCTTGAACAGCTCGTGCATGGGTAGTGGAGGTTCCAAGGCAGGTGGAGAGAGACGCGCCCGTCTCGGCGCCGCGGGGGCGGACGGCGTGCGGGCCAGGGGAGAGTGTGTGCCGGTCGGAGGGAAACTGTCGCTGTAACAACAAGGTTTCCTATTATATTTCAGTCATTTGATGTTTGTAATTATTGAGGATTTCTTGTTATTAAATTACATCCTAAAACTAAAGTATAAGTCAAGTCAAGTCACTGCAACTAATCTACCTAACAATATTGTCTAAGTTTTGATCTCTCATTGGTTCTTAACGTTTTAGTGATAAGGGACCACAAATTATTTTTATACATGAGCATCAAATCAACTGTTCATGAGCATCAACCGTGTAGGGTGTGAACGCTAAATGATATTAACAATCAAATTGTCAATTTAATTTCTGATCTAATAGGTGATTCGATTTTCTCGTCTGGACGGGTGGACGGGCCTTAACACTTTCGGAGCCGGGCGCCCCGTTTCCAGTACAAATTGAACACACAAACGTGTTCTTGGCAGTGAATGTGTTAAGAATTCAATTTTGACAGTTGAGTCGAAATCGTTTAGGAAAATAGGCGTCTTTCCGGTGGCCAATACAATAGTAAAATATTTGTGTACATGTATACATTTTTCTCAGGCCTCCTTTCATTACAGCTTCTAAGAAATAGGTTTCCATAATACCTCAGAGTTCAGGTTAAAAAATTACGCCTTATGATGTCCATACTAAAAAAGTTTTTTTGACTCAGTTATTATTTGACCCTTATACCCAAGGCAGTAAGTACTACTAGGAAAACCAAAAACTATGATTGAAAATTCACAATTTTATTTCACAGTAGATATATTGTTTAACACAATATTTCTGTGCCTACGAAGAAATCAGTTATTTTTGATTAATTTTCGGAATCCATCCATCTTTCTCATTGTTAAACATAAGGTTGTCTCTTTCTCTTTCGGTGTGCGGAAGCTCGTTAGCACGTGCACATTTTCTCGCTTGCCTAATCTCGACTAAAAGCAACTTGTACAATTTGTACAAGGTAAGCGCTTCCATTTTGGAATGCCTATAACAAATCTTGAGTTATCATTGTGTAATATAAGATTTATGATGCATTATCATCTCAATGATAATCTCATAAAGTAGTCAGTTTACTCTTTCTACTTCTGACGGATGATAAAAAGTAATAACACAAATTATATCTCATATTTCAGTACCATGTCCATCAGCTTTATTTATCTGTACAGAGTTCCTTTTCAGCAATCCCAACTGCCCCTCCAACAAGACGTCCATAATGGCTTTCTTCGCAAAGATCTGCTGCCTCGCATTCAACTTTCTCAACTCCGTAGCCATCACTTTACCCCACAAGTCAAATTCATCCTCTTCATGCACTATAGAAGTCTGTAGCACACTTGCTTGCTGTGACTGTGGTTGATTTGGTGTGGTGGTGCGGTAAATTAATTTCGGTGTTGATTTTTCTGAGGTTTTCGAGAGGCACAGTGGTGGCGGGCTTGGAGTGTCATTTTGCCAGTACTTTACGTCACTTTCTGGTATTTCTAAGTGTTCCACATCTTCCAAATGGTCTTCCTAGAGAAAGTAATAAGTTTATTATTAACAATGGCGAATTAAGAGCTGTTTCCCAATGACGTCCAGTAGTATGCATAATAGGATCCCACAACAGAATCCTCGTGTGAAAGTTACTATATTAGTACACCTATACTACTAAAACGGAATCCTGCAAAAAACCGTTCCTGCAAAAAAACTGGACGTAAGTGGGAAACAGCTCTAAGGCGACAAAAAAATCTGGTATATGGATAGGGTGTTGTGCCTGGATTTCTATGAGATATGAGAGATACTTTATCGTCACTTGAAACTTAAATAATTATGTCTAAATTTATCACTTTTAATTAAAAAACTTGGCCACCTCTTTTTATAAACTACACTACAGTGAAAACATTTTATTAAATGTAGATGTCTTATACTGATGATATGAATAGTTGACCGAAGCGAAGCGAAGGTCTACGTTTTGACTCGGACATTTTGCTTTCGTATGTCCGGATGTTCTCCTCTACAGGTCGCAATTCTTAACCGATTCTCGTGAAATTTTGTGACCGAATTTTATGACTAAATAAAATTTTTTTGTCAATCCGGTTTTTGGAAATTTTTAAAAATGGCGGAGTCGTGATACCTGGCGCCTAAACAAATAGTCGTATCGATATCATAAGACTTTTTTCTTTTTGAAACATGTTTACAGAGTTAATAGCAAAAAATGCAGAAAAAAATTATCGCTGGTTTAGGCGGTATTTAGATATTTAATTTTAACTAATTTTAATTTGAGAAGGAGTAGCTAAATTTCGTCAACCCATCTAAGAACTATTTGGCTCAGTTTGTAAACGTTCGCTTTTTCTGTTTGCACAGAGGGTCTGGGTTCGATCCCCAGTAATTGTATGCTGGGATATTATAACTTTTTGTATTTTTTTACACATAAATTTCGTATTGTTTTTCTTTAATTTACTATACACCGTGTTTTTATTGAATTCCGTTAACTTCGGGGTATAGTTAAGTACGTTTATAAGAACTAAATGGCATAGTTAATTTTCAAAAAAAAAATTTTTTTTTGTTTTCTTTTTTGTTTTTTTTTTGTTTAAAAAGTAATTAAATGTAGCATATAGCGTTGTTGTAACACGGACATTACATTTAACTCAACCAAACAATTGAAATCTGTGACATATCAATGTCATTTCGTACATCAATCGACCGAGATTGTACTTAAGTTTAGTAGCAAATGTATGAACTCATTCTAAACACTAATCAATATGTAAGCCGGCCCTAAGGCAAGTGTACACGCTTGTAGAGGCCTTATAGTAAAAAAATAAATTATGGATTATCTCCGAAATGGACTTAATTAGAATATCGGTGTCTTTGAGAAAGTTACTTGATTTAAGCTCAGGAATGCACCCTTGAAATTAACGGAAATCAAAAAAAACACGGTGTATTTAAAGCTCTTAGCACCATGTTATTTCAAGCTCTGCTCGCGAGGTCTACAGCTCACAGAGCCACTAGTAAAGTTAATCTTGGTTACAGCAACAATTGATTTGGTCAATTGACTGTACTTTAAAAAAATCATACCTCTTGGTCGTCAAAGGAATCAGCCACACTAATTTCCATTTCTTCACATTTCAGCTCATCATAAGTTGCATCAACATCAATTTCATTTTCCACCTCCCCCGATCCCAGGATAAATTTCATCTCATTATACCAGTACAAATTCGGCGGAGGATCCCCTGGCTTAAGCTTCACATAATATTTTCTGAAAGTCGACCTCAGCGAGTTCAATTTTCTCTTCATATCGCGCAAACTTGCCGTTGGATAATGCTCTCTGTACTTCTTCAACAATACCAGATAACATTTCTTCTTCATGATATGGTCACGGTAACTTTCGCATTTCGAGTTCCATAGCGTCGGTAGCAGTTTGTAATGTTTTATGAATTCAATTGTAAATTCTCTGTCCTTTGTCGTTACACTAGTCATTATTAAGTTTTCGATTTGAAACTTTTTGAATGTTCAAGGATTCGGCGGGTTAGGAAGCGAGTCGACATGGAGTCGACAGCTAAACACCATCAATATGATCCAGTCAATATAACCATTAACTTATCATCAATCTTCGTTGGCATTCCAATCGTAAAATGGCAATGTTATCTCACTTCATCGAAACAACGATGTTCGGGATGTATTTATCACACTTTTTTCACTTGTTTTTAATAGCCCAAAAACAATTGACCACATTTTTTTACTTTTATTTTGTGTTGATAATTTATTGTCAATATTTATGTATGTATTTAATTATTTATCGTCCATAGTTTCGTTCGAGTGATGAGCGAGTTGACGACGTTGACGTCGAAAATATTTTTCTTCTGACGGTTAAATGCGCAGTGTTGCCAGTTTTGAAAATTAATATGTCACAAGCGATTTATAGCCGGTTTAGACTCTCGTCTCGCGGCTCGGCTCGCGGCGCGTCTCGTAGCTCGCCTCGAGTGGCCTTGACCGCATGAGCCCGTCGAGCTAATGATTACACTCTCGCCTCGTGGCTCAGCTCGAGGCTCGTCTCATGGCTCGTAAGCTCGTCGAGCTAATATATTTTAAACAATAACGGCACGGCATAAGGTTTATAATCGAATGACAAGCCGAACGCGAGTGTGAACGAAAGCGCGCGTCCCGCGCGAGCCCCTTTGGCTCGTGCCCAAAAAACCGCTCCTCCACGCGAGCCAGGCGAGCGCGAGCCGAGCCACGAGACGAGCCGCGAGCCCACCGCTTACACTCGCGTTTCGTGGCGCGGCTCGCGGCTCGTCTCGTGGCTCGCGCGAGAGTCTAAACCGGCTATTACATTCTCGCGCGAGCCACGAGACGAGCCGCGAGCCGCGCCACGAGACGCGAGTGTAAGCGGTGCGCTCGCGGCTCGTCTCGTGGCTCGCAAGCTCGTCGTGCTAATATAATTTAAACACTAACGGCACGGCATAAGGTTAATAACCGAATGACAAGCCGAACGCGAGTGTATCGAGGCGAGCCACAAGACGCGCCGCGAGCCGAGCCGCGTGCCGCGAGTCTAAGCCGGCTATCATAGTCGGTTTAGACTCTCGCGCGAGCCACGAGACGAGCCGCGAGCCGCGCCACGAGACGCGAGTGTGAACGGAAGGCTCGTGACTCGTCTCGAGGCTCGGCTCGCGCTCGCCTGGCTCGCGTGGAGGAGCGGTTTTTTGGGCACGAGTCAAAGGGGCTCGCGCGGGACGCGCACTTGCGTTCACACTCGCGTTCGACTTGTCATTCGATTATAAACCTTATGCCGTGCCGTTAGTGTTTAAAATATATTAGCTCGACGAGCTTACGAGCCATGAGACGAGCCTCGAGTCGAGCCACGAGGCGAGAGTGTAATCATTAGCTCGACGGGCTCATGCGCTCAAGGCCCACTCGAGGCGAGCCACGAGACGCGCCGCGAGACGAGCCGCGAGCCGAGAGTCTAAACCGGCTATCAGAGTTTCCATTTGCACCAAATTTGTCAGTAAATAAGAACAATAAAACTATACTTATCCTTTTCTTTTGGGTGCTAGTACTAGTGTAAGACAAAGATAGTATAATTCTCTCTGTATATGTTTGAAATGAGACAGTCCTTTGACAAACTTAGATACTGCGTCAAGCAAATCTTGTCAGTAAAAAAAGGCGCGAATTTCGAATTTTCTATGGGACGATATCCCTTCGCGCCCATGGTATAATAATATACTCCGTGTTTTATTAGACCATGTTCGCGCCTACATTTTTCAAATTTGCCGCCTTTTTCTCCTGACAAGATTTGCTTGACGCAGTATACCTAAGGATAAAATATTATAGAATTTGTTAATGAGATGATTTTGATAGTGTTTTGATAAAAACTTTGTGCACAATTATATTTAAAAATCGATTAATAATATGACTTCAACACTTATCTTGTAACTCGTTACGACAAAGGAAATGATTTATAAAATTAAATTACCATGATTATTTTATACACAGCGCCAAAAAATGGGTTCATCAATCATCACACACACAGACACAAAACTGGAAAGACGCACTTTGCGTTTAATTGCATTAATGTGGTTAATCATAAAAGTTTGCACACGTGATGTAATTGTCACTTTTCCCAACCAATTTCTAGAAAACAATTTCCGTCAATAGAAAAGAGCGGCAAATTAAAAAAATGTAGGCGTGAACGGTTATCGTCCCATAGAAAATTTGAATTTAGCGCCTTTTTCTACTGACAAACTTGTTTGACCGGCTATAGTTAAGTTACTACAGGAGCCCAGGCTGGTAAATAAATAAATAAAGGAAAAAAAAAAAAAAAAAAAAAAAAAAAAAAAAAAAAAAAAAAAAAAAGCTCAGTATACTTGCGTTACCAAAAGTGGTCAAGTTATTGATTTGTACATAACAGCACCTCATACTATTTTTTGTCGATGCATACTCGAATCACTTGGCCCGCTCACCTTTTTCGTACTGCTGTTTACACGATATATACGACATAAACTGAGCAAGTGTGTCATCGGAAGCTCCGTGTGCAAGCGCTAGGGTGAAATCTAATACCTTTAAACGAGCAATTCTTGTATATTTATATGTATATATATTTCGGGGATCTCGGAAACGGCTCTAACGATTTCGATGAAATTTGCTATAAGTATGGGGGTTTTCGGGGGCGAAAAATCGATCTAGCTAGGTCTTATCTCTGGGAAAACGCACATTCTGGCGTTTTTATATGTTTTCCAAGCAAAGCTCGGTCTCCCAGATATTGAAACTTTAAATTACTCACAGCAAAACAGGCGGTTACTCCGGGTACAATAAACTGGATAAATTAAGTATAGGTGGGTATCTTCATATTTCTCTAATAATTTGTATCTTGTGCTTCTAACCTAGTTTTTTAAAAATTACCTAATGTTACTAACGTATCTAATTAGAGTTTTAGTTAATTTTATTGTAAATGGAATGTAGGTATATGGAATTTTATTCTGAAATAAATTATTTGAATTTGAATTTGAATATGCCCAGGACACAGCATTATTCTGACTGACTCCGCTCTCAAAGTCGAAAGAAAATAATAATGAACTAATCACGAATAAAACAAGACAAGGTTGTTCTTCACTTTCAGATACCCACGATTAAGAACCGTTTACTAGACAATGTTTTGCAGAATTAAAGAGTCTGCAATTCCACCATACTTGTAAAAAAATTGAAATAGATGCATCGCACAATCCACGGAATCAATTGAACTTACAATTTTCCGGTGCACTTCTCAAGTGCGAAAGAAAAATGGCGTCGGGATATCCGCCATATAATTGTCAGTATGGCTTTCCTGCCGCTTGCACAACGTTCGCACGCTTCCGAGAGGTGTTTATCCACAATGATCTTTGATGGTTTTCCGGAATATGCTAATGAGTGTCTTGAATATAGTCATTTTGTAGTGAATTGATATTTTATCTGCGGTGACGTTCAGCCGATTATATCTAACCACTAGAATAGACTGGCTGGAGATCTAACCCGAATTTAAATATAAGCTTGAAGAACACAAGTAGGTAGTGGACACTTGGATTCGTCAACTATTTTTGATAGTACGTCGCATCGTCTGTACGTATTCCCTTAATATGACTATGACTTCTTGTCTTGGTAGGATGTACCTGACTGAGTAAATTAGTCTAATCCGGATAATTCCTACTAGTCCAAATAAATCCAGATTTCAAGCCCCACCACAAATCAACATATGTTACTTATAGTAAACACAATGGCTATATCTACAGTACTTACACAAAATCTGGAGGCGTGTGGTCGGGTTTACTGGGGGGCAGCCGCAGCCCCCATTGGGCCATTGCCCAAAGCCCCGAGCCGTAGTCTTTATTCCAAGGAGTCAGGCGTCGCAGTTCAGGACCTCTTTGAGATCAGGAACATAGTGGCTCTACAGTACTTACACAAAATCTGGAGGTGTGTGATCGGCCCATTCTACTGGGGGGCTGCCGGAGCCCCCACTGGGCAAAGAATCCAAGGAGTCGGGCGTCGCGCTTCGGGACCTCGGCTCGCTGCCACTCGAGTTCTGGAACAATTAACAAGTTGTTATGCTTTGGAACTTTAAAGCAATAGTGCAAAATTAGCTTAGCCGGACTCTAAACGTGGTGCAAAACGGTAAGAAAAGTCTAAATTCGAAATTCTGCAGCTCTCTCTCTGCAGAATTTCGAGAGAGATAGAGAGAGAGAGAGAGAGAGAGAGAGAGAGAGAGAGGATGGAAAGAGAGACAGTTCCGTAACAAACTCGGCATATTCACTAATAAGTTGATCGATCGATAACATACTCTACACAGGCCATTGAGGCATTACTGGGGGCTAGGCACATGCCAATCATACATCGAAAAGAATGTATTTACATGTTTATAACGAACAAACGAACTTTAAACTTAATCACATCTGCATCAAAGCTCCAAGAAAACTGCGAAAAAACCTCAATCGACGCATCACTTACCCACGAAGCTTATACTTAAAACAAGAAAACACTTTCTACCTATTAGGCGTCCAAATAATTACATAAGCACATGTGACAATAGCCCGTATATCAGCGTTTCTCAACAATCATCCTCCTCTGCCACCGTAAGACAAGAAACCGTAACTTCATATGAGTTACGTAATGACATAGGGGCTATTCATAAATTACGTCATTTCAAATTAGGGGGGGGGGGGTCTGGACATCGGATGACGGTAGCATGAAGTAGGAGGAAATGGGGTCATTTGATGCATGATTTTTGGATGATTATAGGGGGGGGGGGTTCAAAATCGTCATAAATCGATGACGTAATTTATGGACAGCCCCATATGACTTCTTGAGCTGGGAGTCATTAAAAGCTGTAGCTTTCTAAATGCGGTGTTTCCATTAGTTTGTGGTCTTAAAAGGGTACCTAAGCTGTGGTAATAGCAAATTAGCAAGTGTTGGTTGTTTGGAGACTTAAAGTATGTGGTTATAGAGTAAACCATTACAATGCGTTCGTATTGTATTATTTAACTGCTATTAAAGTACCTACGTACTTTCTTACGTGCTATCTAATGTTGTGTCAGAAAGTTTTTTCGGAGCGGCGTATTGATACAAGTTTATTTAGATATTTTGCTGAAAGATATACTTCCTAAAGAGTCCGCAATCTCGTCGCGCAGTCAACATGACAGTGTAGGTCAGGGACTAAAAAGACACCCTAATTTTAATATGAATAATTACGTCCTAAAATAAACAGCCAAGTGATGCCCACTGTTACACCAGTACCTATAGATACCAATGGCGACTGTGATACAGATAATATTTTCCTTCGTAAAGCCTAGCAGTTTTTGAAGATGTGGTAAAACAAAATGTATCAGGGTTATCCGTTATCGTTTTCCGTTCCAAGTATACCTAATATCCAGCATATGCATAATATCCCCAGTCTAAACTAATTAGTGTAAGTAACAGTTAAAGCCCCGCGACCGTACCATATTAGTGGCACAGCTCTAGCACCGTATAAGGCCTTTAAGGCATTTTTATAGATTGCCCTCTTCCGCCGTGGCCCTTATAAGGGCGTTGATGTGATTGCCATAGGAAGTCTGTTTGGCCGTCTGAACGTAATTAGATTAGTTTATAGGTTCCTTCGGGGCTTGATTGATGGTAACAGACTAACAGTAAAACTGTTAATAGTTTGTTGACTTTATACCGTTCTTTATACAGTTACTAGACCCGCCCCGGCTTCGCACGGGTTACACAAAACCTTAACAAAATATACACCTAAACCTTCCTCAACATACATACCTATACACAAACAGACAGACGCGGCGGGGGACTTTGTTTTATAAGGTGTAGTGACTGTAAAATCCCGCAAGGCGTAATACGGAAGACCAGCATTTAAATACCGTCCTATCCGGTGATCAGAACTGGTATAAATGTCTGTCAGTAGGAGCAAGTAACCTGTTCTTGACAACTTTGTTTATGCGCCGAGGAATAGATGCTCTTCGATGGATGCCGAGTAATTGGTTGGCAAGGACTCTAGTTTTTGTGTTTTCTGACGGTAAATGTAAGTTTGTGGGTTTGTAGACGTTTTTTATAGTTGTTGCTTTTATTGCAAATGCATAGGGATATTTCTTGCACTTTTATTTGAAAATTCCAAAGTACGAGTAAGTAAACTTTTTGAATGTAAATGCAATTAAATTTGTTGGTACTTCCCTAGAATCAAATTCACATGTGAACAGGTAGGTAGATTATAATCATTCGCAACATGAGGAATTTAAACATTTGTTATTGCTATTAGGAAACAAATTAAATTATTTTATGAATTAACTATTTTATTTGTATGTGTGTGTAATTTGTTATTCATCTGTTATTAATATACCTACCTAAGAATGGACGAGAGCTGTCAAACTGACATGAAAGGCTTCAATTAAATTTGTAAACTTGAAATTCAAATAGGCCTCTTGTTGTTCTACAAGCACGGCGATTCAAAATCGGAATCGAATGCGACTTGAATCGATAATCGTAAATTGAGAACTAGGTTTATTGTTGATGTGGAATCATACCTTTACTTGGAAGTGACACATAATCGAGGGCAATGTTTAATGGGAAAGCCAGTTGTTTTACCTACCGATAAAGATTGTGTTCATCAGACTGAAAAGGACAATAAAGTGCTCTTAGTATGTACTTAATAACTCACGTACTTAGTGACAGCTTAAAGCATACTTTGTGAAAGCCATTGTGCATTAAGTAAGTTGCGAAAAATTTCCAAAAAGTTTTCCGGTAAATTTCACAGGAAGCAAAGGAACTATAATTTTGGAAATATAAATTCATTCCTATACAAAAATATGCGAACTTTCCATTACCAGGTGATCGCATTTTTTAAACTCTTGAGGGTTCATCAGTACGGAAAACTGTCTCAATTGTTTTTGCCATACATATTATCGGCTGTTATTTAGTGTTTAAGCAACGTTCGACTCTGAACCTTCATTTTAATTGGCTTCCTAAATAAGAGATCTCAATCCGATATGATTTGCTAAACATGTATTTTTGATGTAGTTACGTAGGCAGTTCGCGAGCGGCATTAGTTGATTTAAGGCAACATCATTACAAACTCAAAAACCCTGGTATTTCTAAACAAGTTAGGCTCAAATGTAACGATTATGCGTTAATTCGAAAACGATTTCCATCGCAATCAGCACTGGTTCGGCATTGAGCATGAAACTAGAAATCGTTAACGATGTAGTTTCCTGTAAGGGCCGTTCTGCCGTTCAGCTAATCAAGGTTTCTTTAATACCAGATCTCTTGAGATGTTAGGTGAGTTATGTTGACAAGACGTATAAAACTAACTGCGTAACAGGTAGGTATTCGCTACGGAGCGTAAACGATTGACATGTTGGCTACGCACCCAGCCAGCTTTATCAGTAGAAAAAGGGAAATTTGGAATTTCGTGTCTTTTTTACTGGCAAAGCAAAGGTATTTTAAAAGTGTATCTACTTACATTTAAATGCATTGATAGTCAAAGGAGTCAACTCTATCGGTTTCAAAACCTTATTATGTACATAGATAACTATGTTTACATAACACAAACTATCTAATTGGGCCCGTAATCTTATCTTCCATCGTTTCGGTTGTTGCTCCAAATCCTATTACCCGCGTCCTGTTTCGACATGACTTGGATCATTAACTTCCCGGTCGAATTGATGGGCTTGAGAGTTTGTTTATGTACATACTTTAGCTTTTCAGCCATTCAAGGAGCGCCTAACGGCAGCTAAAAAGCTTTCGATTTTTAAAATAAGATAACATTTTGACATGGGAGAGAGTGGGGTACAGTGGATCATAGTCCACAGAGGATCTTAGTCCATAGTCGATCTTTTTCTATACCTTCTTAACCAATCAAGGTCAAGCATAGTATGTACGCACGGTCGCAAAAGACAAGATCAAAGAAGAATCCTTTTTAATACAGTTGCTCAAAAAGTGCTACTTTACGTAGCTGTTTAGCGTGCGGAAAGTTGGTTATCTCGAACTAGTGATTTTTACTTTTCCAATTTTTTTAAATTTATACTTGTTCCAATTCACGACTACTTATTGATGAGTGTTAATATTCGTTTCCTTTAAACGTCGTAATCAGCATAAAAACCTACTGTTAATGTAAGAATGTGAAAAATATACATATTTCATATTTTAATACTTACCTCTTCATCATTATAACACGTTTATTTTTTAATATTGAATATTGAAAATTCCGTTCTTAATAAGTTGTCTGAATGGAACGGAATAGCTGCCAAACGCCCATAGATATAATATACTTAAAGACGACGTCTAAGCGAGCTGTCACTGTTACCACTTTTGTTTAGTGTACGATTAACAATGTTTTACTTATTTTTTCGCAACTGTATTAAAAAACGTCGTTCGATACACGTGCGGAAATGTCATTCTTCACTCGTCCCGAGTCTTGCCACTCGCCTGCGGCTCGTGGCAAAATATCTCGGTACTCGTGAAGTAATGACATACCTTCCGCACTAGCATCGAAATGTACTATTTCAGTCGAATACTTAGAAATACGTACCTAATTTTACTAAATACTATTACATACAAATTGTAATGTCAAATGCGCATAAATAGTAAAATTAGGCGCAACCGCAGACCTACATTTTTAGAATGGCCGACTAAGGACTGAATAATGTTTATTGACATTGTGTATACCTACTATCTTATTACATAAGTATAGACATAAGGTATTTTTTTTAGTAAATTGTATCTTCATTTGTATATTGGAACGGAGGAAACCTGCGTGTGGTTAAAGTCGACACGCTTCGTCATACTCATATGAAAAGATATTCAAATATCTCTAAGTGTTTTGGAGAGTGGTGTAAGCGGTATCCGTAACTGTTAATATTAATCTGTCACGATATGTTAAATAAATTTAAAAGTAAACGAGAGTTAAATGTATCTGAGATTTATATTAAAATATAAGACATGAAAGAATTGTCGTAATTAATATTAAAATGTCCTAACTGGTCATGAAGTAAATCATAGTTGGGTTGGGTCGTACCTACATTAAGCGATCAAACTGTAATTTTAATAAATGCTATATAAACACAGGGCTTAATAACGAACAATTTATGTCCTGTTTAATTCGAGGAACTACTAGGAAGATTATTAAATTATAACGGCAATCGTTGTTGCCAATGATATCGTACCAAGAATAGATTCCAATCAAATTCGCATTACATTACAATCAATTAAGTGATTACAATCTAAATGTAAAAAAATGTAAATAATCAAATAGTCTCAGATCTACATATTAAGTAGTTATGTACTTTGATCTTTATAAAGGGTCCATTAAATAAGATCAATGGTATGTTAAAGGAGAAACATAATAAGTATGTACATAATAAATGTATATACTTCTGAAGCTAATAATAAGATCAGGATTATCTGCCTCTGGCTTGCCTTAGCCGGCCGGCCAGAGTGGAGTCGTTAGAGCTATAAGCTCCAGGGGTGGAAGTGAAATATCCATAAGACGCGAGTTGGCACAGTGGCTGTTAACAGCCACTGGGTAGAAAGCGACGCACACCTCTCGACACCCCTGAGCCGCTCACACCGGTGTCGCCCTTGAACCATCCTAGATGTCGCTTTTTGTGGGGGCCCATCTTGTGAGGGCGAGTCACCGTCTGCCGGAAATAAAATTGCATACCGTTTTATTAGGCAGGCGTCCGGTTTTTTACCCCATAGCTCAGTACTTAGTCCATCGCTTTCACCCAATAACCTAGTTCATTTTAGATTCCATCAACTCTCAATAGCTTTTACACCCTGGCGGGTGCTGCCTCTGCGTGCGTCCCATGACACGGGTAAGGGCAGCATCCGCTCGGTGTACCCCTTACATTTCATTAAAGTGTCAAAAGGGCCTCTACGTGTTGGCTTCGGCTCCGCGCACGCCTCCCAAAGGTCCGGAACACCAATTGTTCCGTGATGGGAAAGAGATCAAAGAATATTGTTAAAATACCTAATGATTTTTTTTTGCCATCCTGTTTTAATGCAAGAAACAAAATTAAATGTGAAGGATTGAAAATCTCCTAGCCCATCTAGATAAATTTGATAATTCTTAGTCAAGAAAACTTGGTTTTTAAGTCTGGCATGCCAACCTTGCCACTAGAAAAATGGAATTCAAAATTTGTATGGGAGATCGATGATTTGCTCCTTAAATAAAAATATTGTCGCTTTTTTTTACTGACTAAGCTGGCTGGCAAGACTGCAAGACTATTAGAGAAGGCAAACAGAGATTAAAAAATTACCAAGGCCTCTAAATAGGTTTTCAGCAACGCCAGCCCCTTGCAATTCTCCATTTTCTCGCAAAGTTTCAATCTCACTGTATCACAAATCATGGTGACAAACAAACGCACGCACAAACAACAAAAACAACTGCACACTTAATCAACCGACTGTATTGTGAGCAACTTCAGTTGATTTTTACCGGACGCGTTAATTTCTGTTGGCGCGAAAATTTAGTACGTCCGTTCTAATAATTCAAACCGTTTTGCGTAATCCACACGCATATTCGAAACCTGTTAAATATTTTTTTATCTGTATTTTTTATTATCTGTTTTTGAACGCCTCCGACTTTTTTTTAAACTATGGTAGCTGTATTATTTTACTATTTTTGGACGCGTCCGTTACCCGCGTGACGTTTGACTACAATACGTTACGTTTGAAAGAATCCCTTGAAAGTTAATAGTTATTTTATCTAATTACCATCCATGTTAGTTATCTGGTGGCCTTAATTCGTGTCCCTTGGGCATTAATAGATGGCTTGTTTTGAAACTATTTTAATGCGTTCGTAGTAATTTAGTGATTTTATTAATTATTGTATAAGAATTGTGGTTTAATGGATTTTGCAATACGTGTTTAACTAATTGGTGTCTGTGTAATGACTGTCAGCATTAAATTAATCATGGTTATTTTTTGATTCTGAACCAGTAAATTCTAATTATGTGGCCTTGTCAAGGTTTTTCACTGACAATGCATAAATTGTACCTATTAGATTGTTCATAATATGCTTTGTTGTCCGTCCGTCCGCCCATCCGTCTGTCTGTCAAGTACCCTTTATCTCGAAAACGCATGGAGGTATCGAGTTGAAATTAAAACCATTTACTCAGATCTACAGCCCCTTGAAGCTGTGAAAAAAATCAAACTTCTAAGTTACCGTAAAAAAAGATACGGTCGATTAAGTATGCCGCAATAAAGTATTCCTATTCTTGAATGCAAATGAACTGTCAAGTGTGTGAAAGGGTAGTTGACTCAGTCATTCATTAAAGCCATAAACAATGAGTAACGCTTCCTGGGTTACAGAATCCAAAGGAAGCTTCCATTACGGCCGCGGAACTCCAAAACACTGCAATTTGCTGCACTTTGGTCGGCCGCCCGAGCGGAACCGAATGTTTGTATATTAAATAGGATTTGTAAACGTTATTACACCTATTACGGATTATTATAGGTATTGAATAAAGGAGGTTGATCTTGAGTACCGTAAAAGGTACTTGGACGTAAAAAGTAACATAAAAGACGTAGTAATACGTACTATTATTTATTCTGTGACAAATATTCTTTAGCGACATTTCGGTGGAATCACAGAATACAATAATAATGAATAATGGGGATCAAATCTTTAAGCACGGCAAAGTAATTAGAAAAAATATATATTTAATCACTCTCACTTTAATTATACCACCTGCTCAAATAAATTCATAACATTAAAATACCTACAGCAAATTTCCCTAACCGTTATGCAATGTTGCGTTAGCCATACAAATAAATTTATCAAATTCTTTGAAACCAGTTTCAATTTATGCCCGTTACACATGATAGGAAAGTAGTTTGTAAACTATTTAACAAGTAATGGAAATGGTAGTAATAATATATTCTTATAAAATTGACTTAGCCGAACTAGTCTGTAGATAAACTAATTTGTCAGTAGAAAAAGGCGCGAAATCAAAATTTCTATGGAAGGACAGCTCTTCACGCCTAAATTTTTTTAATTTGCCGCTTTTTTCTACTGACGGAAATGGCTAGCCAAAGTTATTTTAACAGTGAATTCTAAACTTTAAAATGTTGTTTAACATTAACACACGAACGCATCATTTATCTGTTGTAAAAATCGAGCGTTAAATTCCGTTAGAATTCACAGCTGACAGTTCGAAATTCAAATTAATCGTTCTCTTTTAGTTTGAATTTGGGCAATAGATCAGGGGTGACAACATTAACTGTTAACTGAGGACATTAAGTGCTTTCGCCGGTTAAATATATTATTGGTCAATTCAGATAGGAAAGAGCCGCATAATTTAAAATATCTAAATAGAGTTTGATTTTCAGTTCCAGCCAAAATTAACAATATCAAAGCTGAGTGAAAGACGAATAAATAAAACAATTATTTATTTTGGCAATACTAGTACAGTGAAACCTGGTTAAGTGGGACCTGGATAAGTGAGAAACCTCTATAGCTGGGACTCATGGTGCGGTCCCCACACTTTAGCACTGAATTACCTCTGTTACTGAGATAAAACGTACCTCTATAACTGGGATTCGTTGTTGTGATTTTATAGTCACATTTACCTCTATAATTGAGACAGAGAGTGAATTTTACCTCTTTTACTGAGACTATCGGCGCGATTCGGGAAATGAATTAGAGATGCACTAGAAATTAAACAATAAAGATATGTGACGTTCCACGGCAAAAGGTACCATTGCCCCGACTGAATATTGGAGCGGCGTTAATAATAAGCGTAAGCGCCAGCCGCCATAAGGTACCTTTTTCCGTGGAACGTCACATATCTTCACTATTTCATTCTAGTGAATGTCTAACGGCGCGATATCTTAAAGTTCGAATCGCGCCGTATATTTATAAGATTACATTTTCCTTTATGATTATTGTTTTTTAGAATTTTATAGGGAATTGACTTCTGTATATGAGATAACGTCAATCTATGACCTCTCTAACTTGGACTTCATCGAACAATTTCCGAATTCTTAGATAAAACGTACCTCTATAACTGGGATTCGTTGTTGTGATTTTATAGTCACATTTACCTCTATAATTGAGACAGAGAGTGAATTTTACCTCTTTTACTGAGACTATCGGCGCGATTCGGGAAATGAATTAGAGATGCACTAGAAATTAAACAGTAAAGATATGTGACGTTCCACGGCAAAAGGTACCATTGCCCCGACTGAATATTGGAGCGGCGTTAATAATAAGCGTAAGCGCCAGCCGCCATAAGGTACCTTTTTCCGTGGAACGTCACATATCTTCACTATTTCATTCTAGTGAATGTCTAACGGCGCGATATCTTAAAGTTCGAATCGCGCCGTATATTTATAAGATTACATTTTCCTTTATGATTATTGTTTTTTAGAATTTTATAGGGAATTGACTTCTGTATATGAGATAACGTCAATCTATGACCTCTCTAACTTGGACTTCATCGAACAATTTCCGAATTCTTACTACCTCTTAGTCTATCCACAAATTCCGCATTTGCCTAATTGTGTCTAAAAAACTTCAAGTTTGATTTAGTTAATTTATGTAAGTAAGTAGTTAAAACTATCGAAACGAAAGCTGAAATTTTGATAAGTAACACGAAAAAATCAATTTTCATTTATTAAATTTCTAATACGCAATGATGTATTAAATATCTATCCTTTGGAGAATCATTCAAAATAAATTCAAAGAAATATTTAAACAGACTTAAAAATATTTAGGGACAAGGATTATTTTACCTTATTTATTTTTAAAGATAATTACTACCTCCCCTTACCTTATTAACCACCTCTATAACTGAATTATACTCTATTAATGGAACCCTCTGTAAATGAGACAGAAATTTATTTGTACCTGGCTAACTGGGAGCCTGGGTAAGTGGAAAACCTCTTTAAGTGAGACAAATTTGCTCGTCCCTTGAGATCCCAATTATCCAGGTTTCACTGTATTTGTGTAATTTAGAACTGGCTGGCTTAACGAGTAGCAATAGAATAAAATATTAAGTAGGTACCCTTTTTATAGAAGATGCACAAGAAAAAGAATGTTGGGAGTAAAATATTCTATCTGCCTACAGTTACAAAAGCATTGACCAATTTTGTGAATTTTAATTTTGACGATATGATTAAACTATTTTAATCTATCGCTGGCTGAGTAATCAAGCACGTTGCCTCCAAATCGAAAAAAAAAAGAATATCGAGTTCAATTTTCAAGATGGCTGAATGACAGGCGTGAGTCAGGCCTGTCTGTCACTTTTTGTGAAAGAAAGCTGGGAACCGGCTTCGACCACCGCTCGGTCTGCTCCGATTTGACTTGGAGGGCATTCCTATGTAATTATAATAAGTTTTTGACCTTGGCAACCGGTCTGTAGATAATTACTTATAGTTTTTTGTATGACGGGTGCGGTCAGTAACTTGGAAAAGTTTTAGAGCCGGTCGATGAACATATCAGAAAGTATGATGGTGAAACAAACATCTCTTTTTAACTCAGTGTGATCGAAAGAGACAGACACCGTCTTTATTACGTACGAAAACAAGTGCATCAGGTGTCGATGGAAGGTTTTGAGAAAGTTGGAGAGATGTGTAAAGTTGTTCTTGAATATTCTAGATGTTAACGCTTTGCTGAATGCGTCAAGTTAACTTCCAAATCGTTGGAGCATTCAAGTAATGTCAGACAGAGGTTATGTCTCGTACAGTTATGAGTTAGGTAGCTACATGAATGCAGATAAAATGACTCCTCTACTTTCTACAATATGTAAGTGCGTAAGACTCACCTCCAAATCCCTGAAGACATCCCTAATATCGGGTTTCCTGGCCCTGGAGGCCGCACGCCGCCGCCGCACGGTCCTATTCAGCCGTCGGACTCGTCTCCTAACCGCAGCGGCTTGTTCTCTGGGCAGCGGCCTTACGGCCTCACCCAGCTGGGCCTCGGTGACTTCGAGGCCGGCCTGGAACGGCGCGGCCAGGGAACCGAGGCCGGCGGCTTGCAGCCATTCTGTTTCGAGCTCGCCTTCTGTTGACAAAGGAAATTTATTTCATTAGTGTGATTCATCTTGGATAAGTCAACAAAATCTCATGTTAAAATCCTAAATAAACGTCATATTTTCATAGGAATTTGACATTAATTTAATGATGACATTTTCTTTTATTTGTCATTGCCAATGCTGTGCAGAGTTAGCTTGGTCCAACTCTACTTGAGTCATAAATCAATAATATGTAGATTTTGGGAGTATTTAGTTACCTACTTATTTTTTTTATATTTAATTCCTGCTGAGGTTTTTGCACGGTATCTTTTCGAGTGAGGTGTAGATTAGGATAGTTTTATTATGTTTTAAATTCACAAGCGCATTTCAACATGCGCAAGTAAATTAAAGAATAACTAAGACTTTGAAGAATCACAGATCCAGTATTAAACATGATTGAGTCAGCTACAATAGGCCTGTTGCATTGCAAGTAACAAAGAATCATGGAAATAATGGTTTCAAAGAAACATATAATATATGTTAATATGATTTAAAAAAATGGCCCAATCTCAGTATTTTTATAAACTGAAGGATTATTAAGATATTCAATAAAATAAAAGTGCAAAATTCTCCAATCGGCCATTATTACTGAAACGCCAATCAGAAGCGTTCTAAACAGTGACGTCATCAATCCATAACATATTTCCTTCGAGCAACACGGAAGGGAGGCGGCATTCGCACTATTTCCCCTCTGCCGAGGAACAAGATTAGCGCGTCAATCTAATCTAGCGCGGGTAATAAAACTAGTTGCACTTGGATTTTTCACTAGACCGAGTCCAGACGCGCGCGTGAACACTGCTGCACAAAAATGCCTGTTTGCTCGGTTTTTTGTTATAAAAAGAGGTCGGGGATATCAAATTTACAAAAAGAAAGTGTTACATTTCACATGTAATATTTTTTTTACATATCATACGTTTTAATTACATTCAAACACTATTATTATATTTTTCACCTCAGCAGCTCGAACAAGGGTACTTTGCTTCTTAAAAACAGTGAGCAAAATGCGATTTTACTCACTGAGTCATTTTGTCTCACTCAGTGAGCAAAATCGCATTTTGCTCACTAAGTGTGTCTCGCTCGGTGAGCAAAATCGCATTTTGCTCACTGAGTGAGACAAAATGACATTCAAGTGACCTTTATAGTCAAATGTCATTTCAACAAGTTCGATATGTGGGTTCTATTATCTCTGTCCCTCTAGGTATGTTCTCACTGCTTAGGGTGAAAAATTTTGTGTACTACACGAGATCAAAGTTATTTACATCTCGTGCGCTTTTGAATCCCTTACTACGCTCAAGATTCTAAATTAGATTCACTCGCTACGCTCGTGAATCTATTATAGAATCTTTCGCTTGCACGGGACTCAAAATAAGCACTCGAAGAAATATCAAACTTTGATCTCTTGTTGTACAAATAACTATTAGTCTCATGTAATTGTTGGATTTATCGATTTTGCTCGCTCAGTACAAATTGCGGATCGGTCGAGCGACAAATCCGACTTCTCATCTCTCAGAATACAATAACATACTTCAACGAAAATGTGTTAGTGTGCGTGTTGTGACACTTGTCACTCGTCCGTACACAAAAAGAGATCGAGGTTTGCAAGATTTGTCTTTGACGTGTGTCATTTTCTATGTATTTGTGTCGTCATTACAGATTGGATTTTGTATGTAAGTGTGTGAGAAGTGCGACTGTGTGCACCTTTCCCCCCGCGAAAAATGGCAGAAAGATTTGTACGGTGAGGTATCGCTTGGGCCCCTCCCTTCCGATGTGTCGGAAGCCGGTGTTGCTCGAAGCATATTTCTTAGAGCAACATAGACAACCTCATTGACCGAAATCCATACGTCCTCACCCAAGAGTTCGAAAGGTGCAAAACAAATATTATTTCGCCACTAAACATTTATTACGTCCAATAAATATTATTACACTATATAAAATAGATAATATCTATTTGTTATTATTTAAATAAAATGCTAAATAATACGATATTTCAACAAAAAACTTTTTTAATTATTTGGCTGAATGGAACTATCGTTGCCATGTTGGCTGTCGTAACTAGAAAAAATGAAAAATTAAAAAGTAAAACCGGCGCTCGGTGATTTTCACTCAAAATTTACTTGTATCTAAGTAATTCATCTTAAACTGCAACCGTGTGAGAGTTTTTGTGTAAAATAAGTTATTGTGATAAATTTTTGTAATGTATTTATCATCCCTAATCGTAATATATGGTGCTGAATTAACAATATCATTCGGATTCAAAGGAAATTCGTAACTGTAAGTACCACCCTACCACCAACTAAATGATGACGTCACAAATGGCATGCGAGGCGTTTTCGCGCGAAGTTTAAACTAGCTATAATATAAGTATAGCTGAAATATTGTGTTTTTCGGAACCAATACAAGTGTACCGACAATAATAAAAGGGATTTCAAAATTTGTCATCAGGCTCCAATTTCACCACGGTGACAGGTGCGACAATTGTAAAACATCACTGTTGCTGACGTCACAGGCATCCATGGGCTACGGTTACCGCTTACCATCGGGCGGGCCGTATTCCTGTTTGCCACCATCATTGTTTTATTTAAAAAAACTTTATTATATCGGAAAAAACAGATATTTCTCTTGCTAAGTTTATGACAATTGTCACAAGAAACACTACATTTGTCACGAAATTCCGACATATACCTAACTCATTACCTGTCAAGAATTACCTACAATTCTTCTAAATCTTGACAATTGTCAGAAACTTCGCAAAAGAAATATCTGTTTTTTTTTTCGATATAATAAAGTTTTTTTAAATAATACAATGATGGTGGCAAACAGGAATACGGCCCGCCCGATGGTAAGTGGTAACCGTAGCCCATGGATGCCTGTGACGTCAGCAACAGTGATTTTACAATTGTCGCACCTGTCACCGTGGTGAAATTGGGGCCAGGCCTATTACCAAACAAAACAACATCACAAACATCGGTTTAAACAGAGCGAAACGATTTATACCGAATAAACCAAATATGGTATTAAACACCATAATCATAAGTGCGTATGGGCATAAAAAGCGATTCATTCTAAAGCAATCAACTTGTAAGTATTTAAAACATTTAATTGAGCATACATAATCTCAGGTGATTTTACCATTATAAAGCCGAAAGGCACGGAACAGTAGTCTAACAAAAACATAATCATTCTGTCCTTCGCGAACCGATTCGCAGATACCTATAGGTAACTTTTTATATTAATCTTCCGTGTTTTTTAGGGTTCCGTATTTCTGTCTGTCATGTCTATGTAACACGCATGGGAACATGGGTAAAAAACTATCGATGTTTTGTTTCAAATGTGAACAAAGGCTAATTAAAATTAAACATATTGGGAATCCCAGTTGAATGATACGTGCGTAAAAAACTGAATAGTATAGTTAACACGATTAGCTGTCATAGATCACGAAGTAAAAGAAAAAGTTGATGGTTATTCATTCATAAGATATTAAGTATATTAATTTTATTAAGTACATTATCGCAATAAGTAATTATTTTCGTACAAAAGTTAGAGTAAGTATAACTTATGAATAGATACTACATTAAATAAAGTAAGTTTCCAACCCCACCAAGCAAAGAAAATCACAATCAAAATGCTCTTTTGATAGTCTTAATCCAATTCAAACTAGTTGAAGCTGACCGTTTAGTACTATAATCCTGAGACCGTTTAGAACTATGAGAGGTTATGACCTCTCATCAAACGATGACGGTCAGCATCAAAGATTTCAACTATAGCTAAAGATCGTTTTAAGATAACTTTGCAGAGACGAATAGAACAAAGTGAAGAGTGTCATTATTAACATTATAGTTTCATAGAAATTTAACATTACTGAAGCCAATGCCACACTTTGTCAGTACACACGCCATGGTCCGACTCTACGGTAATCGCAACCATGAATAATCATAACGCATGTATTATTAAGGTTCGGTTATAGAAGCGATCAACACCAAATTCGGTGCCACAAACCAAAGCATGACCAACTCCATCTCGATCATGTTTTTGTTTCAACGGACCCAAAAGATTGTCCGACAGTATTTTGGATCTTATCCAATAGTAACAAGAACCAAAAATGTCCAAAAATCTTTGTTATATTCAATTCACTTTGGACCTTATCCCGATTGTAATAAACCCAAAATTAATCTTTGCTGATGATTGAACATCATCCAATATTGCAAGTTAATCACAAACAAGCCGTTATAACTGTTTCTGATCAGTTTTGGGACGAATTATACACCCACGCACGTGTACAGTTTATAATCTCAACATGGATATGAAGATGAGACAGACGGACAAAAGGAATCATTTGTATTCGACAATATGAGACATTACGCAAATACGCATACATTTCTTGATAGAAACTTTCATATTTATAGTTATTAAAGACGACAAAATGAAAATAAAATATACTGGAGCTCTAATAATATTCCAATAACTCATCAATATGGAATGGAGTACTCACATATATCTTTTGAAATTAATGCGAAAAATTCTGGTGTATCTGTATCTCCTTAGGTATATCTAAAACATTATAAAAGCTACAGGAAAATGAGAATCATCTCGTTTGCATGAAATTAATCATAAATACGCCTGCATTTACAAACACGAATTTATACGGAAATTAGTACCTACAGCAAAAAATACAAAACAGGAGTTTTGAGAAGCGATTACAAAATTACAACATAATAATCATGTAATTGAGTTGACTGTAAGTACATGAAAAGGTCAAGAAACTTGTTTTTATACGTCGCAAAACGAATGCTGAATCTGAGATGAATCAGAAAACCTATCGTCAAAGTTGAAAATTGAAATTTTGTTATCTGCCTCTCTATCGCTCAAATAGATGAGTGCGATAGAGAGGCAGATAACAAAGTCTCGATTTTCGGCGTTCGAGCTAGGATCTCCATAATTGACCGCATAATAATCGTTTCAAGATGTTTGGTCATCCGTTTCTGGAAACTATTATAATACACATAAGAAACGAGACTATTACGTTTTCCGCGTATAGTTTTGTATACTTATTACTTACCTAATGATGTTTTAAATATTAACTTTTAGAGTTCCTCGTAGTGTTTTAGAGTTACACCAAGATAAGTCTGCAACGTTTTTGATAGCACAGGTTTACGCAGTGCGAGTGTTATTTATACGTCATAACTTCAAAGAATTTTGACGTTTAAAACTTTTGACACCTTTAAATTTGAATATACACACTAAAGAGCAATTAAAAAGGGTCCTTTGTAAGAAAATATATTTTATATTTGACAAAAGAAAAGGTGCATATTCGAAAACTTCTGCTATGGCTCGTTTTCTCCCTCAAAATGAATGAATAAATTTTTACTACGAGCAGAATCTTGACTACCTGTAGAGCTTTTTGTTTTGAACAAATAGGATTACAGGGATTAGTAGTCCGGATTTCCGGACATAATAGCTTTGTAGCAACCCTACTGGAAAACAAAACACCCATAAATTAGCACGAGGTAAGTAATCCCAACCGTGTAATTCGGTTATTCAGCCAAAATATAATAGTTGTTCCGTTGGCTGTATTGGTTTCTATTGGCACGTGGGTTTACCTTGAATGGACACCTCACACGATATTAGGGGACAAGAACATAGCGGAACTTGGGTTCTCTTTCATTTTTTGATCATTCATAAATCATTTATTTGCGTGAAAAGGGTACAGTTACAGATTAGATAGATAGATAGATAGATAAAAAACTTTATTCGTTTCCACAACATACATGGTACATAGATGAAAGAAGACATGCAGCTTAAAATTATCATAAAAATTAATTTACAAATCTTAAAGTAAAAGAAAAATAAAACAAATGCAAAACCATGTGTCGTGGCAGAGAATAGGCGCTGGCTCAGCATGGTGATATGCGGCAAGCCACATCGCTGATATTCTCCTAGATTGTCCTAGAATCTCTATTAATATTATAAATACTGGTGAGAACTTGTAATTGGCTTTTTGAATCACATTAATAAAACCTAAGATAGACATGTTAACAGCTGTTCGATCTCCGAATAGTAATAAGTAAAAATACGAAAGTAAATCTGTCTGTCTGACTTTTTTACGCTTATACCGGCAGTAAACCAATTTAGATGAAATTTTCGATGAAGATAGTTTGAAGCCCAGGGAAGGACATAGATCAGTATTTATAAATCATCATCACTAGACGCAGACGAAGTCGCGGGCAGAAACTAGTATGTCATACCTAAATCATAAATTTAAAATTTCATTTTAGCATTTGGGGTATCCATTGTTGAATCTCTAATAATATGAGATCACATCTCTCCTTTGTCCCTAACCAGCAGTTTAATTTAACCAGCTCATGACTAAACAGGACGCGCCGTTGCCTATATATAGCTCGTCTGCTCTGAATCACCCGCCTCTCTTTGGTCCTACGAACATTTTTCTCGAGAGATTCATTTCACCAATTGAGTCTGCTGTATCTTTAGAATCAAGTCTGTTAACACTTACACTGTTAACTGACAGTTCGTGACCCTTATTACAAAAGGCATTGGGTCCACCAACGGTCAGTTAAAGAGACATGTGTTGATATGTGTACCTAACATGGGTGGATAACGGATACTGAGCGATGGGAAAAATGTTACAAGTTTTAAGATGTCCGAATGGTATGAAGAGTCTTTAAAGGTATCGTTTGGATTTAGACTGCACCATTGCAGTATTGCGACGCGACATAGCTGCCGACTGCATTACTGCTGCAAATGACAAATTCCACCTAATAGTCAGCGGTTACCATATCCGACGTAAGGGAAGTAGCGACTCAGGGGGTGTTACATCCGCATTGCCGACCGCTTAAAATTCTACAGACTTTTATCAAATAAAGAAAAAGAAAACCTCGTGACTATTCATTTATTCAGCTTTAAACCGAGGATGTTTTAAAAGCAGACTTAATTTAGGTGCAGAAAAAGGAAACTGAAAAAGCGCTACCGAAAGTCATTTAGAACGTATTCCGGACGTTACTTCCCTTCCGAAAATACTCAAACGCATCCGCGACTGAAATAGACCACTCTGCCTCCAATTGCGTGTTATTGTTTGACGACCGGTCTGGCCTAGTGGGTAGTGACCCTGCCTGTGAAGCCGATGGTCCTGGGTTCGAATCCCGGTAAGGGCATTTATGTGTGTGATGAACACAAGTATTTGTTCCTGAGTCATGGGTGTTTTCTATGTATATACGTTATGTATTTATCTATATAAGTATGTATATCGGCGCCTAGCACCCATATTACACACAAGCTTTGCTTAGTTTGGGGCTAGGTCTGTTCTGTGTAAGATGAGATGTCCCCTGATATTTATTTTATTTGTTGTTGATTCAGTCAATTTAGAAAAGCACGTGATCTAGCGTTCATGGGGAAATATATATTATTATTTTATAATACAAGACGCAAACGAGCAGTAGAATCCCCTGATGGTAATTAAGCAATCACCGTCGCCATCCATAGGGACTCCATAGGGGAAGTGCGTTCCGCCTTTAAGATCGGAGTATGTTTTTTCTTGTAGGTTTGAATGCCGTATGAGTCCGGATATACCGCGGGTAACAGTTCATTTCACAGTCTAGCTGTGCGAGGCAGGAAGTTGAGCCCAGAAAACAAAATAAATCGAAAAGCTTTAGCTTGCTAAACGGATGTGCAAGATACGGAAAGTTTCCAGATTTTTCTGTAAATTATTACAAAAAATGTTCACTTTGAAAATGCAGCAGCAGTTGACTTGCATTACCTATATTTCATTCTATATCAACTCATTGTAAAGATTTTTATTGCTCTAAACCGACATCAACACTAAAGAATTCCAATCATATCCATTAGTTTATCTACCATAAGGAAAACCATTATTCAAACACGTAAACCTCAGATCAGTTAAGGTTACACTGAGTAGGCGACATCTGCGAGCACACTCGCCATCAGATATATCGGAGCTGCCGAGGTGCTCAAAAATATCTGAACACGCACTCTAACGCCTTGACAATAGAGGCGTGTTCAGATGAGCGCCTTGTATCCGATATATCTCATAACGACTGTACATATGTCTATGGAAATACTCAGACGCATACATCAGCAGATGTTTGATTGGCCAAGACGCTTAATTAATGTAAATATAAACGCTTCTATACATTACGCGGAGCAATTGGCTTAATAGAAGGACAACGGATAATCTAAAGTGGTATTAAAGATAGATGCTTGGAAAATCCGCGCTTTTTTACTGTATTTTAGTTAGTTATTAGGTTTAAATACATTTAAAATCCACTTAGGGCAGGAATGCAAAACTCCTCCTTCCGGGCAAACTGCTCCGTTCGGCTCAGCATTACTCCGAGCAATTATTAGGGTTGACATAACTTCACGTCCCATTGCGTGCACGACCACAGATAAGATAATTGACAACCCTAAATAGCCGAAAGTGATTGTGCCATATATTAGAAAGGAACAGCATGATTCGACCCTGAACCGCAGTCAAACTTCGGTTTTGTAGGAAGTTTCCTTTCTGTATTGTAGTACTATTACTTATTATATTTCGTCACTTCATTTTTCAGATATAAATTTATATTAACCATGTAGTTTCCCTATTGTACAGGTAGCATCGCACACATTTAAGAGTAAGTATTTTGATTTAAAACTGACAAATAGCAACTTCCGCCCACTTCCGGTTATCCCTCCCCAGCGTGGGGCGGCCGCTCAGCTCCTCATTCCTTATTTGTGCGCGGTAGCGAGCACACGCTAAGCACGATGCCGAAACGTAGTGCGCGCATCAAATATTATAAAAATAAAATAAGAAAACTAGAAGAATCTCGTAGAAGAATAGTTTACTCTTCATCGGATTCCTCCGATGGTGACGGTAAGTATCGTAAATCAACGTTAGTCTCGAAAATCTTTCTGCCCGTTTCGTACACTACCTACTCTGGCCGAGAGCCAACTTTTATCTTTTTTATGGCGTGCAATAAAAAAAAAAAAAAAAAATAATAATAATTAAAAAATATATATATCCTGGGGGTTAGTCGAGAACTAACACGAAGGAATAAAATCATCCTGGGGGTTGGTCGTGAACCAACACGAAGGAAAGTACGTTCGTATTTCGAACATTGATTTCGCCCGGGGGTTGGTCGTGAACCAACACGAAGGCAAAAGATCGAATAACGCACGAAACGAAACAAAAGGGCCTAGATATTTCCATTCCTTGCGAATTTTTACTTTGAGCATTAGAGCCGATTGAGGCTGTCGTTTTGTTCTATTTTACAAATAGATATCTTATAAGATTACATATTGCAGATACACATGGAAATACACCTGAGGAGGTTATGTTGCACACGGGCGCCGAGGCCGAATTACAATTACATCCGGTGCCTGAGCTCCAACCAAATCCTGAACCCGAGTCACAACCAAACCCTGAACCCGAGTTACAACCAAATCATGAGCCTGAATTACAATTAGAACCGTTAGTAGCGGATCCTTTGAAGGCCACGGACGCAGATCAAATCGCGTCAGAGCTAAATCCTGATATTTTAGTGGCACTGGGTGCCAAAACTGGTGATGATGCGGTGTACGGCAACAAAATACACGAAAACCTAGCACAACTTTGGACGCCTTTATTAAAAAAAGGCATGTCAAAGGACGACAAGGACAAACTTCTTAAGGAATACTTAGTTCCTCAAAACTGTAGTTTGTTGCAGTCACCGAAACTAAATCCAGAGATATCTGCCGCCGTTCCAGAAACAGCTCGAGGTAGGGATAAGAAAATAAGTTTCAATCAGCAACAACTGGGCGCAGGCATCACGGCGATCAACAGAGCTATGGACGTCTTGATCAACGGCAACGAAGATAATTTAAAAGCAATTAGGTTCTTAAGTGACGCCTGCCGCATTTTAAGCGATCTACATCATGTTAATACACAAGCCAGAATCAAGCTATTAACACCCGGTTTAGAAAAACAGTTTCTAAATGTAATTCAAGACGCAAGCCGTGACGAAACATTATTCGGAAACAATTTATCCGAAAAAATTAAAGCTTGTAAAGCTATAGAGAAGCAAGGCCTTCAAATAAAGAAAAATCCTACTAACCTAATCCCGGCCCCATCCTACCCACCATATCCATCTACATCAACCGCTCGTCCTCCCCAACATCGGGGAAACTGGTCGTGGCCTCCCCGTTACCCGCTGATCAAGATGACGCGGGGAGCGCCCAGGAGGACGTCATCTTACAGACCGAGCTCTGCCTCGTCGGCTCAGACGAGGCCGGCCAGCAAGGCGACAACGCGTGCCCAATTAGCGCGCCGTTAACACAGGTACCACATGCGGGTAGAATACATTACTTTTTTGATTGTTGGCAAAACATTACTGGTAATTTGTTAATATTAAAATGGATCCGGGAAGGATATAGTATCCCCTTTGACACTGATGTTGTTCAAAATGTAGTACCCAATAATTCGATATGGTCAAATCAGGAAAAACATGAAATGTCTGAAGCTATTCAAAACCTTTTGAACTTAGGTGCAGTTTCAGAATGTCTCCCATTACCGGATCAATTTATATCTAGAATATTCTTGGCATCTAAGTCAAATGGAGGTAAAAGATTCATACTTAACCTCAAACCACTTAATAAATTTATAAAAACCGAACATTTCCAGATGGAAGACTACAGAACTGCATCTAAGCTTATCCCTAAAAACGGTTTTTTAGCAACAATTGACCTAAAAGAAGCTTATCTTCTTATACCTATCCACAGTTCATGTAGAAAGTTTTTACGCTTCCAATTTGAAGATAATCAATCACGTTTACTAACATATGAATTCACCTCCTTGCCGTATGGACTCTCAGTAGCCCCTAGAGTGTTTAGTAAAATAATGAGAGAAGTTGTAACATTTCTCAGGTCACGCGGCTTTAAATCTGTCGTATATCTTGACGACATTCTATGTATCGGCAATTCTTATACAGAATGTGTTAAAAATGTCAACGAAACACTAAACCTACTCGTTTGCCTAGGGTTTGTGATTAATTACGAAAAAAGTTCATTAAAACCTAAACAAATCTGTAAATTTCTTGGCTTTATGTATAATACGGCTAACTTGACAGTGTCATTACCTATAGATAAACAAAACAAAATTGCACAGTTAGTCCATAAATTTATGTCCTTGCCAAGATGTACAATTCGAGAATTCGCCCAACTTATTGGTGTTCTAGTCGCCGCTTGCCCAGCTGTACGATATGGCTGGCTATACACTAAAATCTTGGAACGGGAAAAATACCTGTTTCTACAAAAAACTGACGACTATGAAACTAAGGTCACCCCTCCAAAAACAATTATTAACGATCTGGTTTGGTGGGCTCAACACATATATAGCGCAACGAGCCCTATGAGAACATTAAATTTTAACAAAGTTATTTTTACTGATGCATCCTCCACTGGCTGGGGAGCAGTCAGTGACAATGATCGCGTTAATGGTTATTGGAGGGACGACGAGCGAAACCACCATATAAATTATCTCGAATTATTAGCTATTTTCTTAGGATTAAAATGTTTGGCACAAAATTGTTTTAACTGCGCAATATTATTGAGGGTAGATAACACAACTGCGTTAAGTTATATCAATAGGATGGGCGGTATTCAATACCCACATTTAACAAACCTTACTAGACAAATCTGGCAGTGGTGCGAGACACGAAATATCTGGTTATTTGCATCATACATAAATACAACGGAGAATTTTGAAGCTGACGAAGAATCAAGAAAAATTAATCCAGATACGGAATGGGAGCTCTCTCAGACGGTTTATGAGACTATAGTAAGTAAATTCGGACAACCGCAAATTGATTTGTTTGCGTCTCGCACCAACGCTAAATGTCACGATTACATATCGTGGAAAAGAGACCCAGAGGCCCTAACAATTGATGCCTTTACAGTGAGTTGGAACGAATATTATTTCTATGCATTTCCTCCATTCTCGTTGATGTTGAAATGCGTACAAAAAATATTCGAAGACAATGCAACTGGCGTTGTCGTATTTCCACATTGGCCATCACAGCCGTGGTACCCTCTTTTAAAAAGTATGTTAGTTTCTGAAATAATGTATTTTGGACCGCATAAAGACCTGTTACATTCTCCTTTCAGGAGTCATCACCCCCTGTTCAGAAAACTTACCCTGGGTGTCGCGAAGCTTTGCGGGAAGCCTACGCACGGCAGGGACACACGGCTGTCGCTATAAAGCTGATGGTGGCCTCGCTCGCTGACAATACGATAAGTCAATATAACTCATCCCTCAAGCTTTGGTGGGACTTTTGTTTAATTAATCAAGTTGATTTCTTTGAAGGTTCTATTAAATCGGTAATTACATTCCTATCTGAGCAGTTTTCTAAAGGCGCGTCTTATGGTACTATCAATTCTCATCGCTCAGCTTTATCTTTGCTATTAGGCCCTAAGAACATTGGATCGGACCCATTAGTAAGACGATTATTGAAAGGCGTGTATAGACTTAAACCTACTGCCCCTAAATACAACAGTACATGGGACCCAAAAAAAAGTGTTACACTATATTTCGCAATGGACGCCTCATAAAGACATCCCTTTCGAAAATTTAACTAAAAAATTAGCTGTGTTATTCGCATTATGTACGGCCCACCGTGTTCAAACGCTGTCGTTAATTAAAGTAAATAATATACAGTTTACACCCAATGGTGCTCAAATATTCATCACTGATATTATTAAAACTTCTAGGCCTAATAGAGAGCAGCCAGTACTAATTCTTCCTTATTTTAAGGAAGATCCCACAATTTGCCCTGCGAAAGCGTTAAATGATTACTTAGATATAACAAAGGATATGAGAACTGATACGATAAATAATCTTTTCTTAACCTGCAGACGTCCCTATAAAGCTGCTTCATCGCAAACCATTAGTAAATGGATCAAAAAAGTATTATCAGCGAGCGGAGTAGATGTGATGTACGGCGCACACAGCGCACGACATGCGTCAACGTCAGCTGCGAACGCGGCTGGTGTTAGTGTTGACGTTATTAGGAAAACAGCGGGCTGGTCCAGCTCGTCACTGACGTTTGCCAAATTCTATAATAGACCCATTATAGATCACTCTGAATTTGCCAGGTCTGTTTGTTTACCAAATAACTCAACATAGGTACAATTAAGATCAATTAGAAGATTGTCAAGGTTATAATAAATATGATAAAATAAAACATGCATTCTTGGTTCTGTTATTAAAATATATTTAATACATACACTGGTTTCCTTTTTAATATCACCAAAACTTATATCTCTAAACATCTACATGGTTAATATAAATTTATATCTGAAAAATGAAGTGACGAAATATAATTGATGATCAAACGAACTTCTTGAAGTGAAGTTCGATCGAAATTATATGAGTCACTTCATTTGAAGATATAATATAAGGTCCCTCCCGCCCTAGAACCCTGATATAAGTTTTGGTTCCTGACTTCTCTAAAAATAATGAGGAGCTGAGCGGCCGCCCCACGCTGGGGAGGGATAACCGGAAGTGGGCGGAAGTTGCTATTTGTCAGTTTTAAATCAAAATACTTACTCTTAAATGTGTGCGATGCTACCTGTACAATAGGGAAACTACATGGTTAATATAAATTTATATCTTCAAATGAAGTGACTCATATAATTTCGATCGAACTTCACTTCAAGAAGTTCGTTTGATCATCAATTCTGTGCTCAGGGTCTGAAGTCGCAGAAAACCCTACGGTGGAAAAATCTTGTGACATTCATCACCATTAGATCAGTCAACGTACTTAATAGATGCAAATATATGCACTTATTTCCATCTTTTATGCAGTAGTTATCATAACAGACTGAGACCTGATGCCCTCAAGGTTGTGGCATTAAAATTAGTAGTTCCTTATACTAAATGAGGAACTAAAGAGGAACTGAATGGAATAGTAGGACAAACTTATGTAGATGCGAAATAATAGCATCTTGAACAAGTAAAAATTGAGCTATGTTGCTAACTCAGTATGATAAAATAAAAATAAAAATAAGTAATAAGTTGCTAGGTAGTGTAAGTACATTTAAAGTGTAAATCAACCCGAATTTACTGGTGCAACGCATGAATCCCGTTGACACTAAGACATTTTCTTCAGGAATTTATGGCGCTTCAACGAAATGTCAATAAAACTATTTCATAAACGGCATGTAAATCGATTTTATTTATTTAAGCGTATTTACAAATGATTAGGAGCTGACTCGTGTTGACTCTTCCCAAGGCTAAGTCCAAATCTCCTAAATCTATTTGTTGCGGCATTATCTGCGCTCTTGAGAGCTCATGTGATTTTATACTACGTCAGTATCTATACTAGCAAGTAGCAACACAGTTAATCTGAAAACACGGAAATGCGTACGAAAAAACAAACAAACGAATACGTACGAAAAATATTCTATTTTTACCGATTTTGATGCGTTATCGAGTTGTTATCGCTCAGGACATATACCTCACTAAAAATACAATGAATAAGTACCATAACATGTAGAGAGTCTTAAATCCTTTTTTTTATCAGTCTATTTAAAAGTTACCGCTTGTGTTGAATAAAAAAGAATGAACACAAACTTTAATCCATTAAGAAAAACAACACAAAGATTAGTAAAAGTGTTCTGTAAGCAAAGGCGCCTTATCGGTAAATTCGGTAAGCGGTATTTCAATCAACCATTGAGTGTAGCTTTCTAGTATATTTTTCTATAAAACACGTGATGGCAGATAATTGGCACAGGTAAAACAATTTTTTTCATGTTGATATAACAGATTTATTAATACAAAGTTAAAATAAATAATTGATTAAATATTTTTGAGATTCATTGATAAGATTTTTTATGTAAGTTAATTACCTGAATTACCTAAATGTTGTCTGGAAGAGATCGCTTTTTATTAATAATAACACCTATTGTTTACTTCTTGAGTTGCTGTATTGATTGTATTGTTTTCTGTATTGAGCTGTGCAATAAAGAGTAAGTATATGTATCGTATCACTAGATATTATAAAACAAACGGCGCGATTCGGGAAATGAATTCGAGATTCACTATATATGAAATAGTAAAGATATGTGACGTTCCACGGCAAAAGGTATCTTATGGCGGCTGGCGCATACGTCGCATAGCGCCGCAATAATTGGAAATAAATTGGAGCGGCGTAGGCGCCAGCCGCCATAAGGTACCTTATGTCGTGGAACGTCACATATCTTTACTATTTCATATATAGTGAATCTCGAATTAATTTCCCGAATCCCGCCAAAAGTCCCCCGCCGGGTCGCGATAAACTCAGAAACTAACTGGACGGATTTTCATGCGGTTTTCACCTATCAATAGAGTGATTCTTGGGGAAGGTTTATGTATAATTTGGGAAGGTTTTGTGTAACCCGTGCGAAGCCGGGACGGGTTTTGCTAGTTGTGTAAATAAAATAAAACACCCTCGCATTAGTAAGCGACTCCCACTAGGTTGCCTGCATGGGAAGTCAAAACACGCTTGTTGAAGT
The DNA here is from genome assembly GCF_910591565.1 of Cydia splendana. Taxonomy (NCBI): domain Eukaryota; kingdom Metazoa; phylum Arthropoda; class Insecta; order Lepidoptera; family Tortricidae; genus Cydia; species Cydia splendana. The sequence goes on from NC_085963.1 coordinate 24,702,932, forward strand.
AAACGCGGGATGTGTTGACATGTGCGCGTAAACTTCCTGGAGCCGCGGCGCACCCGGTGCCCGGTTAACGACTGTTTACAATCCCACCAACCATTCACTATCGTTTACGATTGAGGAGTCATCATCCTACAGATGGTGCATAATTATTTTCCTTCGTATTTTCACGGAAACGTACGAACGTGTCTTGCTATTTCAGTCAGTCTCGGTACAAAAAGTACTGAAGTTGACTGAAGTAGCATGACAAATACGAACGTCTCCGAGACAATACGAAGGAAAACAATTATCCACTACATCTGTAGTAGCTTTAAGTAGTATGGATCTGGGGATTTCCATTCAGTTAATTTAATTAGTTCATAGCATATTCAGAGCATGAATGTTATGAATTCTTAATTAGCAGGTTTATTGACATTTATAGATGTAGATTTTAATTTATCTTTTCTTATTCCGAAAAATAGAAATATTGATGAAACAAAGGCTCAACAATTGTTGTAAAAGTAATACAATTTCCATGTACGAAAGTTCATACTAAATTCGTAACTAGGCACCAGTTGCCTTGCACTTCGAAAACTCACCGATAACCAATTTGGCGTGGAACCAGCATATTGTACCCATATCACATGAGTCACACGCTCACTGGCCGGAAAAACGGATGCCATATACACTGAACGACACAAAACTTCTACATTTAGAAATAAACATCGAAACACTGGCCATTTTGACTTCGTACTGGCCAAAAACACGTAAAGAAAAACTTCGAAATTTGAAAATGTAAACTGATCACTTTGCTTTTTTTCTTAGTAAAGAATATTGTAAAATAAAGTAAAAATAAGTAGGTAAAATGTGAACCTTATGTTATTATGATTTCCACAAAACTTTTATAGCGATTATATGCACATGTATTTTAGGCGGGAAAACTTTCAGTATTTAATTAGTAATTAACACACAAGCTTTTTTGAAACATAAACACATAACTTATTAACGAACTTTTTTATGTTGCCACACTTAAAATTTACGGTGTTTGTATGTCATTAGTGATTAACAGCAGTTAGTGCGGCGTCGCGGCGCGCGACCGACTGCCTCGGCGCATGCGCCGATGCGACCGCGTTTATGCTCTTATACTTTATTTATAGGCCGGTGCAGTATGATATCAATTTTATAACAAACACTTCTGGTTTCAAACTGGGATATAAACAGATCGTAAAGTGACGCTTTCATCTCGTTTTATTTTGATGAAAAGTTCCCTAGTGGCAGAACATAATTCATAAAAAATACACATTCATTCAGATTCAGTAGAATGAATGGATCTCTTTGTCTCTACGATTTATTTTCGCTCTACAAATTTACTTCTCAATTTTTTTCCCAACAAACTGTGTCGTACATACTGTTTACTTTATGTCATGTTTATACGCCGTTAATAATAATAAATAATTATTTTGGGGCAATCTTACCTACATGGACCTTGCCCCAAACTAAGCAAAGTTTGTACTATGGACACTAGGCGACGATATACATACTTATATAGACAAATACCTACTTATACATATACATCGATAACATCCATAACTCAGGAACAAAATAATATTCGTGATGGTCACAAATAAATGCCCTTACCGGTTTTGTTTTTAGGTTTAACCTTTTAGCGTCCCACGGGTCCCACCATCCTACTACTAATTCTAGTACAAATGACCTCAAATGAAATTGAAATCATTATTAGAGTAAATGGAACAGAGTTGCTTTAGTTTTGTTTCTTTCGATTATAAAACGAAACAAATTCATACATTTTCTAATAACATTGATTCAAATTTGACTGCATTTTTTTTATGTGGTGTAGGTACAGGTGTGTGATGATACTGATGATATTAGAATATAATAATACGGGATTATAATTGTTCAACAATTTAATAACAAACCTGATTCCATTAGAAGACTGGACCATGTATCCGTATTTTTGAAACTTAACAACACCACCATTATTCCCACTGAAACCACAAAACTTCACAAAACACAAAAACTTTTACTTTTAACATTCACAGAAAAAGTTTTACCATTTTCCAAAAAACATAAAAAAACAGCTTTTTTAAAAGTCCTGTATTCGAACCTCTGACGCTCGGATGGTAAAGTGTACTAACTTAAAAATCTCAATTTGTCCTCTCATTACCCCCACCCAAATGTCCGAAGTTTGTGGAATATTTACCTAATGAGTTCGAAGTCAAAACGATGTCATTAGAGTTATTGTCTGTTGTCAGGCCACTTAAATATTTGGGTGATAAGGAAAAATGTCTAAGGAAATGGAAGAACTTATCACCGATGTAAAAAAAAATACGCATGTGTTACGCATAGTTCAAAAAGTCTATTGTGTTTCTTTACTAACCTAACTTTACAGTAAAACTTTGAATTTCTCTTTTTTAATCGATTTTTTGATAAATCAATGTAATTTAAGTAAAATACAATATTTTGTTCTATAGATAGTGATTTAAAACAATTATTTTTCCCCTAATTTATAAATGATTACAAACAAAAACACTACTTACTGATAGGAAACACGGAATTCAACAACTTCATGTTGGAATATCATTAAAACCATTAAATGATTCAACATTAAATGAAACACAAGAGTCCCTTGCAATATCGTTCGAACGATTGAGTGCGTATTTTATTTTTCTAAACCGATATCAGATAAAAGATTTATTGAGTGTAAGCAGGTGACAATTGCGACGCAATTTTATAAAAATAAATCGGTCGAGGTACTCGTGACTGACAGTTTTTATCTTATTTTTGTTTTTTCTTTAAATCTAGTGAAGCAGTCATATTAACATCGAGAATTATTGATAAAAAGTTTATTCAGTTGCAATTTATAGAATTATGAGCATTGTGGATTAAAAACGCAGTAAATGATATAAAAAAGGAAAAAACACATTATATTCGTGAGTAAAATCATAATTTATCATTTTATTTCAACGTAAACAATTAGACATGGAGGAGACAGTAAAAGTTATAAAAAATATATACTCCCATGTCTTTAGGCATTTTTCCTAAGTAAAATCATGATTTTTGGTTTATGAAACATCGAATAATATATTTTTTGTAAGGTAATAAAGAAACTACAACTCAAAATAAGAGATTTTTTTTTATCGTTTCTGAGTCAGAAATTGTGACATATAAGGTATTTTCAAAACTATTCAATACAAAGAGCCTAAATAAATAGTTTTTAGTTCATAGTTTTAATACTAAAGAATAGTTTTGATAAAAATCGTGGTTCTAGGACAAAATAATATGCGAACAATAAAACCTTGAGACAGAACAATAAAATATGAAATTTACGACAATATTTTACATCTAAACGTGATTATGCTAATAGATATTTGAACTGCCTAATGCGCCATGCATTAAGAACGTGTCACACCAACCAAGGTGATGACCGCCATTTGTTATAACAAGAGTAAGACATAAAATATATTTGCAAACTAAAATCCTATGTTATTAAATACTTAGATATTTCGAACGCTCCAATCAAATCCCTAGAAGGTACTTCTTAGGTACACGAAACTAAATTAAAAAAGTCAAGATTTCAACATGTTTTAACCGCTTTTTTGACAATTGACAAAGTATTTTACCATCTTGTCGATTTATCATAAGGTATACATTTTATTGTGGTTATTAGAAATTATCAACAGAGAGCCCACTGCAAAATACCAAAATCGAAATTTAGTTATCTGCCTCTCTATCGCTCTTGCATAGACATTCGAGCGATCGAGGCAGATATTTGACTAAGTTACAATTGTAGTCGTTATGGGTAACATAACACCACAGCCTTGATAAACGTAAGGCGAGTTACGTAAGGGTTACGTAGGATACGTGATAAGCCCACAAATGTCTTAGATACGGGACCGAAATAAATATAAATCGGAAAACACTTCAAATGTAGCTGGTAGCTTGTCACTTGTCACTTTTACTAATTGACACGTTCGATGGGAGCTACTGTTACATCACTCCGATAAGGTGCTAAAAGTACTATGTGATATTTCTGCCAGTTCCAGTACTTATTAAGTTTTGTATAATTTAGAAAGTATTAAGTACGAGTATGTACTTAGTTGACATCGATACAGTATACCTACGTGTAATACTGACTCTGACACATAGGTATATTATTAATTTATTATACTCTTTGCTCTGACATTCTAATCTGTAATAAATTATTATTGTTGTGATTGTTTTATTATATTTTCTGTTGAATTTATTGTGCACCATATAACGTATTTGCATGCATTTAAGTATGTTTTATTGCAAATAAAGTGATTGATTGATTGAGAGATAATGGTTTCTGAATGTACAACATATTTATATGGTGTATCTTTCATGTTTTATTACAATTTTAGAAATATTTGACCAATAGGATTAAATTTATATACAATATTTTTATGGCCATGTTGTAGATAGTAGGTTAAATATATTTTTGAATAAATTATTTCACCACAAATTTACCACAATATACAAAATTTCAGGTTAATTAATTCAATTCTATACCTAAACTTTTTAAAAGCCTAAATCATATGTAAATTGGGTTTACTGATCTATAAAGCTATTTAAAGTATCTCTAGGTCCGCACATTAATGTTCAATGTAACCTCCATCCAACATCGACACATAAATAAGCTATTTGTAAGCTAAAACATCATTCACGACACATTGCTGTTACATACCTAACTTTATAAGGTGCGAAACGCAAAGCAAATACAACTAACAACTAACAGCAACACACATTGACCAGAGATAGACCTTATCTCGTTGTGTAAAGGTGCAAAGTTAGATAATTAAATGTGTCAATGGTGGCAACATTGCAAAAGTAAAAAATCTCGCATTCAGGAAGTATCGGTGAGCTATGCGCGTCATTCGTATGCCACCACAATAGGTAGATGAATATTTTAACTATGTACCATAGACCGCCCTGTTAACTAGCAAATGTAAACCGTATTTTTTTAGAGTCAAGGTTCAAAAGTTGAGGGTTGTGCTGTTAGGACTTTTTTTTTAAAGAAGAAGGTTGTAAGAGGTTGTGCTGTAGGAAGCATGTGGGATATTTATTATTTACTTTGAATATACGTGTTCTTCCCTATGAACACGTGTTCGGACACGATCAATTGATCATTAAAAATGCGTTTACAAAAGCGTCACACTTTTAAGAAATTGACAGTTATGTGGTTTCTACGAAAAGGGTAGGTTATGCTTTTTAATATTTGACACTAGACAAGTTGTTTATTTATGTAGGTACATATACATAATTATATAAATATAAATATAGGTATACCTATTTTGTATCAATATTGCACTTTAAATATTACGTTATAAGTTGTAAGACTGTGAAACTGCGTTTTTGTCCAAAGATGGAAAGCCAACACAACACACATTAACAATATAACAATATAGGCATCTTGTCTCTTCAACATTCTAATGGTTAGCTAATTTTAGAAATCGGAAAACAATCGCGACACCATCACGTATCACACCTATTTATACGATATCACTCCCAAAAACAGAACAATACGATCCAAATAAGGACGTGACCGTTACCTGGAGTGACATTCCAATTTTAAAATAGGTATCTATTGAATTGATATTATGTTGTGCAGCGTTGGTTTGCCATGAGACTATAACCGATGGTAGTTTACTAGTTTTCGATGTTCATAAGTGCAATTCATATTCCTACTTGAAGAATAACGAATAAGATTTTCAGTTTTCACTATGATGCACTGCACCCATGTCAAATTATGAACTGATTTTTGAATTTGGAACGCCGCTCGGCGCGACGCGTACGACGGATTCGCGACGCGTGCTCGATTTCGCCGAGCGTCACGGAATACGGAAACGATTCCATTTTCAAATGTAAATGGAACACATCCTTCGAGCAACACGGAAGGGAGGCGGCATTCGCACTATTTCCCCTCTGCCGAGGTACAAGATTAGCGCGTCAATCTAATCTAGCGCGGGTAATAAAACTAGTTACACTTGGATTTTTCACTAGACCGAGTCCAGTCGCGCGCGTGAACACTGCTGCACAAAAATGCCTGTTTGCTCGGTTTTTTGTTATAAAAAGAGGTCGGGGACATCAAATTTACAAAAAGAAAGTGTTACATTTCACTTGTAACATTTTTTTTTACATATCATAAGTTTAATTACATTCAAACACAATTATTATATTTTAGTCTCATGTAATTGTTGGATTTATCGATTTTGCTCGCTCAGTACAAATTGCGGATCGGTCGAGCGACAAATCCGACTTCTCATCTCTCAGAATACAATAACATACTTCAACGAAAATGTGTTAGTGTGCGTGTTGTGACACTTGTCACTCGTCCGTACACAAAAAGAGATCGAGGTTTGCAAGATTTGTCTTTGACGTGTGTCATTTTCTATGTATTTGTGTCGTCATTACAGATTGGATTTTGTATGTAAGTGTGTGAGAAGTGCGACTGTGTGCACCTTTCCCCCCGCGAAAAATGGCAGAAAGATTTGTACGGTGAGATATCGCTTGGGCCCCTCCCTTCCGATGTGTCGGAAGCCGGTGTTGCTCGAAGAACACATCAATGGAATGGTGTATGTAGGCTTCATATGCTATTCGGACGAGGATGAGCCTCGTTGTAAGGTAATGGCTCTGTTTTTATACATAAGATATAAGCAGGGATGTTGCGAACATCCGCATCTGCATCCGGATCCGCATAAAATCGATGCGGAGCTTATGCGGATGCGGATGTCGATCAAGTCGGTACAGGAACGTCTTAGCAGCGGCGTAACGTAAGTGCTAGGTAATTTCGTCATTACCTATAACGAAATCGTCTAGATCCAGAAAAGTCGGCCAAGTTACTGTTTATTAAATATAACGTACCTATATTCTTGCTCAAATACTAAACGTTTCGTTTTTTTTAAATAATAAAATACCTACTAAAAATGTAATATTTGACGTTTTCTAAGTACCTACCTAATCTTGACATCCGCATCCGCATCCGCATCCGCGGATGTGAGCCTTTAAATATCCGCATCCGCATCCGCGGATGTCAAAAAATCTGCATCCGCAACATCCCTGATACACATCTGGAAACATTAAAACTCAAACGAAAGTTCGTAACTTGTAATATAACCGGAATTATCCATTTCTTCTAAAAAGGGGTAAAGAAGAAAAAGATTCAAAGATTCATAATAGTTAGATATTACAGCTTGGAACTTGAAAAGTAGGTACTACAAATATCTACAAGATCAACCTTTCCAGAAACGGGCCCGGGACCTATATTATGTCTACTTCAATGAATCATTCTAAATATGATATACATATCTATAATTTTGATAGGAAACAACAGTTGAGAGATTTGGTTCAAAATGAAAGCGCAAAAATGTTGTTGACACAACTTATTTTTGTTAGAATCGTCAGAAACTCTGAGGTAATTTGCTTAACATATATTATTGCAGATAACTGTACCTTTAACTTGCCAGAAGGACACTTAAACAAAGGTTAACATAACGGTAAACATTCATTAAATTTATAATCCTATGCACATAATAATACTATTGAATGGATCGCCATTGATACGCCGCCTTAGCGCGTGACCGATGCGTAATTGTTGGGTTCCGTAGAGTCAAAACTATAGAGGCTTTTAAGAAGTACATACCTACCCTACTAAGGCCCAACGTCCTATCTATAGCAACTTTTCAGTTCGATGAAATTTAAATCCTATTCAATTGGAACAGAGTCGCTTTTCCTTTGTTTCGTTCAATTTTCCAACAACGCAAAATCAACTCTATTTCCTACTAAATAGATTCAAATTTCAGTGGCAAGTTTTGGATTTTTCATTTGTATAGCCTTAGGAGGCTATAGTGACACAATTAAATAATGTTAAATTTAAAGAAAATGATTTATCCTTAAAGGTTTGAGATTCAAATTAATTACTTATCTTACATAAATAAGAGTAAAACGTTTGAAATAAGGTTTCTCGGGTAATTCCGAAATTCGGATAATTCCGAAATTCAGATGAAAATCACCCAAAATTCCATCATAATAAAAGTCTCTTTTCGGAATTATCCGACAGTTTTCGACATTCGGAATTACCCGAATACACCTTAACCGAATTCTTCGTGTCAAACCTCCTCCTTTCTGGCCCCAATTTCACATCGGTGACAGGTGCGACGAATTGTAAAATCACTGTTGCTGACGTCACAGGCATCCATGGGCTACGATTACCACTTACCATCGGGCGGGCCGTACTCCTGTTTGCCACCATCATTGTATTATTTAAAAAAACTTTATTATATCGGATAAAAACAGATATTTCTCTTGCGAGGTTTCTGACAATTGTCAAAGATTTAGAAGAATTGTAGGTAATTCTTGACAGGTAATGAGTTATATGTCGGAATTTCGTGACAATTGTAGTGTTTCTTGTGACAATTGTCAGAAACCTCGCAGGAGAAATATCTGTTTTTATCCGATATAATAAAGTTTTTTTTAATAATACAATGATGGTGGCAAACAGGAATACGGCCCGCCCGATGGTAAGCGGTAACCGTAGCCCATGGATGCCTGTGACGTCAGCAACAGTGATTTTACAATTCGTCGCACCTGTCACGTTGGTGAAACAGGGGCCTGGAAGTGGATTAAAATGTAGCCCCACGTGAGCCCCACGTTATGTGACACCCAGGTCATAAAGACGAATAGATTGATACCTCACTCAACTATCGTTTATACATAGTTAGGAGCTAAAAATGAAAACACGATAAAAACATACATAGAGTCCTGAAGCACTACCACCAGTTTTAACATTGACATATTCACTCACGTTTAAGTAACTTACTTTCTATGCATCTCGCTCGTACTCGCATATTAGTGCAAGCGAGATGTATAGAAAGTAATTTACGTAAACGCGAGTTAATCTGTCAATGTCAAAACTGGTGGTAGCCGTACTGATAGACTCTAACTTACTCTACTCTACTTAGATACCTACATTAAGATAACTAATAACTCTCAACTCTGTATTGTAGTGTATTAGAAAAATGTTACTATATTCAATGGAAGATTTTTTTAATGATGAAAATCTGATTATGGAAAATGATTGTTTATACATTTTATTATAATAATTAATATTTTATTGTTAAATTATATTTTTAGAATGATTATGATTATTAATGATTGCATGAATTATTTAATTTAGGAATTAGTCTTACTTTATTATTATTTATTTCTTTAACATTGAATATTTCTCGAAATTAAAATTACATATGTATAAGTTAAAATCCTATATTGTACACCCTAGCAGGGTATCATGTACCTACTTGCCAAATGTAAGACCAAATGTACAAATGAACATGATAACCATGGAATAAATGATATGATATGATATGATATGATATGATATGATATGATATGATATGATATGATATGATATGATATGATATGATATGATATGATATGATATGATATGATATGATATGATATGATATGATATGATATGATATGATATGATATGATATGATATGATATGATTTGATATGTACTGTACGGACCGACTTTACCAAAGATTTACTCAGACACATAATAAGTTGTAATAGATGACTCAGAGTTCATATACCACTTGCCATCAGTGTTTTGTACTACGTTGTGTAATGTCACTAAACCATAAAATAAGACGTAAAACTAAGTACCTATGTATTAGTACAACCTTGAAAGTCTTCAAACTGTAAAGTTGTTAACAATTTGTGGTTGTACAGCCATAAACATCCGCATAGTTTACTACTTTGTAGCCGTATTTGTTGCTTTGTTTAAGCTTATTGCTTCGACAATTTTGCTTGATAAGTATCTAGAAAAACATCGTGAGGAAACCTGCATACATCCGCGAAGAAATTCAAAGGTGTACGTGAAGTCCCCAACCTGCATTGAGCGTGGAGACTACAGCCCAAACCCTCTTGCGCACCAGAAGAGGCCTGAGGGGCTACCGCGAAAACCGAAATTCGCAAATTGCGGGGATCTTTCTCTTTTACTCCAATGAAGGCGTAATTAGAGTGACAGAAAAATGCCCGCAATTTGCGAACTTCGATTTTCGCGGTTATAGCCCTGTGCCCAACAGTGGGACGTATACGTATAGGCTGTTTTTTTTTTGATTAAGTATCAAGGCGACTGTATATATGTAGAATAACTGTATTAAGTACATATAAGTATAATTATACTATGTACAGTCGCCTAAGTACCTATCAAGTACGTAATAAAATTGTGTACAGAACCCTAAACTGCCAAGTATAAGTTAAGTACGTGCTCATTCATATAGGAACGTATGCGTGTTAGAATGCTCATGCAAAGTTGCTAACGTTTGATAAAAGTAAAGACAATAGACACACACACACACACACACACACACGGTTATGCATCATAGACTAGGGTGTTTTTTATTGCTTTTAAGTGTTTACTTTAGGACTGCTTTAGGCCCTTTAGGGCGACAGTTCATTCTACTGTTTAGCTGTGTGACGCATATTCTATTAATTACTTAATGCCGAGGTTCTGTATTTTGCCGCTTTCATATTCTGTATTTTAGTAAGTAACAAAAAACACTAGGCGTTTACTATGATTTATATGAACGCTAGAAACATCAACTCTGTCCTCGCGTACTTGTAAAAGTACAAATTAAATTCGAGTTCGAGTTATGAACTTTATAGAGAAATAAAAGAATATTTAATTGCACAAACGGGTCTACCGCGATATAATTTCATTGTTTTTACCTTTAATTCCGACGTTTCAGCTGAGTTGCACCAGCTGTGGTCACGGAAAGACCCGTAGACCCGTTTGTGCAATTAAATATGTGTACAAAACGCGAGAGTTTAAAGTGTTAAATAAAAGAATGTTCCAAATTCTATTAAAAGCGCAAAAATTGTCTTGAGTCTTACGAGGTCATGGCGTTAAACATTCGTATGGATATAGATAAACGCAAACAATTCCAATGCTAATGGCATTCCTTAGTATTTATTTATTTACGCCATCATTAGTCGAGAATGTCAGATGTGTGCATGATCGGGATTTCAATGATACCTATCACTTAATACGTAACGGTGATTGCTATCGAGATGGATATCTTTTGACATTATTGCATGTGATAGATAAACCGGACAAGTGCGAGTCCCACCGAGGGTTTCACTGTTTAGTATTTGTTATAGCGGCTAGAGAAATGCATCATCTGTGAACATTTCAACTGTCATGGTTCATGAGATACAGCCTGGTGACAGACAGACGGACAGTGAAGTCTTAGTAATAGGGTCCCTTTGGGTAATATTTTTCTGAAAAATAATTTAATTTGTTCAAATACTTCTAATAGTTTTGGGTACGGAACACAAAAAAATCAGCATTTTATGACATGGCGAAAAAAACATTGTGACCCCTAGGGTCGTTCTCTCATTTCGTGCAAATCGGTGATGTTCTCTCGATTTGTAAATTTTCTTTTAAATGGTAAATTTTTGGGTTTTCATGCATTGTGGATTCATTTATTGACACTTTTATGCTAAAGGCACCTTCGTAACCTTATTACTTTTCATTTAATAAGACTGGTGGTAATGAACTACGCGCTGGTAATGAAATGGGCATGGATGGTAATTTTATCAGTGGACGGTAATGAACAAACTTATGAAATCGCAATAAAAAAACTTTATTTAACGAAAATTAACACCATTAATATAATTAACAACATTAAAATCACGTGTCTTAAGCGCTGTGCAGCCGGAATATTTGCTAATGTCCGGTACAAAAAGTCTTACAAGCCTCTCTACTAGTTCAAGGCAGTCAGAGTCTCCACGAAAAGCCCAACAAGCTAAAAGTAGTAGGCTTAAGTTGTGCCTCACCTCCAAAAAATGAATGGAATTCTCTAACGTTGCGAGTGACAAAGAGTAATCTACTGAAGCTACAGTGGCAAGTACTTTGATGTGGTCGTGAAATGTTAGCCGCGTATCGAATATGACCGCAAGATCCTTTACTGAGACGACTCTTGTTATTACAAGAGTCTATTGACCCAAGAGTCTATTGGCTCAGGTCCAAGAAAATATTGAGCATGTGTAGGAAATAGGGCTAACTACACACTTGACACTTAGCCGCATTGAAAGTCAGTTTCTTATCCCGACTCCATTGGAACAGAGATGAAACATCCTCCTGTAGCAACTTACAATCCTCCTCCTTCTTAACTCAATATACCAATTTAAGATCGTCGGCGTAGAGTAGACAACGAGCGTTATGGATAACCAAGGGCAGGTCATTGACCATTATTCCAAATAGGAAAGGCCCCAAGATTGAATCTTGGCTGTCACCAGAACGAGTATGGTACGGCTCTGGTACGAAGTGGCCATGCTGGTCGTTGCGTACTGCGGTTGATCACGCAAATAACTGGCAAAAATGTTAAGCAAATGTGGATTGAACCCAATAGCGTCTAGTTTGTGTAGGAATACATCGTTATCCATACGATTGAAGGCTTTTCGGAAATCATAATACAGGACGTCTACCAGGATACCCATATCCAGATGCTCTGAGATGGTGTCAACTAAGGTCAGGTTAGTTTCCACAGACCGTTTCGCTCTGAAACCATGCTGAGTGTTGCACAGGAATAATGGTTTCACTTGTTTCGACAACGTACCATGGAGTATGGACTCAAACAGCTTTGCTAAAGCTGAACGAAAAGAATACCTTGACTTTGGGATCGGTCTTACCCGTGAAATCTTCCAATGGTGAGGATATGTACTTGTGGAGAGTATGTACCAGATTAAGCATGAAGTGTATTGGACCATTCTAATGCTCTAAACACCCCTTTAAGATATATGCAGGTACCTAAGTAGTCTGGACCAACAGCATAGAAGCCCGAAAAACTTACTTTGATGTTAAGACCCCTTATGCAGGTACCTAAGTAGTCTGGACCAACAGCATAGAAGCTCGAAAAACTTACTTTGGTGTTAAGACCCCTTACATTTTGGTAAAATAGATCCAGTGAAGGTTTCGAATCAGAATTCCGAACTAAGTATTACTGGTTGGTTTTTGTCTGACTGCCATTGACGTTGGATTTACGAAATGACCACGATTGTCGGGGTACATAGTTGGAAATAAACAGGATTCATACATTGTCGAGGGTACTCCTATTCTGAAAGTCTTGGAGTCCCCTTTGAGCTTAAGTTCGTCGACAGTGCACCATGAATAACGGCAGATATGCCCGTATGTCCTCCGATCCTCAAGCTATATTCCACAGATGGATGAACTTGCGATGCTCCATCGCCCTGAGAGGTTTACACCGTTTTTTACTGCTGGTATCAGTTTTCTGAGATTTATCACGCACGGGTTGGGAATTGTCGCTTTTGACAGCGGAGGCACTATTATTGCTTATCGGCCTGTGTTTATGTTCATGTAGTTTCTGCCTTTTATTCCAAACATTTGCCCCGTTATCTACCTTATCATCGACAGGTATCAGATGATTCCAATTCCAACTCATTTAGTCTCTTAGTAACGTGTCAAATTTCTCAGCACAGTCCTTGAGTGCGGTCTGGTAATGTAGAGCGGCAGGTTATGTTAATCTACTGCGCTCTAGTTAAATCCATAAATCACCAGTTGGGCTCCCCTGTATATTATTACATACAGTTTTAAATGCTTATACCAACATACTATTTATAATAACTTAACCCTCTTTCCATTAAATGCACTGCCTCTAATACATTATCATTACCTTCTAAATTCGTTCATTACCTTCCCTGGCAAAATTGGAAGGAAAAGAAATGAATGAAACAGATATGAATGAAGTTTTGGAAGTTTTCGTCACCTAGGTCGGTTGATATCAGACCTTGATTTCGCAGAATAAGCCACCCGAAAGGCAACCCTAAAACACATCAATTAGGTATAATTTTAATAATGTACAATTGGTACTTACTGTATAAATCACTAGATGGCGATGAAGATTTATCTGAACCATACTCCTTCCCGACACGAGAGAACGTAGGTATTTTCGTCAAAAGTAACATACGGACGACCGCTGCGGTAGCACGCGGCCAACTGACTGACGAACAATGTGTTGTATCCGCGGGAAGTGCTATATACCCTTGCTATATAGTAAAATATAGCTAATCCATTTCTCGCGTCGGTAATGAAGAAAATGCTTGGACCATACACTTATAAGGCTGTATAGTTTTATTGTTAATTTCTTAGAGTATAATATTATACGATATAAAACATAACTAAATTACTTGTTTACTGAACCAAAAATAAGTTTTCTATTTTTAGTATCTTTAGGTTCAAATGGAGGTCAAAGTATAGCTTCACGCGATACGTGCAGAGAGGAATGAAAATAGTGGGGGTTAATTGTAAATATAAAGAAAATAACCACCTTTTTAGAATTGTTCATGGCGGGCCCATATACTTTAGGTCCTATGTTACAACCTTGCATTGACAGATATTCGAAAACACCAACACATTTTTGGTAAATTGCAAATAATACCGATTTGCACGAAATGCGAGAATGACCCCCTAACGTCTTCTTTTGTATAAATTTATGGAAAAATTTGATACTAATGCTATGGTGGCCAAGTGTTGTTCTAACGAGTTAAATAAGCTCCCAGTTCTTATCTCGGCCTTTAGTCGCAATATTTATTAGGTATGTTATTGTGTTCAACGTAGGTTCAAAAAACCACGAAAATGTCTGACGTTAATAAGAACCTAAAGGATATGATTTAATATCATAAAATGTATTTGATAGCAACCTTGATTATATTTAATTACTACCTTAAGTGATTGCCACGGCAGTTATATGTGTGACTGGACGGGAGCTTTCATTTACCTGAAACAAAAACAATTATTATAATCTTGGGTACCTACCTATCTAGGGTATTACCTTGTGAGCTTGTTGGGGTCAACTGTAAGCCCGCAAGAGTTTTTTTTTACAAATAAAATAAAATATATAAATAAATAAATAAAAACGACTTATTTATTATATCACGTCTAAGCTTGGTCACATCAAAGTCTGTGCATCGTTAGCTTGTTAAGTCTTAAAAATTAACGAAGGCAATATTGATGGAGTTTTAATAGACGTAATACGTCTTTGCTTTAAGTCACGGGATTTTTTATGCAAATACGTCAAAGCTTCCATTATCTCGATCTTTGATGACATGATGACTTAGATGACACACCTAGAATAATGATTACAACAAAATACCATATAGTTAGCATAAACAGTATGAACACAGGCAAGTAACTAAACTAGTCATGGAAAAAAACACCAACGAGACGCAAAAACAATGGAACAACACACTAAACATTAAATACGCCATTTGTTTTTTTAACCAGTACGGCTACCACCAGTTTTGACATTGACATAACGCTCACGTTTAAGTAACTTACTTTCTATGCATCTCGCTCGTACTCGCATATGCGAGCAATAGTGGAAGCGAGATGTACAGAAAGTAAATTACGTAGACGTGAGCGTTATGTCAATGTTAAAACTGTTGGTAGAGGCTCAGGTTTAAAATTGCGAAATAAGTTCTTAATTTAGTATCATATTTGTTTCTTTACGTATGATTCCTCGAAAAAGGCTAGACCATTTTGTAAAATTATTTCTTTGTTTGAAATGTATACTTTACAATTACCTACTAATACAAAATACTAACTAATCTAGATATAAAACATCACAAATCAAATCCAAATGGACGCTATTATATATTTATCATTCAAAACCATCACTTAAAAGTCAATTCCACCAGCCAAATAGACGAAACAAGTTTTGCATATAAAAAATTTGCCACTCTTGTGAATAAAATGCAACTTTCTCATCAGTTTTTTTCAGTATCAAGAGAGCCTTTACCAGCTGGTGTGGTGAAAAAAATTTTTGTCAACAAATATTTGGACCACCGTTGTAACAACTTCTTATCAACCAACACAACAGATAAGTGGTAGATAATAGTACATATCATTACTTTCGACTTCTACTAGATCTTTCTACATATTAGAAGTTAAAGATAATCTCGATAACTGTATCTGCTGGATTAACGTTTTATTCTCTAATCTATGACAAAACCCAAATTTCCAACATTTGTAACAACCTCACAAGTAATACATTACAATATTCTGGTTCGCCTTATCAAGACATAAATCGTGTCAGTTGTAAACACAAATACTTCAATATTAAGCAGGAAAGCCAAAGGTCTTAAGTGGATTTTTTTTCGGTCATACATAGTTAAATTATGTAAAGCGTAAACTTATTTCTAAATCTTATTATACCACACAAGACTACATGAATGATATTACAACGTGGGATTAATTGTTATTCGAAATGATTATTTATTTATTAGGTATATTTGATTATTGATGAGGAAATGGATATTCCGATGTAATACTATCTACTTCTTTTGTTACTTAAGTATGCTTTTTTTTTACATTTAGATTTTATTCTAGAAATTCTAGTCTAGTATTTTTTTATACAATCTTTTTAATGTTTGACGATCCTTTTGTGAAATTCTTAGTGTTAAATTTGATATGTATAATAATCCAATTTTATTATGGAATAATATTAACATCAATAAATTGCTCTGATAATTATTAGGGCGAGCGAAGCGAGCCCTATCACTAATCGACGAACTATGCATTCTTGTGGTACACTTTACGGAAAAACTACTGCACTGTTAGGTTTGAAATTTAACATAGTCATTTAAATTCATGTCTAGATGTGTTATCAAACATAAAAATATCATTTTATAAACATAAAAAATAAATAAAAGGGTCAATAATGTGTATTACTACTAACGCCATCTGTTGACCTAGTATTGGTTATTTATTTTCCTAACAGATGGCGTTAGTAGTAACAAGGTTAAAGGTTGTTCCGTTAAAAATGCGCTGGGTTTTTGGCTCAGTATAATTGGGTAATTGACTACTAGTCAAATGAGTTTCTTTTTTCGAACTGTCAAAACGATTTGCTACTAAGGAATTTACATGAAACACTAGCATGCTTCGAGCAACACGGAAGGGAGGCGGCATTCGCACTATTTCCCCTCTGCCGAGGTACAAGATTAGCGCGTCAATCTAATCTAGCGCGGGTAATAAAACTAGTTGCACTTGGATTTTTCACTAGACCGAGTCCAGACGCGCGCGTGAACACTGCTGCACAAAAATGCCTGTTTGCTCGGTTTTTTGTTATAAAAAGAGGTCGGGGACATCAAATATATAAAAAGAAAGTGTTACATTTCATATGTAATATTTTTTTTTACATATCATACGTTTAATTACATTCAAACACAATTATTATATTTTAGTCTTATGTAATTGTTGGATTTATCGATTTTGCTCGCTCAGTACAAATTGCGGATCGGTCGAGCGACAAATCCGACTTCTCATCTCTCAGAATACAATAACATACTTCAACGAAAATGTGTTAGTGTGCGTGTTGTGACACTTGTCACTCGTCCGTACACAAAAAGAGATCGAGGTTTGCAAGATTTGTCTTTGACGTGTGTCATTTTCTATGTATTTGTGTCGTCATTACAGATTGGATTTTGTATTTAAGTGTGTGAGAAGTGCGACTGTGTGCACCTTTCCCCCCGCGAAAAATGGCAGATAGATTTGTACGGTGAGATATCGCTTGGGCCCCTCCCTTCCGATGTGTCGGAAGCCGGTGTTGCTCGAAGCTAGCATGAGACGTCACAATCATATTACCTACTCTTTATAGTTTTATACGGGATTTAAAATAGAAATGTGACTAAAAAAAACTGCTATCTACGTTTATTAATCTTCTGGTGCTTTATTTCATGCATGGTGTAAAATAATTTATTTTAAATACAGTCAAATACCCTATTAGTAATAATAATTAATTATGAGTGAATACGTGACTATTTTTAGGGTTCCGTACCTCAAAAGGAAAAAACGGAACCCTTATAGGATCACTCGTGCGTCTGTCTGTCTGTCCGTCTGTCACAGCCTATTTTCTCGGAAACTACTGGACCATTTAAGTTGAAATTTGGTACACATATGTAAATTAGTGACCTAAAGATGGACATGTTTTTTTTATAATTTTAAAATACATAGGTTCGAAGTTATTTAAGAAAACAGCCAAAAAATGACCATTCACCCCCTTTTATCTCCGAAACTACTGGGTCTAAAATTTTGAAAAAATACACAAAATACTTCTTTACCTATAGATGACAGGAAAACCTATTAGAAATGTGCAGTCAAGCGTGAGTCGGACTTAGAATTAGAATTAGAATTAGAATTATTTATTCAATAAAAACACGTACAAATGATCAAAGGGATGGAGTCTCCCTGTAAGCAAAATAAATGCTTGTGTTGGGAGACACCGCTCTTCCTTACATAGGTAACTAACTACAACTACATAGTAAACTATTCTTATAGTAAACTAAACTTAACTAACTAAAGTAAGCGATAATACCTTTTCTGCATACAAATAAAGTGCCTTACTGGACTTATGTACGGAACCCTAGAAACGCGAGTCAGACTCGCACTTGGCCGGTTTTTTTATTGAATCTATAATCGTTTTTACTACTACGTCGGTTAAAATCACACGTGACTGCTTTCGATATTGCGGCAATAATGCACAATGCAGTTGGCAGTAATATCGCAGTCGCGGCAGCAGTATTGCAGCGCGATATTATTACTTCCTTACTGTTTCAAATGCCAAAATCGATTTCGCTGCCAGGGTTTTGACATTTGAGGCAATAATGTAGTCGGCAGAAATATTGCAGTCAGCAGCATGCTGTACTGTAGCGCGCAAATGTCGAAATCGATATCGCTGTCAGGATTTTTGATATTTGCGGTAGTAATGCAGTCGGCAGTAATACTGCAGTTGGCAGCAGTATTCCAGGGCGATATTACTGTTTCTAATGCCAAAATCGACGTCGCTGACAGGGTTTTTGGGATTTGCGGTAGTAAAGCAGTCGGCACACTCGGCAGTAGTATTGCAGCGCGCAAATGTCGAAATCGATATCACTGCCAGGAGTTTTTAATTAATATTTTTATTTACATTTGCAGTAATATAGTCGGCAGTAATATCGCAGTCTTACTACTGCCTTACTGTTTTAAATGTCAAAATGGATGTCGCTTTCCACTCTGGACGACCGGCTAAAGCAAGACAGAAGCAGAGGGCCCTTTTTATACATATCGGGTGGCAGAACTTCTCACTTCCCAGGAGCAGTGGGAATGTTTCTTCCCAACAGCTCTCCACAAACTGCCCTGCGTTGACTGATTGTACTGGTCTATCAGCAGGCGATGGGGTCGTCAGTGTCGTTACATCGCTACGTCCATATTCATGTCTACCCATCAAGAACCTATAGGTGCTCCAGACATTACGTGCGCGGAGTTTAAGCCAACACGTGGGGCCCTTTTGACATTTTAATGAGATGTAGTACTCGTAGTAGTAGTAGTAGTAGTAGTAAAACACTTTTCTCAAAAATGGACGGCAAAGTCGACTTTGCCGTTTAAAAAATAGGTCGCGAAGCGCGTAGTTTATGGTCAGTCAAAAATTAAAAACTTAAAAACATTGCAGTCTCGATTTTGGGACTGCAATGTTGCATACAAATTCCATTATTTGTCGAGTTCCAAACTTTTTAAAAGTTGAAATGGCCATATCAAATGAAGGCACAGGCCCATTAAACAGCCAAACAGATGATTAGTACCGCGACTATTTAGCTGTCTCAAATAGGTTGACGTATTTTCGGCAGAAAAATACACTTCTATTTTTTTATTAAAAAAAATAAAAAGGTGGCAAAGCTAATTTTTTCAATTGTTTCTACTTTTTTCTGTGAAAATATATACGTAAGAACGTTGCTTTTGTAAAATATTTCTATGATATTTATATTTCTTGCACCATTTTTGAGAAAAGCACTATATATGACTCGGCTGGAAGGCTACTTGCTGGCTTCGGATTCAATTAAACGGACTCCCAAGGTCGTCCGTTTAAAACGAATCCTCAGCCTGCAAGTTGCTACTTCCGAGCCTCGACAATAATGTACTATTATTGTACAAAAAGAAACATGAAAAAACACACAAAGTTTTATAGTACAAAGGCGAATGTATCTCTTTCAGGGATCTCTTCCAGTTAACCTTTGAGCAATTGAAGAGAAAGAGAGGAGAGAACGGTAGACATAAAATCTGTACTAAACGGCATTAAAATATGAGATATTTTGGATACATCGAGATATAGATATGGTTCCCTTATAATAGATTACGTAATGTTAAACTCTCATGTATTGAAATGTAGGAAACAAGAATATATTTGTACGAGGAATTTAATGTAAGTAGGTACCTATTGATATAATATAATACAAATAGTCTGAAAATGATTTGGGGTATTAATTATATTCAGAAGCCCTTCTTCTTCTTCTCGTGTCGATGGTTTCGTATTTCATATTAAGCGGGACCAGAAGGTAGCGACGGACAGAAGCCCTAATATCACATCATATCCTTTTTAGAGTTCCGTAGCTCAAAAGGAAAAAAACGGAACCCTTATAGGATCACTTTGTTGTCCGTCCGTCCGTCTGTCTACTAAGACCTTTTATCTCGGGAACGCGTGGATGTATCGAGTTGAAATTAAAGCATAAGGTCCTAAAAGCTGTGAAAAATTCAAACTTCTAAGTTATCCGAAAAAAAGATACTTGTCCGGTTTTTTTAAGATGTATCTCTTATTAAACTACCTTAGTAATTATAACTATATAGGTAGAAAAACTCCGCGAGCCCTTATAAAGCTCTGCTTTTTGCTAGTATTAAGATTAATTACGATTCATAAGAGCTTGTTGCTAGGACTACATGAATAAAGTATATTTTGATTTTTGAAATGAATTTTCACAGGTTAAAAGTTTGTATTAATTTAATCAATGAAAATTTACCTATTTATTTCAAAAAATAATTCTCTTTATTAGGTAGGTACCTTATATGAAAAATATTAATCCATGTTCGTTCATCCGTGTATAATAAACCATTTAGAATAAGAATAAGAAACCATTTATTGCCACACAAAAAACAGACAGGTTACAAAAAATAATAAGATTTAAAAAAATTGGCATGTGCGGCAAAAGGAACGGGCTCAGCATACGCTGCGTCAGCCATTTCATTACAAATTGCCTGCGCAGCGCTGGTTGTCAGTGTATTCCAATTGGAAGTTTCTTTACGGTAGTAGGTTCTATTACTTATTCTATGCCTATACAGAAATATCCAAGTGACATATGACCTTTTACGACAGGCAACATAAAATGGATAGGTGTGAAACACCCAGGCGTCGAAATGACTTTCTTCCATCGTCACGACCGATAACAATGGTGTAAACATTCGACCTTCACGACCGAAAGTGGGGCAGAACCGTCTGTTTGTGTTTATTGTGATAGGTTAAAATTGGCCGTTGTAAAGAAGTTATTATATTACAAGTCCCGCCTTTTTAAAATACGTAATGCGTTATCATTAAAGCCAAGTTTATGATAGACAGTTAAACCATAAACATTATTTTAGCTTAAAGTCATACACCTTTTACTTTTTAGTCAGTAGGTAAGTACTTGACACTGTAGACTATTCCAATAGTTGCCGTTTTATAGAAGCATACTTACCTTTACCAGCCTTTACTTACTTACTTTTACTTACTTAGGACATAGAATAAGCCCCACCACTTCATTTTACCCACCAAATGCTTATACCGTAAGCATTTTTTAGGATGTGAGATGCTGTTTGTTTTTGTGGATACAAAATGAATGATTCCAATTACCCTCAAAATCCACCATTTTACGATTTTCTGTACCTAAAGTATTTTTGATGGTTCTTAAATAGGTTTTAACTCGACATTATGATTCTTTTTTGTTGGTGTTTTTAAATTTAAAGTAATTTGTTGTGTTGTTGTTTGTGTTGTTTAGAGTTATTTGTGTCCGAGTGGAACTAAACAGTGTTTTCAGCGTAAGAGGCGAGCCTAATAAAATAGATCAACATGATCGTCAGTTCCCACCGTGAGCGTGTCAAGTCAGCGTGACCGAAGAGTTGCTAGGCGGGGTGTCATGGGAGCGTGACCAAGAACTTTGGGATAATTATAAGAATAGGAAATGCATTTGCTACTTCTGCTTGTGTGTGTAATTGTATAGTCCATTCCTGTTTTTCTACGATTGAGAAAAATGTTAGTACGTATGTCTATGGTATTATTGATGGTATTGTCTAATTTATGCCCCTGTGCGAATAACTTGTAAGAGCCAGACTGCAATCCGACTGCAATTTGCATGAGAACTGCACACCGACGTTACGAAAATTGTAGTCCGTCTGTATCTGCCCTGAGTGACGGCTTCGACGACGTCGTGATAACAGGGCGACCATCTTATGGCTCCTCTACACGATGCGCCAACGTCGGCCAATCCAAGGGACGCATTTATGCGTTAGAGGAGCAAGTGATATTGCTATCTCATTCTACCGCATAGCTGCGTCCCTTGGATTGGCCGACGTTGGCGCATCGTGTAGAGGAGCCATTAGTCTATTGGTGATCACATTAAGGGTCTCCCCACACCAATCGACGCGAAATTGGCAATAGCCGGTAGGAAAAGCGTTATGTCTACGCAAAAAGAGCCAAAACTACGTCATGCGTCTGCCTATTTTTATAGTACTTTCCCGTGTTCACATCTACCTTTCCAACTATTCACGGCAATTACGCCGATTTCAAGCAAAATTGCAATTAGAGATGACAAAAATCAATTTACAACGAAAGTTATTGCCGTAGAACAATGCTCTTTGATTTTCTAACATTTCTAACGTTACAGTGCTTATTAACCTTTTTCTAGTTCTCATGGTTATTAAATTGTAATAAACACTCTGACAAATGAGATTTTATTGTATCTTTAACCTCTAACCACCCACATACAAAAACCAAGATCTATGAAGTTTTTAAGATAAATAAAGTCTAAGAAAAAACATGCCTCCGAAAAATGTATGCTCGAAAAGCCATAACGCCATAACTTTGGCCTATACTTACTCGTGTAGATGGTGACACGTTTGATATTTAACAATTTTAACGTGAAAGAACCAGGATCAAAGTTGGCATTCTAAAAGTTTTAATCCTGTGTCGAAAGATGGCAGTAAATTTACTGTGGCTACAAAATTTACAATGACAGTAAGCCTCTATACCTACTTTTATATTCTCTTTGCCAAAACCTATAAGCCAATTCGAACGTAAACTGACATCGGAATGTTAGAGTGATATTCTCATACCCGAATTTTTTCACTTTTCCTATATTTCTTAACACAAAATTTATTTAAAACAGTACAATACATTATTTCATCTTTTTAAATAGTCTTTCAGCGTCATGTTTAAAGTTTCACGTCACGGCCGTACTCTTATTTTAACGACACCGTTTAGCGGTAGTAATACAACTTAGTTTGCAGCCAATAATCTCAAGACATTAGTGGTATCCTGAGCAAGTTGTGCAACATTACCTTGCCAAACGGGAATGACGGATCCTATAGTCATTACCGGCTTGCTATGGCCATAAAGAGTACTTATGGCATAGATATGCCACGATGTTTGGACGTTGTGTATGACATGTTATCTAAAAAAACAATGGCATGACAATTTGAGACGTATCTATAGTGGTTTTTCTTTTTAGCTTATCTATTTACAGCGTGCTTAAGAATAACAAAGTAATTGTAAGGTTTACCGTAAAATACGGTAATCGCCACGTAATAAAAAGTCGTTAGAACCATCTTGAAGGTCCAACGCATTATCGAGTCTATGAACAATTGTCTACCCCATCAACATCATCCTGCTTTCGCATCAATTCTATACTAAAACAGGCGTGGCTCACTCCGCGATTTCGTCGCGTCTCTATAAGTACATGCGGCCCACACCAATTTTGGTGTCTAGCAGTAGTAGTTGTCGCGCACCGCTACGGAACAGACGCCTGCTCGCGCTTGCGCCACCTTGCGGTCATATCTGTCGTAATAGACGCGTTTTGTTAGAGAGTGAACCTTTTATACCTAGTACTATTATTTATTCTGTGACGAAAATAGCAGATCATTCGTGCACATTGTTGTCGAACAGATCAATCACTTTAGTATCTGGTATGTAAAAACAAGGATTAATCTATGGTAACTTATTCATTTCAGCATACTCATACAAGCATCTTTATACCAAAACGCATGGTCATTACATTCAATTAGGACCGATTGAGTGAATGACTCTTCTCAGTCAGCTCGATTTGCCGCTCCGCAATTTGCGCCAGTTATCGACATTACCAGTTATGGATCATTACCAGTTCTCAATTGGAGGTGTGAATGAAATGTTTCTTTACTTGGCGCCATACGGTGATATGATTAGATTACTACAATGTAAAAAAGATCTTGAGATAAAACTTTTTCTATGTTGTTGTTATGTTGTAGGTAATACAATTTATTTTATGATTAATACATTAATAAGTATGCATGCCATTTGTAACGACAAATTATGGAAATGTCATCATTTATATCAATTTTTTAGGGTTCCGTACCCAAAGGGTAAAAATGGGCCCATATTACTAAGACTCCGCTATCCGTTCGTCTGTCTGTCACCAGGCTGTATATCATAAACCGTGACAGCTAGACAGTTGAAATTTTCACAGATGATGTATTTCTGTTGCCGCTATAACAACAAATTTAATACTAAAAACAAAATAAAATACATATTTAAGTGGGAAGCCCATACAACGTACGGAACCCTTCGTGCGCGAGTCCAACTCGCACTTGGTCGGAATTTTTAATGAAAAGATGACGTTTATAATGATAATCCCTCACTTTGTTATATTCAAGTCGGTGCAAAGTTATATAGCTCAGACGGACTCTATAATACCCCATACATTTCACTTATTTAGTTAAATGTCTATAGGGTGTCTACTATTTGCTTTATGCTTCACGAACGCCTTTCAAATGTCTATGTGTATTGTGTACGGGAAAGTAACCATAATAATTGGCTACTTTCTTCGCAAATAGATTCCCATATAACCATTCCAGTCGCAGAATCACAAAGTGGTAACTAAATGTCAGATGTGTCGTAACAGAGTCCACACAATGTGTCTAGAATTGTTTCGAAACAAAGTGTCGTCGCCGTGTCTACACTTTTCCGTAACAAGGTGTCGACACATTTGTGTGCACTTTGCGTGCGGTTTGCGACTAAATCTGACAGCAAATTTGTGACAGCAAATGTCAATATAAAATACCTCTTGAAAACCAAGGTTTGTCAAACTACTATTAGTGTCTCGTGTGCTCGTAATTCTAGTAAGTCATCATGGGCAATGCAAATGATAATAATCGACCGAAACCATATAAACACCCAACACCCGTCAACCTTTTACAGAAAAGTTTTTAAAGAAATTCAATAAGCTACTTAGGTCAGGCAACGAATGCTCCAAAAGTTGTAGAGGGAAATGCTCGGAACACAATTTTTGACTCCGTAACTCGGTTTGACAAGTTAGGAGGTGAACATATCAAAAGTCCCCGGCCGTAGCCCTTGAGCGGGGGGGAGAGAGGGGGCTTTGAAGGTCCCATTTTCCCGTTTTTCGATTATATCTCGGAAACTATGCATCTCAGCGACATGGCCACTTATACAAAATGAAAGGTAATTTAATTTGTTACAAGTTTATTCCGTCAATTTTTTCGATATGTTGAATAGTTTTTGAGATATCCGCTCTTGAAAGTTTATTTAGGGCTCTCAATTTTATCTTGATATATCTATATCAGTGAAGGTGCTAGGCCGTGTTTGGTATCGTTTTCGTATAAATCTGGGGTGCTGAATCCATTTAAGATGTCACATTGACACCATTCCACAAAATAAAAATAAATCTTTTTAGGGTTCCGTACCTCAAAAGGAAAAAACGGAACCCTTATAGGATCACTCGTGCGTCTGTATGTATGTCCGTCTGAATACACAAAATAGTTCTTTACCTATAGATGACAGGAAAACCTATTAGAAATGTGCAGTCAAGCGCGAGTCGGACTTAATGTACGGAACCCTTAATACGCGAGTCCGACTCGCACTTGGCCGGTTTTTTTGAAACTCCTCTTGACGCTTAACCGCTGAACCGATTTCGTTGAAATTTGGTATAGAAATAGTTTGCGTCCCGGACAGGACATAGGATAGATCTTATAACCAAAATCATCTTTTGAAGGTGTGAAAAGTGGCGTGGAAATTTGTACGGGAAATCAATAACCGCTGAACCGATTTATATGAAATTTGAGATGGTCTACATCTTTGATTTAGTTAAAAATGATAAAAAAACATGACTTCAAACCTAAACTTAAACAGTATTAACTTCAAGAAGTCAATTCTGAATTCCCACCTACACCTCATTTCACACCTTTAAAGGATGATTTTTGAGATAACTTATTATGTCCTGTCTCGGGACTCAAAATATATGTGTACCAAATTTAAATTAAAACTGTTCAGCAGTTTAAGCGTGAAGAGGAGTTTAAAAGAAAGTATTTTAATAAGTTTATATGTTTTTACTTCGGAATGGTGTCAATGTGATACCTTAACTAAATTTGGTACTGCGAATTTATACGAAAACGATACCAAACATGGCCTCGTAGCTTTACTGTTGTAGAAGTCAAAATAAAATTGAGAGCCCTAAATTCTTATTACTTGGCCAAACTTGTGTAGAAGGAAAAGGTAAAATAAAAGTCTTCGGCAGGAATATAAGACACAAATATATTTTTTTTTGCGTTACTATTTCAATCATCAAATATAAACATACCTTGATTATATTATTCTAGTGAGATCCTCATAGATAAACAAAAACATTTACTTAAAAAATTACAAGGTCGAAATGTCACGGAACTTTTTTTTTTTTCCTTTATTAAGGGGCTTTTTCGATTGAACGAATATGTCACCCCATAAAAAACAGACTTAATTAACAAAGTTAAAAGAAAGTAAATAGCTACATCTAGTTTAATTACATCACACATTTCTGTCCCTCAGACCGCACTTAACAATATTTAGTACCTTTTCAACAACCTCAGACATGGGGTTCGAAAGGTAGGTATTACATAACCCAATGGAACTGTCATTGTCATGAAATATCTGTCTTCTAAGTCGCTCATTTCGGACACACTCCATTAAAATATGATACACATCCTCGACGCGATTACATAAGGTGCATAATTCCGAATTCACTTTACGCATGAGGTAGGCGAACTTATTCAATGGAATGTGTCCAGAGCGCAATCTCAATAATAAAACTAGATCCTGCCTACACAACACACTATTATCAATCCAAGGAGAATTAAAGGGTTGTGGCTGTATTGTCTTATACCAAATACCTTTGTCCCTAGATCTCTCGTCGAAATATTCCTTCCACAATTCGCGACACTTTAATTTGACTAAATGTAAACAGTCATTATTGCCCCCATATAATGTTTCAAGTGAAATTCAATGCCATCGCTGCATGCCTGTTTTGCTAATGCATCAGCTGTCTCATTGCCACTTATACCTACATGCGATGGAATCCATTGCAATATTATAACTTTTGCCATAGATTTAGTAATATGTGAAAAATATAAACTTTTATGACAAAAAAAATCTGGACACAATTTAAGAATCACCCAATTGCGTCGAGGAATCATCTGTATTTTTGCATGTTTCATTACCTCCTCGCTTCTTTTTTGTCCTTTGTATTCTGTAGCAATTTGTTAGATCTGAAAATAAAGATAACTTGCGTCGTCACGGATGTCGATTTATAGGTTTTAGGGAGTGCAGAATTCGAAAACGATGATCATTTTATAATCCAAGATGGCGGCTACGTATTTTGTCATAAAAGTGGAATCCAAAATAGTCATCATTTTCGAAATCTGCGCCCCCCAAAACCTATAAAACGACACCCATGACGACTTTTATGACAGTGCATGGCCGCCATTTTGGATTCCAAAATGGTCATCATTTTCGAAAGCGGGGCCCCCTAAAACCTATAAAACGACATACATGACGACTTTTATGACATAGTGCATGGCCGCCATCTTGGAATCCAAAATGGTCATCATTTTCGAAATCTGCGCCCCCTAAAACCTATAAAACGACACCCATGACGACTTTTATGACATAGTGCATGGCCGCCATTTTGGAATACAAAATGGTTATCATTTTCTAAATCTGCGCCCCCCAAAACCTATAAAACGACACCCATGACGACTTTTATGACATAGTGCATGGCCGCCATTTTGGATTTCAAAATGGTCATCATTTTCTAAATCGGGGCCCCCTAAAACCTATAAAACGACATCCATGACGACTTTTATGACATAGTGCATGGCCGCCATCTTGGAATCCAAAATGGTTATCATTTTCGAAATCTGCGCCCCCTAAAACCTATAAAACGACACCCATGACGACTTTTATGGCATAGTGCATGGCCGCCATTTTGGATTCCAAAATGGTCAGTAGTAAGGTAATTACTGTTTCTGCGGCACCCCCGCGCCTACCTGCGGCGCAGATTTTTTTTGATATTTTTTGCTCTATCCTTAATGGATATATGTTTACAGCTTCTGCGGCGGTCATTGTTTGTGTGGAGTGGATTTTTAGTATTGCCATAAACTAAAGCCACATTTCGTGTGCCCGTCCATTTTTTTTTGGTTTTGACAAGCGTGTGACTCCATGTTTTTTTGAGGTAGAATAGTTTATTAGGGGTTGCTTACGTATTTCTTTAAAACGATTTATTTTATTAAGGTTAAAGTTTTTGCCATTTATTGTAGCCTCCCACGCTGTAATAATTACATCTTTTGGAATGCAATAATATTATAAATTTATGCGACATGGGCCGTGAGAAGTATTTTTAGAAAACCCATAAAATATCATTCATTATTACGAAATGTCATGGTCCCCGAATTTTATTGTGTATTCAATTATAGAGCATTTCATAAAACTGATCAGGTACAAACACGTTGCAACCCACAGGTGTCTATTTTATTTAATAGGGGTTTTGCCTTAGATAACCAATAAAATATCATTAATTATTACGAAATGTCATGGCCCCGTATTTTATTGTGTATTAAATTATAGAGCATTTTAAAAAACTGATCGGCTACAAACACGTCGCAACGTGTCGTATCATACAACGCACAGGTGTTTGGGTTATTTAATAGGTTTTTGTCTTATCCGCCATATGTATGCATGTGTGTGTGTTGTACAATAAAAGGAGAGCTCAAATCGATGGGACCGCCATTCGTTCAAACGTGTTTGTCTTAAAACAGTGTCAAGTGCTAAAAGTATACTTCAAGTAGTTTAAAGTATCGCAATACAGTACTCTTCGTCATTAGTGTTTATTTTGCAAATCAGTATACAACTTGCAGCGAATTAAAATGGAGGTAAGCTCAACATTATCTGACTGTTTATACACAAATATTATCTACCTGTTTCCATTTATATCAAGCGTCTCACAAATGTTTTCTTTTGTTTTAGATTTCAAACGAGAATTCTCTTGAGTGCACATTCAAAAATTATTATTATGGCAATGTGAGCGACAATGAAACTGAAGTTTCAAAACCACTTAAAATCCGTACCCAAAAACGAACCAACAATATTGATGTATTTTTCGAAAAGCCTACGAAGAAACAAGCTGCAGAGTATTCGTCTACTGTTGCCCAGTTGACAAATGGAGGTACAAATTATATATCTTCTCGCGTAGATGACGTTTCAAAGGCCACTCATCTCATAAAAATTGATGTCTATGACATGAAAAAATTGCGAGGTGTTCCAAGCGATCAACACTGGAAATTCGCGAATACTAGAATCAAATACTACACGCAGACTGAAGAAGATGACTATTATTCCAATACACAAGAATTAATTTACAATATTACTAAACATATTGCAACTAAAAACAACTGTAAAAAATATTTCATCGAAGCAAAGCCATAAATCATCCCTTACGCCGCCCACACGTAGAAATCCCCCACCAACGAACAAACGATTTTTGGGCCTATATATAGATAGACAACGCAAAGCAAAACCATACCGTATCCCTTTTGACACCCCTAGAAGCGAAACAACGAGCACAAAATGGACCTACAAGATTCGCAATACGACGATGAGCTCTATGAACGCTGTGAAGATGTTTCAGAGCTCAATAAGTCAGTTTTTGATAATGAACTCTACGAACGTTGTTTGGAAGCCGAGAAACAACATCAAAATATGTGAGTATAAATATTTTAAACATGTTTCAACTAGTTTTACTTTAATTACTGCTTAGTAGTGGGGGAGATATGAAACCAATATAAATGAAATCCTAAACGATCTGTGTCATTTGATAAACCTTCACCATCACAATGGAGTTTACTAGCGAAGACATTAAAATGTTCAGCAAATCAGTGCTACTGAAAAGTTTTCATAAATATTTAAGATTGTGGTTTATCAGTGGAAAACTTGATCCGAGTATAGCTCACGATTATGATTTTAAGCCCTATATCACCCCCTGTAGTGGACATGTAACTGTTAAGCGATCGTCGATTTCATCTTATGATGAGATAGATGGTGTATTAACCATGGAAGCCTATTGTTCTCTTTGCCGGTCAAATTTAATGTCAGGTATTATGGTACAAATGACTTTCGTACTGTATTTATTTAGCCCATTCTCGTATATAAGTATTTTAATCAATTATTTTTTTATTATTTTAGATGCGTAACACGTGGAATAAAAAGAAAACGTGAGTCAGAGGAACCTATTCCAGCATATGATTTAACAAGCCAGCATCCAGCAGCCGCCATGGAGCCACAACCATCAACTTCTCGAACAGCTGAGGCAACATCTACTCCTGTCGTTGTTGATACTGTCGAATGTAAAACTTGCAATCGGAACGTTTCAAGGAGGTACTACGCCCAGCATGTAAGAAGTAATGTACACAAAAATAATAGTTTAAAATTTCATCATTCTTATCCAAATGTAGATCTTATTGAAACTGCATTTGGAAATAGATTATTGACTTATAGAATATCATCAAATGTGAATAAAGGTAACCTTGAATTTGAGACGCCGGAACTTTTTTTTGAGAGTATTAAAACGCCTTTAAATAATTTAATAGATGATGCCCTTCAACAATTAACAATATTCAAGGTTAGCTTTATTTTACACGCAGAATTTATACAAGAAACTAAAGGAATCAACAATTTTTTTGATTTTAATATTTTAAGTTGGACAATCTGTAAAGGTGACAACAGGGAAGAATTTTTTGAAAGTTTAAAAATGTCACTCATAAATAAAATTTCAAACTTTGAAAAGAAAGACAGCGGATGGAGCCTTAAAAATATACAATACATAGACATGAACATCAATCAATTCAATCCATTGCGTGGTTCTTCGTATATCGATTTACCACATGATATTAAAACCAAAAAAGCTATAATCAACGTACAAAACAATGACCACGAGTGTTTGAAATGGGCGATTCTTTCAGCGTTGTACCCGGTTAGGAACAGTTCACAAAGAGTGTCGTCCTATATCACTCATCGTAACAAATTAAATTTTTCAAATATACCGTTTCCAGTTAAACTAACAGATGTTCATAAAGTTGAAAAATTAAATAATATAAGCATTAATGTTTTCGGATTACATTATAATGAAAATTCCAAATCACATGAAGTAAACGGCCCACTTTACTTTACCAAATGTCGTAAGTCAACACATATTAATTTACTTTACATATCTAATGGTAGCCAGGGGCATTACTGTTATATAAAAAATCTATCTCGATTAGTAAGCCGA
The DNA here is from genome assembly GCF_910591565.1 of Cydia splendana. Taxonomy (NCBI): domain Eukaryota; kingdom Metazoa; phylum Arthropoda; class Insecta; order Lepidoptera; family Tortricidae; genus Cydia; species Cydia splendana. The sequence goes on from NC_085963.1 coordinate 24,734,644, forward strand.
CAGATTTCTACAACCAATTATAGCTTTCACATTTGCGATGGGTGTTTATTAGCATTTTACTCGAATGAAGAACTAACGAATCATCAACAAAATGATTGTGCTCACGTTGTTGTCGAACTCCCAAATCATGATAAGAAGCACAAAGATTGGTTTGGCAAAGAAATTTCGAACCAACAGATATTTTTTGACAAATATCATCGTAAGCTTAAAGTACCGTTTGTTGTTTACGCAGATTTCGAGGCATTTTTAAAACCTATATCGTCTTGTGAACCTAAGCCTAGCACGTCGGAATCTTACACACAAAGTGATCCTAAGCCTAGCACATCGAAATCTAACACAAAAAGTGATCCTAAGCCTAGCACATCGAAATCTAACACAAAAAGTGATCCTAAGCCTAGCACATCGAAATCGTACACAAAAAGTGAACCTAAGCCTAAAAAAACGGAATCGTACACAAAAAATGTTCAACAACATGAAGTGTATAGTTTTGGATATTTTATAAAGTGTTCATTTGATGATAGTCTTTCACGCTATCGATCATATACAGGTTCAGATTGTGCTAAAGTATTCATGGAAACTCTTTACAATGATTTAACAAAATTAATAAAATTTATTCACTTTCGGAAACAACCCATTCGATTAAATCAGAGCGATTTAAACAAAATTGGAGCTAATAATAAGTGTTTTGTATGTGATAAAACGTTAGAATCTGAAAGCGTGTTCAGTTATGATTGGACTACGGGAAAATTCCATGGAGTGGCACATAAGGCTTGTAATAATAAATTCAAACCTCAATCGTTTGTACCAGTATTTTTTCATAATCTAAGTAATTACGATGCTCATTTTATTGTAAAAGCATTAAATTTCCGTGAAGGGAAAATCGAGGTTATACCTCAAAATAAAGAAAAATATATTTCCTTTAGCAAGGAACTTAAAATTGATGGAAAATTGTTATCACTTAGATTTGTTGATTCCTTTAGATTCATGTCGAGTAGTTTAGATAAATTAGCCCGAAACCTCCAGGAACACCAATTCCATGAATTAAGGAAACAATACCCTAGATATGAAGATTTTAAACTTCTGAAGCAAAAGGGTATATTTCCATACGAGTTTATGAAATCGAGTAAATCTCTTGAAGCGTTATCGTTGCCTGAAAAATCTGATTTTAACAGTGTCTTAACAGATAGCAGTATAACAGATGAGGATTATCAACATGCGCAAAACGTATGGACCCATTTCAATTGTAAAACGATGTTAGATTATTCTAACTTGTATTTAAAAACAGACGTTCTCTTATTAACCGATGTCTTTGAAAATTTTCGCTCAGTGTGTCTTGATACATACAGCTTAGATCCAGCTCATTATTTTACAGCTCCTGGTCTCAGTTGGGATGCTATGTTAAAAATGACTGGAATTCAACTTGAACTCTTTACAGATTTTGATAAAATTGCGTTTGTTAAAAAAGGGCTTCGAGGTGGTATATCACAGTGTAGTAATCGCTATGCTAAGTCAAATAATTACTATATGTCAGAGTTTGATCCAAATGAACCGTCATCTTATCTTATCTACCTCGATGCTAATAACTTGTATGGTTGGGCGATGTCACAACGTCTTCCTGTTGGTGAATTTGAATGGGTTGACCCAACTACGGACTTTAAACTTTCAAACGATGCTGATTATGGGTACATTTTAGAAGTCGATTTGGAATACCCAGATTCATTGCATGATTCTCACTCAGATCTACCATTTTGTGCTGAACATATAATAGATGAAAGTAAACAAAAAAAATTGATTCCAAATTTGAAAAACAAAATAAAATACGTTATACACTATAGGAATCTTATACAATGTTTAGACAACGGATTAATTTTAACAAAAGTCCATAGAATCTTAAAATTTAAACAAACTAACTGGCTCAAAAAGTATATTGATTTGAACACTACGTTAAGGATATCTGCAGTAACCGATTTCGAAAAAGACTTCTATAAATTAATGAATAATGCAGTTTTTGGAAAAACCATGGAAAATATTGAGAAAAGAGTGGATGTGTATTTACTATCACAGTGGAAAAGTCAAGATCACAAAAAAGGACTTGAAAGTTATATCGCTCGTCCTGAATTCCATAGTATTTCTATTTTTACCGAAAGCTTAGCTGCAGTACAGTTAAAAAAAACTAGACTAGTATACAACAAGCCTATATACTTAGGATTTTGTATATTAGACTTATCAAAAACATTAATGTATGACTTTCATTATGGATATATGCAACAAAAATTCAGGAATAATGTTAAGTTGTTATACACAGATACTGACAGTTTTATTTATCAAATTTTTACAGAAGATTTCTACTCTGATATAAAAAACGACTTGAAAAAACATTTCGATACATCTGACTATGCTCCCAATAATATATACGGTTTTCCATGTATAAACAAAAAAAAATTAGGATATTTCAAAGACGAAAATAAAGGTAAAATTTTAAAAGAATTTGTAGGTTTAAGATCTAAAATGTATGCGTTGAATATCGAGGAAAAAATAGTGGCTAAGGCTAAAGGTGTGAATAAATGTGTCACTACGAAATTTCAGTTGGAAGACTACAAAAATTGTCTAGATAAAAAGAAAAATTTATTAACAGTAATGTACAGATTTCGATCTATAAAACATGTAATTTTTACACAGAAAATCAATAAAATTTCGTTATCTTATTCTGACACGAAAAGATATCTTTGTCAAGAATCATTTGACACCTTAGCTTGGGGTCACTATAAGTTAAAGTAGTGAAATAAATATTAAGCTGAACGATCATAAAAGTTATTGGATCGATTGTGCATTTGTCATTTAATTGTAAAAGTAATATTAATTAAATTGGCTCTTGTTCGTTAGTTGGAGGGATGATAATGTATTTTTATTTTAAGTGTATTGTTTTAATTAATAATCTTTTTTAAATATAAGTTTTCTAATAAACGTATGTGTAATAATTATAGTAATTATTTATTGTTCATAAGGTGTGTCTAAAACAATAAGATGTAGATGTAATATAAAAGATGTAGTTTAGTATGATAGAAATTGTATATATTTTTTGTGACTTAAGTATCTTTTAACAATTGTTTAAATAATTAGAAATAAATATGCTAACAAAAAAAAAATGTTTTTGATTTACTTATAACGTAGTAAATAATTTCGAATAAATATGCATTTTTTGTGTATAAGAAGGAGTGCATATATACACATAATCTTATAATTGGATTTTATTTTCTTGACAGTGTTTAAAGGAGAAAGACCGTTTTCTATAATGTATCATTTTATCCATCCTTTTACAGCAATTATTGCTGGTCCAAGCGGTTGTGGGAAATCAAACTTTGTCACTAACTTTCTGAAAAATGTAGAAAAAATGTGTAATACGGAATTCAGTCAAGTTCTGTGGTGCTATGATGAAATGCAGCCGCTATATAATTTAAATGGAGTCGATTATATTCAAGGCATTCCCGATTTAAGTATGTTTGATGGAAAGCAACCTAAACTACTTATAATCGATGATTTAATGAGAGAATCAGATGGACGCATTGTTGATATTTTTACTAAAGGCAGCCACCATAGAAATTTAAGCGTTTTCTATATAACTCAAAATCTATTTCATCAGGGGAGAGGACAACGTGACATATCTTTGAACACAACATACATTGTTTATTTTAAAAACCCTAGAGACAAAACTCAAATACGGTATTTGTCACGACAAGTTTATCCCGAAAATACAAAATTTGTTGAAGAAGCCTACAAAGATGCAACTACGCCAGCACACGGATATCTGATGATTGATTTGAAACAAAGCACTGATGATATATGCCGTTTTAAAACTAAGTTATTTCCATTTGACAAATGTTGTACAGTATATATTCCGAAAAAAGGGTTTAAATATGTCAGTAATCATTCTGTTCTTGTCAGTTCTAAATGATGTCTGATAGAGTAACCACACATCAACATTTACTTAAAGCTCTACATACGTTAAAACCAAAGTATCGTAAAGCTTTACTTAAAGCATGTGATGAAGATGAAATAAATATTATATGTGAGTGCATTTACAACGTTTTAAGGGGAAAAGTTCCATTAGACAGTACAGAAAAGACCAAGTTACATAAACATAAAAATATATTACGGAAATTAGTTTCTAAGGGTAAACAAAAATTAAGAAAGACTATTATAATTCAAAAGGGTGGTGCGTTTTTACCAATTATACTAGGCGCTGTTTTAAGTAGTTTATTGAGCTCATTAACGTAATTAAAATGGAGAACACGAAGAAAATGATTCTAGTAGAACCAGATTTCATTGAGAAGCTTAAACATGATGACAATGCACCTTTGAATTCCTTATCACGTTTAGATGCAGACATGCAAAAAATATTGAAAAGTAAAATGGGAGATCGTGAAAAATGGGCATTATATTCTCAAGCACTGCAACGTTTTTTGCATTTTACAGAAACAGATCGAAAACCGTTCAAGCTACCAATTATTGTTGATGATATAAAAAAAGTTCATGAAGACTTTGATAAGTATATCGATAAATCTATGGTTAAAAGAGATGAAACTGATTATAATGTGACATTACCAACTCCAAATCCACACGAATATGACGCTGCTAGTACTCCTTCAACTCACACTTACCCTGAACAGTTTACTCCATCACATATCATAAATTTAATTCCAAAAAGTTACCAAAAAAAAGGTTACTCCCTGCTTGATTCTATTTTAAAAAATAAACCGAAGATTTGGTGGAAAGAAGGAGGTGAAATCGTAGTGAATAATCAAGTAATTCCAGAAAGTAATATCACTGATTTGATAAGTGACGTTGTGAGACCCCTCAAACGAAAAACAAAACCCACTGGCTGGAAAGAATTTGCTTCAGTTTTAAATGATATTGGAGTTCCTACATCTTGCATAGGCAATCAATCTAATCTAGAATATATAAATAGTCTGCAGTTTAACAAGGTTCAAGATTCGCCAATATATAAAAACACCAGATCAACATCGACTCAAGTAAAAGAAGCCTCTACGCCAATTTCACACAAAACTCCTGAAGCATCAAAAAAGAAAATCAATTGGGAGAGATGGACCCCTTATTAGATATCAATAGGATTTACTATGATGTTTCTAATCCAGCTGGCTACAGCAGTATTGATAAATTAGCTAAAGCAATGCATGGTCGAATGAACAAAGATGAGGTAAAAAACTGGTTACGGTCTCAGGAAACCTATACGTTACATAAACCAGTTCAAAGACGTTTTACACGAAACAGATACATTCTTTCTAATTATAATGAACTTTGGCAAGTCGATTTAAGTGATATGCGTACATATAGTAAATATAATGATGGATTTAAATACATAATTTGTGTTATTGATGTCTTTAGTAAGTATGCTTTTGCTAGATCCATGAAAAAGAAGGATTCAGAAACAGTTAAGCAATGTTTTGATGATATATTTACCGAAGCTAGAGCAACTCCGCGTCACATTCAATCTGATAAAGGGACTGAATTCGTTTCCAAAGAAGTAAGGAACTATTTTAAGAGTAAAAATATAAACTACTATACAACAAATAATCCTGACATTAAGGCAAGTATTGTAGAACGATTTCAAAGAACATTAAAAATGAAAATGTGGCGCTATTTTACACACAAAAATACTTATAAATACATTGATATTTTACAAGATCTCCTTTATTCATATAATCATAGTTATCATTCTAGTATTAAAATGCGTCCAATAGATGTTAATTTTAACAACATTATGACTGTATGGACTCATTTATACGACACACCAAGAAATATATCAAAAAATAATTATACTTGTAATTTCAATGTCGGTGATCATGTCAGAATAACTAAATATAAACACATATTTCAAAAAGGTTACGAAACCAATTGGAGCGATGAAATCTTTGTTATCGAATCAATAATAAAAAGATTCCCTCATTTTGTTTATACCTTAAAGGACCTACAAGGTGAACCAATCACAGGCACTTTCTATTCTAAAGAACTACAAAAAGTTACTTATAACCCCACCATGACATGTAAAATAGATAAAATAATACGTTCAAGACGAGTTGGTAACAGAAAGGAGGTGCTTGTGAAGTGGAAAGGTTATCCAAATAAATTCAATAGTTGGATATCTGCGTCGAGTTTAGAAGAAATATGAGTGATGATAGTTTTTATTTAACTTTGTTGAGCAACAGCTCAATGCAGTACTATCCCGAAAATACAACAGCAAACTTTCTCACCAAACTCCCAAAGACAATAAAATTAGAAGGAGAATGGGTTGTCGGATTAGTGGAGTTTCATTACCCGTGTTCCTTGTACAACGTTCAGGAACATGAAAACGTACTGTATGTAAAAAAGCACGTATTATTACAAAATGAAAAATCACCTGTTACCGTTGAATATAAGTCTCATATACCGGCAACAACATATGACGACATAGATCACTTTTTATCTGCCTTTAATGAAAACTCATTATTGAAGAACAAGGTTAAATTTAGTTATGACCGAATATCGAAAGTTATCAAGGTGACTTCTTCGCACAAAGAAATTGTTTCCGTACATGCAACGCCAATACTAAACCTTCAGCTAGGTTTCAAACCTAATACGAACCTTATACAATGTCAACTAGGAAAATTTCCTGCTAATTTATATTTAGGCCTACCATCACAATTATTTATATATTCAGACATTGTTCAACCTCAGGTAGTGGGGGATGTTATGACATCGTTAGTAAGAATAATACCGCTTGATCCGACAAAATACATTTATGGAGCATATAAAATGCATAGCTTCTCTCCTGCACATTACATACCTGTTATGCGTAGAGAGTTTGATACAATTGAAATTGATATAAGAATGCATACGGGTGGAAAGGTTCCATTCCAGTTTGGAACCTCATGCGTGAAACTACATTTTCAACGGATAAAATGAATCATAACCGTGAAAATATTCGCTGTCCATATGAACATTATTATTCTCATCAAGCTGGTTCAGGGGTAGGCATTGTATATAAAGGTGTTCCTCACCAACGAGGACATGGCATAGGAAGTTTTTTGGGGGGACTGTTTAGGTCAGTATTTCCTCTGTTATCCAGCGGTTTTAGAACGGTTGGAAAAGAAGCACTAAATGCCGGTGTTGGCATCTTGTCCGACATGATGAATTCACACCCTATTGATGAATCATTAAAGTCTCGTTTTAAGACTGTAAGCAGTAATTTAAAAAGAAAAGCTGATGAAAAAATTGATTCTTTGATGTCAGGGTCCGGGTATAAAATACAACGAAAGAGACAGGAGCGCACCATTACATCAAAAGCAGTGCGACAGAGAGGTACAAAGAAAAATAAAAAATATATAAACGATATTTTTTCTAACTAAAACATGTCATTTTTACATAATCATTCATGCGAATGCGCTAAGTCCGAGTTAGATTTGTTTGCCCTTCCATCAACGCAGACAAGTATAGAAAATGGGCAGTGGATACACTATAAACCTATTTCTTCTCTTAGTGATGATGGTCCTATTGAATTTCAAGTACCAGGATCAGGTGATGACTATATTGACCTGTCTCACACTTTACTGCATATCAAAGCCAAGATATTGAATCAAGATGGTTCTAACATTAAATCGGCAGAAACGCATGTTGCTCCAGTTAATAATTGGTTACATTCACTTTTCAACCAGTTGGATATTTATTTAAATCAAAAACTAGTATCACCGCCTAATAATACATACGCATACCGTGCATATATGGAAACTCTATTAAATTATGGACCGGCAGCAAAACAGTCTCATCTTACATGTGGGTTATGGTACGAAGACACTTCGGGTCATATGAATGCAACTGATGCGACTAATAAAGGTTGGACCAAGAGAGAAACATTTATCGAAAACAGTAAGGAAGTTGAAATGATAGGACACCTACACGGTGATATTTTCAATCAAGAAAAGTTTTTAATAAATGGTGTTGAAGTTCGTGTTAAATTAGTACGATCCAAGGAGTCATTTAATCTTATGTGTAGTCAAGATAAAAAACTTAAAGTACTTATAATGGATGCAAGTTTAATAATTAGAAGAACAAAAATTAACCCGAGCGTTTTACTTGCACATCAAAAGGTTTTAGCTTCAACGACTGCAAAGTATCCCATCACAAGAGCGGAAGTTAAAGTACTTACAATACCATCAGGTGTGCAAGGGAAATCACTTGATAATATTTTCCTCGGTCAAGTGCCAAAAAGGTGTATTGTGGGTTTTGTTGATAATACGGCATTTAATGGTAGTTTAAAAAGTAATCCTTTTAATTTCCACCACCACGATATGAACTTATTTAGTTTGTACGTTGATGGTCATCAAGTTCCTTCAAAAACATTACAACCATCTTTCAGCAACGGTTTAATGGTTTCAACATATCACACCTTGTTTTCTGGAACGGGTATTCATTTTCTTAATGAAGGGAACTCAATAAGTCGAGAAGACTATGGAAATGGTTATTGTTTGATGTGTTTCGATTTAACACCTGATTTATCAGCAAGTTCTACTTCTCACTGGAATCTTGTTAGACATGGTAGTGTACGGTTAGAAGTTCGATTTGAAAATGCTCTTAGCACAACTGTTAATTGCATTGTTTATGCAGAGTTTGATAATATCATCGAAATAAACAAACATCGAGATGTGACTGTAGATTTTAATAGTTAGATTATATAATATATTAGTGTATATAATAATAGATATATGAAGCACTGTGTCATTAGTTTTTGAACCTTGGTAACGAATTCATCTGTGAATTCAATAAGTAATTTGTAATGGATACCAAGGAATTACAATTATGTATGAAAAAAATCTGTCCCACGATTGAGTCGCATGTTTATCCAGCTAACAGAATACCGGTTTTCATGGACCTTCCGGTTTATATCATAAGCAATTTAGACCCAGATTTTAAACCGGGATCACACTGGGTAGCAATTCATATTGATATGCATGGCAATGGTGAATATTTTGATTCTTTTGGTAGAAAGCCTTCTGGTTATCATAAGTTGTTTTTAAAAAGAAATTCAAAGAAATGGTTTTATAACAATGTATCTATTCAAAATAATTTCACGTCAGTTTGTGGCGAATACTGTTTAGTTTATATATATTTTAAATTTAATGGTAAAACGATGTTTGATTTTTTAAGCTTATTTATAAATAATACCATGTATAATGATTGGGTTGTGAAAAATATGTATAGATCTATTTTTTTGTGTAATAAATAAATATTTTATCAGACAATGTCTTTACTTTCTTTCCTTATTTCTTATTGCAAGTACACAGAAAGGGAATTATACCAGTAAAATACAGGAGAAGTATTAACAAATTTATTAGCTATAACTAATTACACACAAGTCTTTCCTACATTTACACACAATCGTTTCACATAAAAACACATATAAAGACGGTCTTAATTTTAAAACATCTAGAATCTTAATGCATATCACACCATTTTCCCCCACTCCAATCTCCACTCATCGTATTGTGGCACAGGCGACGAACATGTTGTAGCACAGGTGGCGAACGCGTCATAGCATAATGGTTCATATGCATCTTCGCTGATAGATATTGCCGTGTTGTCCATTTCTATGTCTTCCTCTTCATCTTCCCACGTTATCAAAAGAGGGTTTTCAGCATAACTGACGTATAAAGGCGGTGACGCAGGAGAATATCCTTTAGAGCTTTGATTTTGCATCTCAATGTCTTCACAAATTTTAATTAAATCTTCGTCGTATTGCGAATCTTGTAGGTCCATTTTGTGCTCGTTGTTTCGCTTCTAGGGGTGTCAAAAGGGATACGGTATGGTTTTGCTTTGCGTTGTCTATCTATATATAGGCCCAAAAATCGTTTGTTCGTTGGTGGGGGATTTCTACGTGTGGGCGGCGTAAGGGATGATTTATGGCTTTGCTTCGATGAAATATTTTTTACAGTTGTTTTTAGTTGCAATATGTTTAGTAATATTGTAAATTAATTCTTGTGTATTGGAATAATAGTCATCTTCTTCAGTCTGCGTGTAGTATTTGATTCTAGTATTCGCGAATTTCCAGTGTTGATCGCTTGGAACACCTCGCAATTTTTTCATGTCATAGACATCAATTTTTATGAGATGAGTGGCCTTTGAAACGTCATCTACGCGAGAAGATATATAATTTGTACCTCCATTTGTCAACTGGGCAACAGTAGACGAATACTCTGCAGCTTGTTTCTTCGTAGGCTTTTCGAAAAATACATCAATATTGTTGGTTCGTTTTTGGGTACGGATTTTAAGTGGTTTTGAAACTTCAGTTTCATTGTCGCTCACATTGCCATAATAATAATTTTTGAATGTGCACTCAAGAGAATTCTCGTTTGAAATCTAAAACAAAAGAAAACATTTGTGAGACGCTTGATATAAATGGAAACAGGTAGATAATATTTGTGTATAAACAGTCAGATAATGTTGAGCTTACCTCCATTTTAATTCGCTGCAAGTTGTATACTGATTTGCAAAATAAACACTAATGACGAAGAGTACTGTATTGCGATACTTTAAACTACTTGAAGTATACTTTTAGCACTTGACACTGTTTTAAGACAAACACGTTTGAACGAATGGCGGTCCCATCGATTTGAGCTCTCCTTTTATTGTACAACACACACACATGCATACATATGGCGGATAAGACAAAAACCTATTAAATAACCCAAACACCTGTGCGTTGTATGATACGACACGTTGCGACGTGTTTGTAGCCGATCAGTTTTTTAAAATGCTCTATAATTTAATACACAATAAAATACGGGGCCATGACATTTCGTAATAATTAATGATATTTTATTGGTTATCTAAGGCAAAACCCCTATTAAATAAAATAGACACCTGTGGGTTGCAACGTGTTTGTACCTGATCAGTTTTATGAAATGCTCTATAATTGAATACACAATAAAATTCGGGGACCATGACATTTCGTAATAATGAATGATATTTTATGGGTTTTCTAAAAATACTTCTCACGGCCCATGTCGCATAAATTTATAATATTATTGCATTCCAAAAGATGTAATTATTACAGCGTGGGAGGCTACAATAAATGGCAAAAACTTTAACCTTAATAAAATAAATCGTTTTAAAGAAATACGTAAGCAACCCCTAATAAACTATTCTACCTCAAAAAAACATGGAGTCACACGCTTGTCAAAACCAAAAAAAAATGGACGGGCACACGAAATGTGGCTTTAGTTTATGGCAATACTAAAAATCCACTCCACACAAACAATGACCGCCGCAGAAGCTGTAAACATATATCCATTAAGGATAGAGCAAAAAATATCAAAAAAAATCTGCGCCGCAGGTAGGCGCGGGGGTGCCGCAGAAACAGTAATTACCTTACTACTATGGTCATCTTTTTCAAAATTGGGGCCCCCTAAAACGTATAAAACGACATCCATGACGACTTTTATGACACAGTGCATGGCCGCCATTTCGGATTCCAAAATGGTCATTATTTTCGAAATCGGCACTCCCTAAAACCTATATATCGACACCCATCTCGACTTTTATGACAAAGTGTTTTGCTACCATCTGCATGCAAGACATTTCTATTATTTTTACGTACAAAAATGGCCCCCTGTCAACTTTCAATCGAGATTTAATCGATAATTTATTCGATTAATATTCAGATTAATTCAATTTCAATCTATGTTAGGTCGACTAAACTAATCGCGATTAAAATTTGAGAATTAACTTTTTTTATTCCATTAATTAGTCGAATAAACAGTTAATCGATTAATGCCCATCTCTGACCACGGCATTTTTACACTTTGAGAATATCTGAAAACAAATCAACACAAGGAGCCATTTTGCAAATCCAGTAACATACCAGTAACTTTGTTATTACTTTTGACAGCGCGTGTCATGTGTCAACACAGAGTCGACACAAAGTCGAAACATTTGTGACTGCAATATTTCTCAGCCTTGAACCATATTTATACATCATAATTAACAAGTTTCGTAGTATGTAAAGCGTTATTTCTGTTATTTAAGTATAGTATACGCATCGAAGTACTAAAAATGCTTCAAATAATATAGTTATGAACACAGGCACTGAGAAGTAAACAATTTCATTTCCGGCTAAACTAAAACAATGTGGTGGCGCGTTGATTATATTACACTTAGTTTATCAAATCACTCGAGCAGTTTAATTCCCCATAATAATTTAAGTCATATTGTAATATAAATGCAAACAATATATAATTACGTCTTGTAATCCGTTTAAGAGATGGCGTATTAATGTCACTTATTTTTATTTAAGTATTTTTCCATCTGACAGTTTCCATTTGACAGGAACAAAATGAACGAATGAACGAATGATTTTGGCATAAAGTAGTCGCAAACCCGAAACAATGTGTGCACACGGCGACCACACTTTATGTCACTTTGTGTCATGTGTCGACCCTTCCCCATTTCTGGTAACTGTGTCGACACGGCGACGACTCTGCGACTGGAATTGTGACCGAAACAGATGGTGTCGACACAAGATGTGTCAACACCGCGTCGTAACGGCGACTGGAAATGGTTGTATGGGTTGTCTGTTGTCAAAAATATGATTGATTTGGAATAAAAATAGATTTGGAACAAGAAAGTAATAGGTACAACACCTATTACTTTCTTGTATATTCGCATGTTGCTAATAGGTATAGGTATAATATAGTTCTCTTCTTCTTCAGCGAGTATAGACCCACTGTTGGGCATAGGTACGCTCCTCAATCTCTGTAAATAGGGTATTTGGCTGTATTTAAAATTATTATTTTTTACACCATGCATGAAATAAAGCACCAGAAGATCAACAGAGAAACGTAGGCAGCAGTTATTTTTAGACACAATTTCTATTTTAAAACCCGTATAAAAGTATAAAGAGTAGGTAGGTAATTTGATCGTGACGTCACATGCCAGTGTTTCATATAAATTCCATAGTAGCAGAACCGTTTTGACAGTTCGAAAAAAGAGACTGATTTGACTAGTAGTCAAATACCCTATTTTATGCCAACTTATTTTTGTACAATAAAGTGATTACTAATACTACTAGTTTTTTGTATGTATTTCCTTTGAGTTAAATGAACAACACAAGGCAACTACAAGTAGGTATATTCGCTGCCTAAGACAGGAGATTCTCTATAAAAAAAACTTAATTTCAATAAACATGTACCTACCCTGTTATTAATATATTGCTAGGAGATAACCCTACCAACGATGTTTGTGTTGTACAGAGTGTATAGCCAGTGTCCAAACATGGCACCTTGCGGCACTTTCACATGGGAGTGGCGGCATTGTTCTACACTCCAGTGTTAAACTGACATAAAATAAACAGTAAACAGATTAACCTTACTTTAACTCTGTAAAAGAGAGACTTAAGAGCAAAAGTAAGATTAGCATACACCTTACTCAATACATTTGACTACATGTATTTACATCAGTAAAGTGTATGCATGCAATAGCTGAATTACATTAAACTTTAGAGAAATGAGACCCTTTCAAAAAGAGTTCAGAAATTCTCAGTAACAATAGCTATGCGATAAAAAAAAAAACAGTAATAAGTAATAATTAAAGCAATTGTAGAAGATCCGCATTTGTAACTCGAAAGAGCCCCATGGCCCATCCCATGGAGCTTATAAATTCGTATAGGCTTTTATATAGATTTCCAGATAGATATGTCCAGTTCATATCAAAAATATTCATAAAAATACGAATACAACTATGTATTTGTAGAACGTGTAAATCAGATAACATGTTTTTGATTGTTTGTCTAAAAAACTTCGCGTCAATAGCCTACAAAAAAACAAAGACAATTGAAGGACATTTCATAATTATCCTTCGTCAACAACTAGCAATCGAGAACGCGACTCCAAAAAATAATTGGCGAACAAATTAAATAGGCGCGTTCCAAAATTAAAAACACAAGACTTTGCTAACGGCACTAACAAATATAGACCCTAATCCGTTGTGACAGGAGTTATGACAACCGCATTTCTAAAAGTATGTCCGAAAAATTAAGATTACCACAACTATAAAGTACCGTTGGTTTAAGTGAAATTAAGCTCTATTATAGTGGATTAAGGTCGACGATGACAGCATGGGTGGACGTCCCACATTGTTTCATAAATGTCATGAGAGGAGGCGGGAGGTCGTTAGAACAATTTGAATTTGGAAGTAGGCCGTCTCCCAGGACGTTTGTCATAATGTGGACGAAAATTATAACCAGAGACGAGGTTAATAAAGATTGGTAATCTAAAAATTTACAAAAGAATAGAGTCCGTCTAAGCTATGCACTGGCTTAAACAGAACAAGGTGTATTTTCATAGAATTTGACATAGGTAATAGCAACACGTTGTCATTGCAAATGCCACGCAGAGTTAACTTGTTCCGGCTCCATCTTCTGGATGGAGCAAATATTCGGCATATAAAGCTATATATAATATGTATTATAATTATTATATGAAAAAAACCTTCAACCCATGTCTACAACAACCGAAAGAGGTGTGTATTTGTCTGGTCGTCCAACTTATGACGTACTTGGATTGGATCTGAGGCCCTACCGCGAAAAACAATCAAAATTTCTTTATCTGCCTCTCTATCGCTCGAATATGCAAGAGTGACAGAGAGGCAGATAACGTTTTTCGATATTGGTCGTAAGTCGGTCGTTGTGACGAGAGCTGGTTTTAATATAAATGGTATTTAACAGTATTTATTATTAACTGATTTGCATCCTCCTCTGATTTGCAGACTCCTTGCATTTATTGAATGATTTGATAGCCCTGGATAAGTCTGAGTAGGTAATCAACTTAATTTGTACCGTGGGTCGACATTTGGACAAGGAAGCATTCAATTGAAAGTATATTAATGGGTTTAAGTAGAGTTAGACCAAGAAAAGTCTGCATCGGTTTTGGTAGCCCACGCAGTGCAAGTGTTATTTATACGTCATAATTCCATGGACGTTTGACGTTTAAAATAACACTTACACTGCGCGGGCTATCACAATCGCTGCAGACTTTTCTTGGTCTAACTCTTTTAGTTTTGTCTAAAAACATATAGTGAGAGATCCTACATTTATACATCTGACGAGAAATTCAAGCTATGTAATGCGTTTTTTTATATATATAAGAAACAAACGAGCAGACGAATTGCCAGATGGTAAGCAATCACCGTCGTCCATCGCGCAACACCCGAGTGCCGTTGAATGAATGAATGAATGAATGAATGAATGAACGTTTATTCACAAGAACATATGATACAGTACAGTGGATGTTATAAATTTACAATGTTGATCCTTAATATGTTCTGCCATAAGGCATGTGAAAATTGTTTTTCCATGACATGACATTAAGCCATGTATGTGAACATTAACTGCGTGCATGCAAGATCTTAAGTACTAAGCATATTATGCTAATGTAATTCTTTAATATCTAAATAGTAAATGTTGCAAGTCATGCATATTATTATTACATTAAATTTCAAATTACAATTTTCGAATGTCAATGGTTCTATATAGGTATAAAATTATATGGGTAATTATATACTAAAACTTATAACTAAAATATTCGTCAAGCGTGTAGAAGCATGCGTTACATAATATGTTTTTAAATGTATTTTTAAACTCGGCATCTGGAAGTGTCTTAATAGATGCGGGAATATTATTGAAAATTCTAATACACATATATATAATATGCACTTTTTTGCCTTATTTTTAACTTGCATGGAGGTAGCGTCATTTGATATTGCCTGAGTGATCTATTCGTCAAGTTGTTAAACGATGGAAAAAGTTCTAAATTTTGTTTTACAAATACAAATACCGCTGCCTCATATATATACAGGCATGGGAGTGTTAGCAGTTTAAGCTCAGTAAAAATAGATCGGCATGGATCTCTTTGTTTTTTGCCATATATCGTTCGTATGCATTTTTTTTGAGCTATAAATGCTCGATCTACTTCCACCGAGTTCCCCCATAGGAGGACACCGTATCTTAATACGGACTCGATATAGGCATGGTATGTTATGAGGGCCGTTTTTTGCGAAACGGTTTCTTTAAGTCGCCATAGTACAAAAATAAATTTGTTGACTTTTTTGCATACATTATCGACATGTTTTTTCCAATTACAGTGCGTATCTAGTGTGATGCCTAAAAAAATAGACTCCTCAACTTCTTCTATTTCAACATTGTCGTGTAAAATTTTTATTTGCTGTGGCTGTGCCTTGTATGACCTAAACTGTATAAATTTCGTTTTGTTGAGATTAATTGATAGGTTATTTTCTTTAAGCCAAGTATTTACATCATTTAACGCCTTATTTACATTATGCTCGTATGTGTTTATATCGGTACCCTTGACGATTATTGTGGTATCATCAGCAAATAAAATAGAGGTATGTTGCGTTGATTCAGGTAAGTCATTGATGTAAATAACAAATAGTAACGGGCCTAAGATACTGCCTTGTGGCACTCCGTATTCATTTATTTTGTACTTGGACTTGTGTGATTTTAGTTTATTTTTTTGTATTCTGTCGATTTGAGTGCACTGCTTTCTCTCAGATAGGTAACTTCTGCGTTGCCGGTATTTAAGATGGGAGTACGCTCTTTTCGTGAAGGTTTGAAGGTCGCATCTGTCCGCAGATACCGCGACAGTTCATGTCATAGTTTAGCTCTGCGAGGCAGGAAATTTCTGGATAAAGTCATACTGCGACAGTTGTCACAATTTAGCTGTGCGATGCAGGAAATTTCCGGATAAAGTCATACCGCGACAGTTGTCACAATTTAGCTGTGCGATGCAGGAAATTTCTGGATAAAGTCATACCGCGACAGTTCATGTCATAATTTAGCTGTGCGATGCAGGAAATTTCTGGATAAAGTCATACCGCGACAGTTCATGTCACAATTTAGCTGTGCGAGGCAGGAAATTTCTGGATAAAGTCATAGTTTAGTTAGGATAATGAAAATAATGCGTAATTATATTAGAAGGTGTGTCTTATTATTTTTATCAACCGTACCTCACATTCAAACCGATAACAATATAAAAAGCTATCAGTTAATAACTTGTCCTTGATAAGCATCACAAATCAAATACTATCTCTGAACTGACATGACCCAAATCTATTATCAAATTTTACATACAGATCATTATGATATAGTGTCCATTATATTCGTCCCAGTTCTTCTATTGCATTGTGTGACCCTGTCACATTCATTTCACTTTCAACGATTTAGAATAGCACACTAAATTGTCAATATTACAGTGCCATTAATATTATTTTATTATCATTGCATGAGGTTTTCTAATCATCAATGGTTGAAAAACATCAATCATTTTAATGTTTGATATAAGTATATCATTTGTATTAGGTAGTTCACTTTTGAATAGAGTATCATATTAAACAAAGCAGACAGATCAATTTAATACCGGCATATAAAATTTATCACAGGGTAGACCGTCATAGCCTCATAGGGCAAGAACTGTCGTGTTTATATTGTCGCTCCTTTTTCCTCCTACTCTACGTCTACTCTTCTACTCTCTCGTCTACTCGACTACTACCTCGTATCTGTAAGTGTGGAGCATGTGTACAAACTCAAGACAAGAACGACGAAAGAGCTGGTAGATAGTCTTCACTTATATACGGTCTTCTCCATATGACCTTACAATTCAAAGGAAGTTTCTAAGTCAGATTTCGAAACTAACTATTGTAAGTTTAAAGTACTCGACTAGCTCTGGGCTGCCACCTACTCTTGCTCAGCATATATATTTGAGCAATCATGATATTTGCCGACACACTTTTCCTGAAACTGCCGCCAAGTTCAAATGAGACTGGGCGGGACACGTCTGCCGTATGCCGGATGACCTGTGGGCTAAAACAGACACAAATTGTAAGGCGTCACGGTAGACCTCGTCGGATATGGCGAGACGAGCTTAACGCCTTTGATGGGAGATACGTGGAGAAAGAAGAGGGACATGTCATGGTACTTGGATACGTGGAGAAATAAGAGCCTCCCTCTTATTTCTTTTGCTTCTTTGCCCAGCAGTGGGACAATATGGGCTCATAATAATCCTTGAAATCCTAAATGGTGTTACAAATGAATATACTTTTCCTAAGGGTTCCCCAGCATAATTATGTCGACGCGGAATCGGCAAAATCCGATAGGAAAAAGCTTTATGTCTGCGCAATAAGAGCGAAAAAGTCGTCGTTCGGCTCGGCTCGCATCGGCCGGCGCCTGCCTTTTTCGTTCTTATTACGCGGACGTAAAGCTTTTTCCTATCGGCTTTTGCCGAATGCGCGTCGATATATCTGGGGAGACCCTAAAGCTGTCTGGTATAATGAATGTGAACATATAGAAAGAATAGACTGAACTGAAAGAATGAACTGTGACATATAGAAAGAATAGACAAAATCCCATGAAGGCGGAATGGGCACAGCAAATGCACATAAACGTATTTCACGCGATGAGTCAAAATTGTACACAAAACATAATGTATTGTTATAAAATTCGGCTTATGTAGAACAATAGAATAACCTGGATTCGCAATTCCGTTTCTGCATTGATATAATCCTTTGTAACGGAATGACCCAATGACTGGCTCTAATCGTGGCCTACATCAAATCTGAAATGACACATCATTCGTTAAGTATCCACAATTCATAGAAGAATGTGCTTTTATAATGCAACCCACACAATTGTTAACAATTTTTTACTTTGTAAAATCTTACCAATCAATCTTACGTACTGTTTAATATTAGAGTCAGACCGTGAAAAGTCTGCAGCGATTTTGATAGCCCACGCAGTGCAAATGTCATTTTAAACGTCAAACTTCTATGAAATTATGACGTATATATAACACTTACACTGCGTGGGCTATCAAATCCGCTGTAGACTTTTCTTGGAGCGACTCTAAATGTGAAAGCTTGCATGTTTGTTCCAAAATCGCGGCAAGACGGCTGAAAAGATTTGGACGTGTAAGATTATATTTAAATAGAAAAAGATGTCATATAAGAAAGAAATAAATAACTAAGGCATCCAGTGCCCCGGGCTGGAATCGAACCAGCGTCCTCTGCATGCGAGGCACACGGCGGCGCCCTTTGTCATTTGTTTCCTAATAGATTTACCTTGCGGCAAAGAGGTAAGTATCCTAGAGGTTATGGATATGATAATATACGATTTTTTTGTCAGTGTCAAAAGTGACATTGCTTCAATCAGATACCTACGTCACTTTTGACACTAACATATCATATCCATAAGATCAATTTATATCCTGTTATTAAATACGTATACGAATACGTCACCTAGGCAAAATTAAGTGACTCTCACACAATCAAGATTAAAAAGAAATTATATGACATTGAAAATTTCTCCAATCTGGATCTCTAATTTTTACTTTCACGCTTACGCTTATTTTGAAATATGGCAACAATGACTTTAAACGTATATCTTTAATGACAAATGATTCCATTGAATTTCCAAAAATATTGCCACAGTATGACAAATTACCTTATCCCACTGTTCACTCTCAACCAGACACAAATACAGAATATAGACAGTCAATAGTATAGGTACGACGTCACATTTATTGTCTGTTTTATTTAAGGCCGCTGTTCCAAAACGACAAAAGCATGCTAAGTTGAATGTAAGGATGCACTGATGAGTGCTAAAGCATATCTACAGTTAAGTAATTAACTATTCAGTTCAGTTTCATATAAAAAGTCATCTGAAGAGTTACATTTGCTACGATAGATATTAAGTTTAATAAATAATTAATTAACACATAATTTTGTTTATTTCAGAACAGTGTATCTAATCTATATTTGTATTATATTTACAAGAAGCTTAAACCTTATAGGTACTCGTATTAGTTCATACATACCTAAGGTTTAAGCGATATTAGGCCTCAAGAAGAGGTCCAAGCATTCAAAAATATGGAACCTAGATAATATCTCACGCCATATATAACATAATGCGGACCAAAACTTTATATGGACACTACCAGTCTCTAATATTTACTTATCTCACCTCTCAACAAAAGAAATCTATTAAGCAAATACGACGACATTAGAAATCTCTTACGAAACAAGTGGATTCTCCGATAAAATCTGCTCATCGAGCATTCTCGGGACAATGCGAGCATTACGAGATCCTTACGCAAAACTAAAGTGTGTGGATGTCATCATAATGGGTTAGAATAAAGAAAGGGTCTTGTAATAAGTCATTAGTTAATTCATTTTTACATCATAGAGCTTTGTTGGGATTAATTAAGTTATAGAAAATGTCGATCTTGAGCTACCTGACATAAGTTAGGTTAATAGGTTCAGGGGTGCTAGGGACAGGAAACCTCCTAGAGTGCCGAGTCTCTTGTCATTCCTCTTGATCAGTTGATCCGGGGGAAAGGTAAGGGTTCTTGGACCGTGCGTCCCGGGGGCAACGGTAAGTAATCTCTTGATTTTCAAGTAATTCCTTACCGGTGCTGCCAATGTCCTGTCGTGGGGGTGTTGAGGGGGTTCCGCACAGGGTGTCCTCTCAATGAGGGAGAGTTCACCCGAGTGTGTGCTGGAGGGGGGCCTTCGGGCCGGGCGGCTGCGGTCGCGGACGGGGCCTTCAGGCCGGGCACCTTCGGGCGCATGAGGGCACAGGAATGCCGCTGACCTGTATAAAATTGGGGTCCCCGTAACTGTCTAGGCAGAGGGCCTATGATGACGGCCGGGGGGGTTGCCACTGCTGGCCGGCGCCGGCGTGGTGGCCACGAGGATGACCACCTCTATAAAAATCGCTAAGACAACCTGAGGGGGTGGAACCCGGGGTTTTTCCATCTCCTCCCGGCGTGGAGGTTATCATGAGGGATCAGTGTGTAGTATCGCCCTGCATACTACCTTCGAGTGGAGGAGCTTCGGCTCCAGGGCCTTCGGGTCCAAAGAGGGGACAGCCTCGGCTGTCGGCAGCAGGCGGTGTTCGCGGTAGAATGCTCTGCGATCCCGTGTTCACCGTCACCATTGCTGCGAGACAGGCATACCGTGGAGAGTTTAGTCGGTATTTGGCCCCTTGGCCACGAGTCCGACATATCCGTCCTAGATCCCCGGCTAAGCGGAATGCCTAAATGCATTACTCCACGTAGAAAAAAAAAAAAGTTAATAGGTTCAAGGTATAAATGTAGGTACGTGATATTGTTATGTCCAAATATACATACAGAGTAGTTTATACTGAATGAATGGATATTTCCTATAGATAAATAAATAATAAATAAATAAATTCTTTATTTACGACCATCGAGGATCATTTGTGTTAGTAATATAAATAGTGTTATCCTAGTGTTAGAACTACATAACTATCCTTAAAATAACTATATTTATTTATTTATTTCTGCGTGCGTGTATCAAGCAGCAGTTATTCAAGTACAGGCAATCGATTCTGCCTGCCAACATTCTCAGAATGCTGTTGGAGCTGGCCCTCACTCTGCGCACAAGGGATGTAGCTCGCTTGCGCATGGTGGTGTAGAAGCAGTCTACTCGCGCCTGCGCGAACATCCCCGATGCACTACAGAATTTGGGCAGCCCCATCAGCACTCTGAAAGCGTTGTTATATTGAACACGCAGAGCGCTGTACCGTTTATGAGTATAATCAGCCCACAGGTTGCTTGTGTAGAAAGTCGTACAGTAAGCCCTAAAAAGGGTGACTTTTACATCTTTGGAGCAGTGAGCAAACCTGCGGGCTATCATATTAGCTCTCACGGACAACGCTCTGCGTTCGCGTTCGATATCTATGTAGACATTCTGCCGTATCCGAAGTCCGTATAAAATGTATGCAAAAATATTTAGTCAAAATATCAATCCTACTCTTCTCTAATCAAATTCATTTCTAAGAAATCCTGCAGTTATATCTCTAAAAAAACACTATTTCATAAATAACTTTGTCTCCACTTCCACTCGTAAGTAAAACAGAAAGCGTCGTCGTATGTCATTTCCGCAAAAAGGCTAAACCGGTTCTATAATGAATTCCTCAGCCTCTGTATGGAAATGAAGTCCGCCCGGTGACGTTTGTAGATGAAGTCATATTTGCGATAACAAGTAGAATCGGTGTACTCGTATTCTCATTTGTCCCCGTCCCCACCGAGTACGGATGGAAAATATGGAAATAGATGCCATAAGAATCATTCCCATTTGTCCCTCATATATCAGTTACGTGGGCTTACGTGAGGCTCTCTGCACATACAGCAATGACAGAGTGGAATTGTCACCATAAACTATGATATGACGTACTTATACATATTATAATGGTACTTCCACAAATTGGCATGTAAAAATTGGTCTAGAGTTAGCTAGTTGGACCTATACGAAGTACCTAAAACTTTTAAGAACTAGGTAGTTTTTTATTTGGCAAAAAAAAAAAAATTTATACTAATATTTACAAACAAGATACGATACGGTATATAGATTACGGTAATTTAATCACTACCCATTAATTTCACTCCGACTCTCGTGAGTATACCTATACGTTCAAACTAATCTAGTACCTTATGTTTATGTTGCTTTATTTTACAGACTGCAATTTATATATTGTATAATAACCTATTAGGCTAGGAAACTCCAGGTCTTAATTTAAGAAATATTTTTGTAAACCTATTTGTAAACGACTGTTTGTTTCTTAAATAAACAAATAAAAGATATATACAGTGGTATTACTAAAATAAATTAATAACTAGCTTAAATCTAAAATTAGACGAATTAATTGACACATAATGAAATTCCACTTAATTATTTCAATAATATTGCTTGACTATTTTGCCAAATACAGTGAAACCTGGATAAGTGAGACTTCAAGGGACGAGCAGATTTGTCTCACTTAAAGAGGTATTCCACTTACCCAGGCTCTCAGTTAGCCAGGTACAAATAAATTTCTGTCTCATTTACAGAGGGCCCCATTAATAGAGGTGAGAATAGAGGATAGATTTCAGTTATAGAGGTGGTTAATAAGGTATTTTGTAATTATCTTTAAAAATAAATAAGGTAAAATAGGATTATTTAGTCCCTAAATATTTTTTAAGTCTGTTAATTATTTCTTTAAATTTATTTTGAATGATTTTATCTTCAAATGATAGTTTTTTTTTCAATTAGATTTGATACGGACTTCATTGCCTCTTAAAAAATTATTAACTGAAAATGTGTTTATTCGTGTTACTTATCAAGATTTCAGCTTTCGTTTTGATAGTTTTAACTACATAAAGTTCCTAACTAAATGAAACTTGAAGTCTTTTAGACACAATTAAGCAAATGCGGAATTTATGGATAGACTAAGAGTTACTTAGTAAGAATACGGAAACTGATCAATAGAGTCCAAGTTAGAGAGGTCATAGACTGACTTTATCTCAGATACACAGGCCAATATTTATAAAATTCTAAAAAAACAATTAGGAAAATGTAATCTTATAAATATAGTCTCAGTAAAAGAGGTAAAATATACTCTCTGTCTCAATTATAGAGGTAAATCTGACTATAAATCACAACGACTAATCTCAGTTATAGAGGTTCATTTTATCTCACTAACAGAGGTAATTCAGTGCTAAAGTGCCGGGACCGCACCATGAGTCCCAGCTACAGAGGTTTCTCACTTATCCAGGTCCCACTTAACCAGGTTTCACTGTATAACATGCTAATGGCATTCACGAACAAAAACCGTCATCAGCGTGGCAATTTATTGAATTAAGGATTGGTTCAATGATTGTTTGCCCCTATAGGGGCGTATACGTCATTTTCATATCTGTGTTTTTTTTGGAGGAGACAACATTTAATTGAAGTTTGCAAAGTTTTATAAAGTAGGCCTAAAATAGTGCCTATACCTGCCATTCCTACTCGCACGTAGGTGGGTATTTGGCATGTATTGAAATTTAATATAACATTTTAATTTACTATGAAGTATTTGAACAAATTAAATTATTTTTCAGAAAATATTTTAATTTGTTTTTATCAAGTAGAAACACTACTATATAAATTATAAACAACATTACATTTACACATTACATTTTAATTTAATGTTTGATTAAGTATTAGATGTGCTTACCATAGCTACAATAAAAACATAAATACGGTATTATCCTATTAAATGTTGTCACCATAACATCAATTTTATTTAACTGCCATCAAGTTACTAAAAGAAAGTATATCATCTCGTCACGCTAACCTATAAAAAGTTATGGTATTCGATATAACTGTAAGTTGACAGTCATTATCAAACTAAAACGACTGTTACTGGTAGTCTAAAGCATGGAACTTGACACCACCGTTACGGTCACATAAAAACTATCAGTCAACTGTTTAATGTGGTACTTACCTACCATGTATTGGGTGCGCGGGAGTCGATCTGACTGTAAACTTGATTCTACATTAACTGTCAACTGTTTTTATAATACTTACAATAGTCACCCTTCAAACAAAGTCATAGTTCAGTTCAGACCTATATATAAATAAATATTACAGGACAATTTTACACAGATCGACCTAGTCTCACAGTAAGCTCAATAAGGCTTGTGTTGCGGGTACTAGACGACGATATATATAATACATAGGTATATATGATACTTATATACATAGAAAACATCCATAACTCAGGTACAAATATTTGTGATAAACACACAAATAAATGCCCTTACCAGGATTCGAACCCGGGACCTCCTGCTTCGTAAGCAGGGTCACTACCGACTAGGCTAGGAGGTCGTTACATATAAATATGACGATTTTAATATAAAACGGAAACCTGGCTAAACTGATGCATGAATGCATACATCCATGACAATACTACAACACCTTTGTACTCGTATGGAGATAGTTTGTCTTTGTTATGTACTTGTCTCGGTCGCAAATAAAAACTCTAAAAAGTAGGTATCGTAAGTTAATGTTTATATGTAGGTAAGTGTTGTTATTTAGGAGTTTTGCACTAAATATTCTTATCAAACAATGAACTAGAATAACTATAGAAGACTGACTAGAGCGCAAAAATAAAATTTACATATAAATAAAATTTTACTTTAGACAATCAAAATTTTATTGAAATGATTTATTACAATTTGTGTTTTTTGTCGAAAAAGTTATATGCCGTCACTGTTATCAAGTTATATTTCGTTATGTGTATTTGGCAATGAGTAGGGATTGCAAACCGGATTGATTTTCAATCCGGCCGGATCCGGCCGGATTTTGGCCTCAATCCGGCCGGATCCGGTTAGGTATAAGGATATTAAAGTTAATTAAATGACATATTTTTCAAGTTTTATGCGTTATATGAGAAACAAAGGGTATTTTTACAAATAAATATAAATAAATATTAGGGGACATCTTACACAGATCAAACCTAGCCCCAAACTAAGCAAAGCTTGTACTATGGGTACTAGGCGACGATATACATACTTGTATAGATAAATACATACTTATATACATAGAAAACAACCATGACTCAGGAACAAATATTAGTGTTCATCACACAAATAAATGCCCTTACTGGGATTCGAACCCAGGACCATCGGCTTAGCAGACAGGGTCACTATCCACTAGGCCAGACCGGTCGTCAATGCCCTTACTGGGACTGCCCTTAAATGTATTCATAAAACAACAATTTGAAGTTAATAAGAAATAACTTTTTAACAATAAAATAACACTAAGTATTAAAAAGTGTCACATCAGTCAATCTCAATTTAAAAATAAAATTTGAAATCTAAGTCATTTATTAATTTTATTATATTTAATCATTCACATTCTGCTCAAATTTATACGTTTACAAAAAAAAATATAAATTTGATTAGATTCCAAAGCCTGTTAATGGGATAATTATGGGATGGGAAATGGAACTCCTTGAAAGGACAAGTTTTCGTAACTGTTCTTTGATGGAATTATTTGTAAAGCTGACATCCATTCTAGTAACAAGATATTTTACTTTTAACCAAAATTGTATGAAATGCGCTCCAATATTATCTTGCTTTCATTTTTTATCCGTGAAAATAGTGTTATAGCCTAAATCACAAATAAATAAATAATTCATGAATAAATATTTGGGGACAATTTTATACAGATCGACCTACTCGTAGCAGCAAAGCTTGTAATATGGGTACTAGCTAGCTCTAGGTAGTACTACTAGGCGACGATATATATACGTATAGTATATTGATAAATACATGCTTATATACGTAGAAAACACCCATAACTCAGGAACAAATATCTGTGTTCATCACACAAATAAATGTCCTTACCGGTATTCAAACCCAGGACCATCGGCTTCATAGGCAGGGTCACTGAATGGTCACTACTCACTAGGCCAGACCGGTAGTTACAAATGCCTTCCATGGCATCTCCATCCTTTAATTTTTACTTCTAATTATTTAAGTAATCGTCGCATCGTGCCGATTCGTGCCACCAACATGAAAGGAGAGGAAATCCTCTTCTGTTCTCAATCATCGTCATATTAAATATCTTCTTATTTAACTAAATTTGGATTTTTTCATTCGTTCTTTATTCTGTTTAACTTCTTTCTTCTATCCGTCGCCTTTATCTCACCTAAAACGCGTAGTGGGTGCTGCGTGCGGTCTTTTTTTCTATTTTCCCGGATCCGGTCCGGATCCGGTGATTTCAACCGGATCCGGTAGCTCCTAAAAAGTGCCGGATCCGGCCGGATTACCGGATCCGCCGGACCGGATTGCAATCCCTAGCAATGAGTTACCTATAATACAATGAACCACATTAACGTCTATTACAAGTTTCAAATACATACTATATCACTTAATAGGTATATTTTCTTTCATTATAGATAAATTTTAATCTAACTATGAGCGTTACCTGTTGTGACACGGTTGTTAAGATAAAATATAATATAATTAGTTAAATGCTTTTAAGCCCGATTAAGATAAGAATGCTAATCTAAGTAGGTACATTAAATTTAATGATCTAACGATCTTGTAAGACCATTTAAATTGTAATTTCATATTACGAAATTAAGAAATCTAATCAGTCTAAATCATGGCTCAAGATGTAAGGGGTCATCCATTAATTACATCACACGTTTAGGGGGAGGGAGGGGGTCAAGAAAATGTGACATGTTGTGACAAGGGGGAGGGGGGAGTCATAAACTTTGTGACGTCACTTTAACTTCATCAGTAACCGAAATTATATTAATTGTATTTAAATTATTTTATACGCTAATTATCATTTAAATAACAAGGTTTTAAATTTAAGAAACGATAATCGTTTTTATTCGTTTAATTTTATTTCTTAATCAGTTTTGGGTTATAAAATTACTAATATTTCTTTTGTCAAAAATATTTTGATAAAATATTAAATAAATATTTGCCGATTTCGTTGAAGAAATGTGACGTCACACCAGAGGGGAGGGGTTTGCCAAATGTGACCAAGTGTGACAAGGAGGGGGGGAGGGGTAAAAAAAACCTAGAAATTCGTGTGACGTAATTAATGGATGACCCCTAAACACCTACATCAGCCATACTCTAAGTGTGTTCCGCGGAACCCTAGGGTTCCGCGACACCCCAGCAGGGGTTCCGCAAGAATTTAGAAGACTATGCATTAGTCGCCTCGAAAAATTTTACTATGCCGCCACCGCCGATACCTACTTGTGAGTGACTATTGTTTTATTGTAGGGTTCCATCAAGTATTTCGCTTTCCAAAAGGGTTCCGTCAAAAAAAAAAGATTGAGAACCGCTGACCTACATAAACGGCAGAGCTATAGTTGGAAAGAAATCGAGTGTAATAATAATTCTTATTTTTTTTTACTGATGTAGGTAGGTATTGGTGCGACCGAGAGGATCGAGTTCACGCAGTCGCTAGCGTAAATGTCAAATACCAACTCATGGTAGCTGTGAAGTATTCAATACTTGCCAAGCGTGCACCCGTAAGGGACAGAGGCAGAACATACGCGAAATTAAAAACAAGTTTAAACGTTGCACACAACATGAGTTCCATGAGGAATTGAGAGAACTCCTCAAATCTAAAGGATTTAGATCAATACCTTGAGACGTAACCGAAGCGCGATTTTTTTTAGGGACATGACTGTTTTTAGGGTTCCGTACCCAAAGGGTAAAACGGGACCCTATTACTAAGACTTCACTGTCCGTCCGTCCGTCCGTCCGTCCGTCCGTCTGTCACCAGGCTGTATCTCACGAACCGTGATAGCTAGACAGTTGAAATTTTCACAGATGATGTATTTCTGTTGCCGCTATAACAACAAATACTAAAAACAGAATAAAATAAAGATTTAAATGGGGCTCCCATACAACAAACGTGATTTTTGACCAAAGTTAAGCAACGTCGGGAGTGGTCAGTACTTGGATGGGTGACCGTTTTTTGTTTGCTTTTTTTTCTTTTTTTTTTTGCATTATGGTACGGAACCCTTCGTGCGCGAGTCCGACTCGCACTTGCCCGGTTTTTCCAATCAGGAACGTGTCCTGCAGAATGCTGCGTCAGTCATAGGTTATACCTACTTATATTTTAACCTTATATTATATATAATATTGTATCCCTCTTTGAAGTCGTTTTTTATATTACGATTGCGAAATCACAATCGTAATTATTCTTTCCATCATCAAATCACGTTATGTGTCAAGTGTGAAGAATCGGGCCCCGTTTATTGATATGTATTTATTGCATCCGCCGCTATAAGTACCCTTTCACTGGATGATTTTACTATTTTTATTGCACTTTCTATTTAATACTTTACGTGTTCCTTATTGCGTAAGGTGATGGCAATTGGCATAGCAATGAAAAGTGTCACAATTTAACTCCAAAGCTGACAGGTTTATTTCATGTTATATTATTCATACATTTCACTTTGTAAATCCGCTACACATAGGACTAAAATTATACTCAATCACTCCCATATAGAATAACTACTTACTTAAACTTTGAAGAGTCCTAACTTTACACAGATTTGAACAGAACAAGAAGTGAGAGTTTCATTATTAATAAACCTCATATTTTCACAGAAATTTGACATTAATATGATGATATTGTCACACTTTGCCATTGCAAATGCCATGCCAGGTTAGTTTGACCCGACTCTACCGGCCTATCGCGTAAATCGATATTACTCTATCTGCCTCTCTATCGCTCGTGGAAATTTGCAGACCTTCAGGAACTCAAGAAAAAAGGTACCACTGAACCATAGTATACCTATTCTATATTTCCTATTCCTTATGGTGTGTAATGAAATTGGGCTTCATAATGTTTTCGAGACCCTCATTGTTTTGATTAAATTCTCCGCTACCCAAAGATTATCTGGAAGAGATCGCTCTTTAGCGATTAGACCGCATGTTGTGTGCCTCTAGCATATTTTTTGTGTTGTAATTTTTACTGAGGTGTGCCAAAAAAAATTTCTATCTATCTATATGTATCCCGATCGCCATCACACGAATTACAGCCCATTTAGCGTGTAACAAGTGGCCACATACACTCATAGAACATGTCGTAACAGCTTACGCAACATAATTGATTGTTCCATCGAACTTCAACTGTTACTTCTTATTCCAACGGAATAAAGTCCGAAATTATGAGAGACATTTGATTGTTCCGATGGCATGCGCGTTGAGCAAGTGTCAAAGTGATCGCTCAATAAGTAATTAAAGACATGTATGTGGGCATTTCTCAGGAGGGCCATTTTAACGTGTCCGGGGCAATAAATGATTGAATTTACTGTTCAATAAATCTGAATTAATTTAGGCATGATCTTCAGCCTATATTCTGTCCGGGACACTATCAAATTATTTATTTATTATTTATATAATACCAGAAAAAAAAATTCAAATGCCAAAAATGATGTTCGGTGGGAGTGTCCCGCACCCAGATTTTATGAAACAAAAAAATATTACTCAAGATGGGGCATTAGATCGGAGTTATTATGGTTATTCACGCATAAGGTATTAGTTAACTTATCATATTCTTTATATCACAATAATGTGTTTGCTCAACTCATTGCATAAAACCAAATTTACGATGTGTCCCGGGCTAGTGCCTGATTTCGGTGTAATTTGCAAAACATGTCGGTACTCCTTCAAAGTTGTAAACCAGGAACTCAGTGTCTCAAACATAGTATGCTTTAGTTGTGCCTTAACCATTGAATAAAGTAGAGGTACAGTCACAGTATATTAAAGTGATTTTTTAAAGGTTTCCCAGTCCTTCGGTGGGTTTGGTTCTATGTTTTTTTGAGATCGGTGGTGCAATTTACTCCGAAAGTTTTAGTGCATTTATCGTTATGCAAGTGATTAAGAAATCCTCAAAAGTACGTAAATCCATCATTATTACATCTCCTCTGTATCACTCATACTATTTCTGTAATTGCTGAAAAGCGATTAATTTTGACATCGCTGGTGTTGATTTCCTTGGTTTCGGTGGATTTTTTGACCACCGATATCAAAAAAGTGATCACTGAATTCAAATCCTGCTTTGCAAACTAGTTTGTTGAACTAATTCATCACACCTAAAAAGTGCAAGATACGTTGTATAAACGTAAAATTATGTTTGTAAGTAAATTAAGCCATAATAGGTACAAAAAATCACTAGTTTACTATGAGTAGTTTTTTAAACCAGACGTGTGTTGAAACTTGTAGACCCAATGTTTCTTTCTCTGTCTTGATATTCTCTTCAAACCAATGAAGTAATATTATGTTAATTGTCCTTTGTATCACCTGAGACCCTACACCTCGATAGCTTTTACACGTGTCAGCCATGTTAAATGAATGCAGTCAATTGGATCCCACTTCTTTTAAAATAACTTGTATTTGTAAGTACTATGCAAGGTGCACCCAAGGGACAGGATGTTCAGAACAAGGGATTAAAAATAAAGTGGCCGTCAAACGTCGAGATCGCTTCAAAGGCACTGAGCGTACCTTACTGATCAATATTTCTAAAGGATAGCCATAGACACAAATTGAACATAGCAAATGTTTTAACACTCCTCAATGTCTTATGTCTTTATGTCTAAATATAGGAGTTACAATTTAGCTCATGTGTTTGAGGGTGCTGGAGATCATAATTAATAGGTAAATCTTCAAGCATTAGTCGACCACTTCAAATAGTTTTAAATTGATGGAGTTCACGCTTTAAAACTCTGTTATTCAAAAATACTTGTTTTCCGTATTGCATCATATTGCTTTATAAGTGCATTAAATATTTTACAAGCATTGAACACCACTCAAAAATTTCTTGTGTATCGGGTGTAGCTAACATAATTAAGTTTCTTTTTGATGCGTGTGCGGTCGGATTGTGTGAAACAAACATCTTCTCCTTCATGGCACTAATGTGCGAATTTGTGGTCGACATGTCTAAAACTCGGTTCAGGACCATGCATCGCCCTATTATATGAGTACAGTCAAATAGTATGGGATATCTTCTAGACATGTTGTTTTACAAGCCGTAACAAGGTTATTTTAAAATCTTGGGTCTATATCTATTAAATTTATGTAAGCTTTCGAGATCAGTAGCCTTGTTACATCGCTTATAATCAAATAAGAATGAAAAATATGATTAAAATGTAATATAATTGAGATATAAAATTGAAATGTGATTTTTGTGTATGCATTATTGAATTCGGTGACGCCAATTGATTTCAGTGCTGCACATGATTTCGGTGTTTTTTAAATCTCAAATATCTTAAAAACTATAAGGTTCTAATGGAGGCCTCCAGTACCAATATTTTTTATATTAAGGCTAGATTTTAGGAAATAAAGTCGCATATCAAATAAGTTAAAAAAAAAATTTGGCACCGAAGTCAGGCACCGAAGGTCATCTCTGAGAATCGCCCATGTAGTGATCGCTCAATAAGTACCTAACTAAAGACGACATGTGTGTGGATTGTCCTCTGTTAAATGAATATAACTTTTATTGTAAAGATATAGGGTTTAAAAGGGGTTTATGTACCTATTGAGTGTCAAACGATTGGGTGATCGGTCAATTAGAGAGATGAGTTCACGTTTATATGTTAGTTATTGATTACTGTTTCAAAATTGCATGAACTGATAATGATTGAGAATTCTAGATTGAGCATTTCAAACATGTTAGCCTCCTGTCACCCACTGCTGAGCATAGTGTTCTCTCCGTGTTCGGCACTTGTCCCGGTCCTGGGCTAGTCTCATCCAGAAGTGCCCCGCGATCTTCGAATGTCGTCCACCCACCGAGCCAACGAACGCCAAGCGCTTCTTTCAGCCGAAAGCGGTCACCGATCCGTTAACATTTTATGCTATGACTATACTTATTATTAAGGTAAGAATTATAAGCTTAACATCACCATTCCTCTTACATTATGCGCATTGTGAACTCATAACTTTATACGTAACGATGAATGAATGTAATACTTATTCATTCACACCAAACCTAACTACTTCCGATCGCGCTCAGTGTGTAATTTATGGACTCATTCAAGCTGAGATTGAAATATTCTAAGCCTTTTTTATATTTCTTGTTTTTTTATGATATAGAAGCAAACGAGCAGACGAATCACCTGATGGTTAGCAATTGCCGTCGCCTATGGACACCTCCAACAGAGGGGTTGCAAGTGCGTTGCCAGCTTTTAAAATGGGAGTACGCTCTTTTCCTGAAAGTTTCAAGTTCGTATAATATTTATTATATCTACTTAATGTAATTTTTCCCCTGAAAGTCGGTTGCTATGTATTTTACATTGTGTGATTACGTACTTGACTTTACCTGCTACTTACGCGACGTGAATAACGACGAACGTTATAAATCCTAGATGAAATTGAGGGAACATACCTGAAACAAATAGAAAAAAAATTAGCACGCAAAATTCGTGTTACTGAAATGTATGGGAATTATCCGCAATAAAACATTAATAAAACTAGATTCTTTACAGGATCAAAGAAATGTCTTTTTCATCTCATGACATTGTCAACGTAATCGAACGAGCATAGACACACACGGGAGGATATATAGTTATATACCAGTTACACGTGTCGTTTCATGGGACCTCAGAACGATATGATTATGATAGGTGGTTGCGTATCAAATACACATAGGCAGTAAGGTAGGGAGGTGTCTTTAACTAAAATTGTTCCAACCATTTGTATATTATCAACGATATGTAGTTGTTCATTGTTTTGTAGCACAAAATTGTTATTATATTCATGCAGTGTCAAACAATGTAAGTTTTACAAACGAACCATTTAATTTATTAATACAAAGACCAACTTTTATTCAATAGCTGTAAAAGTAAAGGTATAATTCACGGCATGTTATGGCGTGTAGCGTGGCTGCCTTCTTTTTTGCGTAAATTATGAACACTTTTGATTTTAATAACCGCGGCGAATGTCTGAGAACATGATTTTGCCGTAAATGGAGAGGAGTCATTGGACGACATTGAAAATTGTTGGTTTTTTTGCACAGTTATAAAAATATTTTATCTATTATTTTTTGTTTGTATTGCTGTTGATGCCCCAAATAAACGAAAATAAAACAATAGAACGTTATAATAAAATAAAAAAAACAAAATCCATAGAACGGTATAATTTTCTACAATAGTCCCAATGCCTGCTGCAACCGATTCATAGGTGTCTAATGTTGCGCCTGTGAACGGGTTCCAGCACGCGTTCTACATGACATTAAAGCTCTCCAAGGGGCCTCTACGTGTTGGATCTATATCCCCACGTAACCCTATCAAAAGACCGGGATTTATAGGCCCGTGAAATCCAAGGAGATACAAATAGTATGTTAGTAATTTATTTTGACTTATATTATATTAATTAAATCCTTTTTAAATATATCGATCCAACATAATATGTTTAAAAATTATCCGGTATCATCCCCACCTTCCCCTATATTAGAGATACCTATTTGTAAAGTATGGCAGATACTTTTCTACTATTGATGCCGACTAGGTATACACCTGCTGTAATTGTCCGACTAATAGGCAAAATAATAGCCTACGCCAGATAACAGCCTCGCACTTTCGCTGGACCGGCTAATCGATGCCGCGCGAACATTCTCTGAATAATCGACTAATGAATCGATAATTAGAGGGAGAAAGTTCGCGTGCGGTCGGATGTCTCTCTCATTGTCGAGATCATGTAGTAATGGGTTATTTATAGCCTTTTTTAACGTTACGCTCTGGATATTATTTTGATTTAATGGGTTTTAATTAGTGTTTTACCTCCAAGTGATGCAACACCTACATATTGTGAATATTAAAACAACAAGATACAATTATGCTAAAATGTTAAGTGGCCGAAGTAAGATACGAGGTTTCAAAAATTGATTCTATATGATACTTATTCTAAAACAATTACACAAACTAGATATCTATTGGAAATTATTTAATCTAAGTCCCTCCAAAACGAAGTGCAGGCTCATTGAGCTAAAAACTCGTTGATGTCTTTTGTTCTGAGAACTTAAAAACAATGGGTAGAAAATTGTAATACAAATTCACCGTAGCGTTTCATATCATCAGATAGGTATGAATTCACTAATAGTAGATACATTTCAGGACAACTTTAACATTCAAATACATGATCCTACATTATTCTCTACTAAACCTACTTGCTAACATTCAATGTGTACTAAATAATACCTCAAACGTGTCTTGAAACCAGCCAGTTCGTTAAAACAAATTTACTTGCGGCGAATGATCAATAAGGAAACCCATACATATGCAGTTTAGACTTCTGATGTTCAAAACAGCACTCTATATTAAGGGGATAGAGTCGGAATTATGTAATAAGTGAAATGTAACTATGTCAACGTTTTGTTATGTTTGAGTGCAGGTAAAGTCGTTCAAATGCATATTTACAATTTGCATGTCGTGCTTCGAGGCGGGATTTCGTAATATTCATTGACAAACAGCTCAAACAGCACATAAAAGGTCTTAAATATGCAACTGAAGACAATAACTGTCTCTAACAGGTAGTGAAACATACAGAAAACTGAAGAAGTATAATATAATGTTTAGTAAGATGAGGCCACGCACAAAATAACACCACGTAAGCACGTAGTATTTATTACAAAAACTTGGTAGCGCTTTTTGAAATCACTACCTATACTATTTTTAACTTGTATGTTTCATTCATACTTTTCAGCTTGCATTACCTCGTTTTATTTTAAATAAAATATTAGTAAAGCTTTGCCCCAAAAGAGAACACCGTATGCCATTACACTATGAAAATAACTATGATAAAATAACGAGCAGTATATCTAAATTAGTGACTCGTCAAATTCTTTTACTCTATCTATATTTAATTAGCTTCTGCCCGTGACTTCGTCTGCGTGGAATAATGATGATGGTTATAAAACTACCTAATGTCCTTCCCCGGGCCTCAGTCTATCTCCATACCAAATTTCATCTACGATTCAGTATTTTAAGCGTGAAGAGGTAACAGACAGACAGATTTACTTTCGCATTTATAATGTTACTGTATATTTAATTACAAATAATATTAAACGACACGGTTTACAAAAATGTCAAGTATGACTTGTTACCACTACATACAGTAGGTTCCAGGAATCACATTACAGCTTGTTAAAACTGTCGCGTTAACTCGGCTTCTGCAACAGTTACTCTAATCAACGTAAGATGTAGTCCTTATTATGATTTCAGCATAATTATCTAGAAACAGTACGAGTAATTATCGACAATCCATATACTTTATACAAATTATCCTAATTATTGTAGATTACCCATACAACCATTTCCAGTCGCCGTTACGACGCGGTGTTGACACATCTTGTGTCGACACCGTCTGTTTCGGTCACAATTCCAGTCGCAGAGTCGTCGCCGTGTCGACACAGTTACCAGAAATGGGGAAGGGTCGACACATGACACAAAGTGACATAAAGTGTGGTCGCCGTGTGCACACATTGTTTCGGGTTTGCGACTACTTTATGCCAAAATCATTCGTTCATTCGTTCATTTTGTTCCTGTCAAATGGAAACTGTCAGATGGAAAAATACTTAAATAAAAATAAGTGACATTAATACGCCATCTCTAAAACGGATTACAAGACGTAATTATATATTGTTTGCATTTATATTACAATATGACTTAAATTATTATGGGGAATTAAACTGCTCGAGTGATTTGATAAACTAAGTGTAATATAATCAACGCGCCACCACATTGTTTTAGTTTAGCCGGAAATGAAATTGTTTACTTCTCAGTGCCTGTGTTTATAACTATATTATTTAATGCATTTTTAGTGCTTCGATGCGTATACTATACTTAAATAACAGAAATAACGCTTTACATACTACGAAACTTGTTAATTATGATGTATAAATATGGTTCAAGGCTGAGAAATATTGCAGTCACAAAGTAGTTGCAATGTTTCGACTTTGTGTCGACTCTGTGTTGACACATGACACGCGCTGTCAAAAGTAATAACAAAGTTACTGGTATGTTACTGGATTTGCAAAATGGCTCCTTGTGTTGATTTGTTTTCAGATATACTCAAAGTGTAAAAATGCCGTGGTCAGAGATGGGCATTAATCGATTAACTGTTTATAAAAAAAGTTAATTCTCAAATTTTAATCGCGATTAGTTTAGTCGACCTAACATAGATTGAAATTGAATTAATCTGAATATTAATCGAATAAATTATCGATTAAATCTCGATTGAAAGTTGACAGGGGGCCATTTTTGTACGTAAAAATAATAGAAATGTCTTGCATGCAGATGGTAGCAAAACACTTTGTCATAAAAGTCGAGATGGGTGTCGATATATAGGTTTTAGGGAGTGCCGATTTCGAAAATAATGACCATTTTGGAATCCGAAATGGCGGCCATGCACTTTGTTATAAAAGTCGTCATGGATGTCGTTTTATACGTTTTAGGGGGCCCCAATTTTGAAAATGATGACCATTTTGGAATCCAAAATGGCGGCCATGCACTATGCCATAAAAGTCGTCATGGGTGTCGTTTTATAGGTTTTAGGGGGCGCAGATTTCGAAAATGATAACCATTTTGGATTCCAAGATGGCGGCCATGCACTATGTCATAAAAGTCGTCATGGATGTCGTTTTATAGGTTTTAGGGGGCCCCGATTTAGAAAATGATGACCATTTTGAAATCCAAAATGGCGGCCATGCACTATGTCATAAAAGTCGTCATGGGTGTCGTTTTATAGGTTTTGGGGGGCGCAGATTTAGAAAATGATAACCATTTTGGATTCCAAAATGGCGGCCATGCACTATGTCATAAAAGTCGTCATGGGTGTCGTTTTATAGGTTTTAGGGGGCGCAGATTTCGAAAATGATGACCATTTTGGATTCCAAGATTGCGGCCATGCACTATGTCATAAAAGTCGTCATGTATGTCGTTTTATAGGTTTTAGGGGGCCCCGCTTTCGAAAATGATGACCATTTTGGAATCCAAAATGGCGGCCATGCACTATGTCATAAAAGTCGTCATGGGTGTCGTTTTATAGGTTTTGGGGGGCGCAGATTTCGAAAATGATAACATTTTCAGTTTAAAAATGGCGGCAATGCACTATGTCATAAAAGTCGTCATGGATATCGTTTTATAGGTTTTAGGGGGCGCAGATTTCGAAAATGATGACTATTTTGGATTCCAAGATGGCGGCCATGCACTATGTCATAAAAGTCGTCATGGATGTCGTTTTATAGGTTTTAGGGGGCGCAGATTTCGAAAATGATGACTATTTTGGATTCCACTTTTATGACAAAATACGTAGCCGCCATCT
Organism: Cydia splendana; assembly: GCF_910591565.1. Taxonomy (NCBI): domain Eukaryota; kingdom Metazoa; phylum Arthropoda; class Insecta; order Lepidoptera; family Tortricidae; genus Cydia; species Cydia splendana. The sequence goes on from NC_085963.1 coordinate 24,772,380, forward strand.
TGGATTATAAAATGATCATCGTTTTCGAATTCTGCACTCCCTAAAACCTATAAATCGACATCCGTGACGACGCAAGTTATCTTTATTTTCAGATCTAACAAATTGCTACAGAATACAAAGGACAAAAAAGAAGCGAGGAGGTAATGAAACAAGCAAAAATACAGATGATTCCTCGACGCAATTGGGTGATTCTTAAATTGTGTCCAGATTTTTTTTGTCATAAAAGTTTATATTTTTCACATATTACTAAATCTATGGCAAAAGTTATAATATTGCAATGGATTCCATCGCATGTAGGTATAAGTGGCAATGAGACAGCTGATGCATTAGCAAAACAGGCATGCAGCGATGGCATTGAATTTCACTTGAAACATTATATGGGGGCAATAATGACTGTTTACATTTAGTCAAATTAAAGTGTCGCGAATTGTGGAAGGAATATTTCGACGAGAGATCTAGGGACAAAGGTATTTGGTATAAGACAATACAGCCACAACCCTTTAATTCTCCTTGGATTGATAATAGTGTGTTGTGTAGGCAGGATCTAGTTTTATTATTGAGATTGCGCTCTGGACACATTCCATTGAAAAAGTTCGCCTACCTCATGCGTAAAGTGAATTCGGAATTATGCACCTTATGTAATCGCGTCGAGGATGTGTATCATATTTTAATGGAGTGTGTCCGAAATGAGCGACTTAGAAGACAGATATTTCATGACAATGACAATTCCATTGGGTTATGTAATACCTACCTTTCGAACCCCATGTCTGAGGTTGTTGAAAAGGTACTAAATATTGTTAAGTGCGGTCTGAGGGACAGAAATGTGTGATGTAATTAAACTAGATGTAGCTATTTACTTTCTTTTAACTTTGTTAATTAAGTCTGTTTTTTATGGGGTGACATATTCGTTCAATCGAAAAAGCCCCTTAATAAAGGAAAAAAAAAAAGTTCCGTGACATTTCGACCTTGTAATTTTTTAAGTATTAAATGTTTTTGTTTATCTATGAGGATCTCACTAGAATAGTATAATCAAGGTATGTTTATATTTGATGAATGAAATAGTAACGCAAAAAAAAAATATATTTGTGTCTTATATTCCTGCCGAAGACTTTTATTTTACCTTTTCCTTCTACACAAGTTTGGCCAAGTAATAAGAATTTAGGGCACTCAATTTTATTTTGACTTCTACAACAGTAAAGCTACGAGGCCATGTTTTGGTATCGTTTTCGTATAAATTCGCAGTACCAAATTTAGTTAAGGTATCACATTGACACCATTCCGAAGTAAAAACATATAAACTTATTAAAATACTTTCTTTTAAACTCCTCTTCACGCTTAAACTGCTGAACAGAAATTTGGTACACATATATTTTGAGTCCCGAGACAGGATATAATAAGTTATCTCAAAAATCACCCTTTAAAGGTAGGGGGGAATTCAGAATTGACTTCTTGAAGTTAATACTGTTTAAGTTTAGGTTTGAAGTCATGTTTTTTCATCATTTTTAACTAAATCAAAGATGTAGACCATCCCAAATTTCATATAAATCGGTTCAGCGGTTATTGATTTCCCGTACAAATTTCCACGCCACTTTTCACACCTTCAAAAGATGATTTTGGTTATAAGATCTATCCTATGTCCTGTTCCGGGACGCAAACTATTTCTATACCAAATTTCAACGAAATCGGTTCAGCGGTTAAGCGTCAAGAAGAGTTTCAAAAAAACCGGCCAAGTGCGAGTCGGACTCGCGTATTAAGGAACTATTTTGTGTATTCAGACGGACATACATACAGACGCACGAGTGATCCTATAAGGGTTCCGTTTTTTTCCTTTTGAGGTACGGAACCCTAAAAAGATTTATTTTTATTTTGTGGAATGGTGTCAATGTGATATCTTAAATGGATTCAGCACCCCAGATTTATACGAAAACGATACCAAACACGGCCTAGCACCTTCACTGATATAGATATATCAAGATAAAATTGAGAGCCCTAAATAAACTTTCAAGAGCGGATATCTCAAAAACTATTCAACATATCGAAAAAATTGACGGAATAAACTTGTAACAAATTAAATTAACTTTCATTTTGTATAAGTGGCCATGTCGCTGAGATGCATAGTTTCCGAGATATACTTAATCGAAAAACGGGAAAATGGGACCTTCAAAGCCCCCTCTCTACCCCCCGCTCAAGGGCTACGGCCGGGGACTTTTGATATGTTCACCTCCTAACTTGTCAAACCGAGTTACGGAGTCAAAAATTGTGTTCCGAGCATTTCCCTCTACAACTTTTGGAGCATTCGTTGCCTGACCTAAGTAGCTTATTGAATTTCTTTAAAAACTTTTCTGTAAAAGGTTGACGGGTGTTGGGTGTTTATATGGTTTCGGTCGATTATTATCATTTGCATTGCCCATGATGACTTACTAGAATTACGAGCACACGAGACACTAATAGTAGTTTGACAAACCTTGGTTTTCAAGAGGTATTTTATATTGACATTTGCTGTCACAAATTTGCTGTCAGATTTAGTCGCAAACCGCACGCAAAGTGCACACAAATGTGTCGACACCTTGTTACGGAAAAGTGTAGACACGGCGACGACACTTTGTTTCGAAACAATTCTAGACACATTGTGTGGACTCTGTTACGACACATCTGACATTTAGTTACCACTTTGTGATTCTGCGACTGGAATGGTTATATGGGTATACGGTTAGGGTTAAATTCGCTAGTCGTCCCAGCCTCTCCACCATACAGATGTACCTAGTGCGTAATTATTTTCCATCGTATTTTCCCGGAAACGTACGGACGTGTCTTGCTATTTCAGTCAGTCTCGATCTCGGTACAAAAAATACTGACATTGACTGAATCAGCATGACAAATAGTCGAACGTTTCCGAGAAAATACGATGAAAATCAATTATGCAAATATGCACTACATACAGATGTAGTATGCGTAATGCGTACAGACGCATTACGCGGTGCAACACTGCAGCGAATATTGAAACTTGAATCACACGAACCTGGCCGATGAAAAGAAATTAGAGCGAGTAGGAGTTTCACCACGTTTTACCTACAAAATTTCTACTTCCTCTATTGTATATCAATTTTTAGCAACGAGAACTATATAGTACGAGTATCAGACATAGATATATGTTACGTAAATGGTCATGCCTAGTTTCAAGTAATTTAAGCATGTCGTTTCAAAATGATAGCCTAACTTCGCTTGTATGGGAGCGGCTTTATCGCGGCGGGTTCTTGTGACTCTACTTGGAGCAGTAGTGAGCCGAGGGCACCCGAACCATTTAGTGTAAATACCACTGGTGCAAGTATGAGGTAATAGTTCTAATTGTTTCCAGGAATGACATTACACCTTGTTAAAACTGTTAGCTTAACAGTTACTCGCTCATCAACGTAAGCTGGAATCCTTATTATGATCCTCGACATGAACATTTAATAGCTTATGGCCCTTACTGCTGAAGCATAGACAGTTAAGTTCGGATATCTACTGCAGCTGCATTACTGTTTGTTGCGATGTTACTGCTGCGGCCTTGACGCGGTCGCTGGCACTGTCAATTTCCTTGAGAAATGTTATTTTATTTCTAATTTATTACACAGCACAGTGAAATTAATACAAAAGCACAGTGAAATTACAGATTTCTGAAGATCTAAACTATACCTTATTAAATACAATTTCCACGCGTCACACAAAACCTCACCGAGGGTAAATAAAAAACCCATTCATTACGTAATGATAAATGACATCGTGCTAATAGTGCAAAAAAACAACGCCTGTATTTAAAAAAAGTATTATTATTTGTTTTCCATGCTCAATTATTATGCAAATGCAGCCATAATATGATACCGTGCACAGCTATTAGCAAAACGGTACAATTATGGGTATTATCGTCTTTTTGCAACCTCTTCCCGTTTCTTTCCACCGCTCACTTCCGTGGCTTTCTTAGAAGACAACTACTTACCGTAAAATGGGGTGAGTTGGGTGAAATTTGACTTTCAAACCTCGATAAAATTTTATTTTTACATGTGAAAACTGAATGGTGTATATAATAAGTGGTTCGGACGTTTGTATTTTGGTTTGTATTTTATTTTGGGTAGTTCCATTTCATAACTTTGACGATAAAGAGGAAAAACCACCTCACCCCGTAGTGCCTCGTATTTGGGGTGAGAGGGTTTTTCATACAAAGGTGATTTTGGAAGATTGTTGGATCGATTTTTTTTTATTATGAATGTTACTATAGCTCCATTTTAAATTGGAATACATTATTTTTGTAGCAGTAGCCTTAAAAACCCACCTCACCCCCCTCTCAATCCTTCTCTCCCCATTCATAACCCATAGCTCCCCGCGAAACGTACTCACCCAACTACAGTACGATAAATACGAAAAATACGAGCGATAGTTGTGTCTTTAAACAAAAGTGATAAACAAACGTTGTAATAAACTTTTCACACTGGAACCAGGATGAATTATTGTGAACAGATTTTCATGAAATATTTTTCATTGAATTATCAAAAGAGTCAATAAATAAGTTTACCTATTATTTTTTGCCAATTTCTAAAATAAAATAATCTTCGACATCTCCGAAAATCCCTCCGACCTTCCGAAAAAATAATTGTATTTTATCTAAAAGAATAATAATGATTTTATTTTAAGCCCCCTAAGTGCCTCTGCCTACATGCCAAATTTCATCCTGCATGTAACATTTTTAATAGGGGTTAGTAGTGGGGTTAGTTATTTCTTTTCTACAATAAAGAGTTATACCTAAAGTGTCATAATTCTATGGAACTTGCTAACTATGCAAGCAAAAGTCACTAGTACATTGACATTCAGAGACAATTTTAATATGGCGGTTTGTTTACATAGTTAGCAAGTTCCATAGAATGACATTTATCTACTTATGGACCTAAAAGCACAGAATAATTAATAGTACTACCGTACAGAAAGGAAACTTCCTACAAAAACGAAGTTTGACAGCGGTTCAGGGTCGAATCATGCTGTCCCTTTCTAATATATGGCACTATCCCTTTCGGCTATTTAGGGTTGTCAAAAATCAAGTGATTATCTTATCTGTGGTCGTGCACGCAAAAGGAAGTCAAGTGGTGCCAACCCTAATAATTGCTCGGAGCAATGATGAGCCGAGCGGAGCCGAGTTTGACCGAAGTCAGGAGTTTCGCACCCCTGCTAAAAGCTTAAATTAAGATTATTTGTTTATGAAGGTTGACATTACAGTCGTTATATTTTTTCTACTATCAGCTTGACCAGCGTGAGGCGTGAGAGTTGCAAGCATTTATGTAAATTAGTAAACGAAACAAGTCCCTTTATCATGAAAACCTTCAAATAATCGAATAGCCTACAGCTAATGAGTTATGGAACAGTTTGCCACAATTAAGAGCAAGGATTTCCGACTAGTTGAAACTATCAGACAGTCTAATTTACATACCTGGTTAGCTAGTGTTCTATTTTTGGGTAAACTTTTAGTTACCCTTGAACACTAATTTTAGTTTAATTCACACCCTTGGAGTTAAAATAAATTGATAATATGAGTACCTATGTCAAAATAGTAAAGCCTGACTCCTGGTCTAGGTATATGATCACGCGCCATGTTGCGGAATTTCACTGGAACTAATTTTTTATACTATACTGAACTGCCACCACGTGAGAATAACAGCGCCCTCTTGACAATGACCATATATTACTGGACAGGCTTTAAACAAGAAAGGGTCATGATACACAAGTCTTTTTTTTTTGTTAGCCTACTTGGTGTCCCACTGCTGGGCAAAGGCCTCCCCTCGTTTTCTCCACTCGACCCTGTCATCGGCATTTTCCCACCATTTGGGGTAGGATGCGTCCAAGTCGTCCCGCCATGTCCTTTTAACACAATTCTTACAAATTATAAACAAAGTCCGCGTTAAAAATTATATAAGTTCGAGAACTAATCATTTATAACAGAGGCACTCCACTTTCAACAAGTAAATTTAAATGTAACTAGCCTAGTAACTAAACTAGTTAAATAATTTCATACACAACCTTGTTGAACGCCATTAGAAAATCAATTCGGTGCGGTTCACCTTGGGTTTAAGCCTCATAATTATTACGCACTCCAATTCAATCAAATCAATTTTATACTGTCAATTAAATTCAAATTTATTTTAAGATCAATGTCAATTTATATTTGGATCTTTAACACCATTCACTATTTTCAAGTTCAATAAAAAATCTCCCGAGATCGAGTGTTAATTATCGATTATTACCATCTTCTTGGAATAAAGTATAAACAACAATTAGAAATTAAACATGAAGTACAAGTCATATTTAAGTAGACACAATGGATATAAGTGAACTTGGTGATATTGTGGACTACCATTTTACAACACCCTTTGTCCATGTATATAACATATACCTGGTATGCAAAGGGGCTATTCATAAATTACGTCATTTCAAATTAGGGGGGGGGGGTCTGGACATCGGATGACGGTAGCATGAAGTAGGAGGAAATGGGGGCTTTTGAAGCATGATTTTTGGATGATTATAGGGGGGGGGGGGGGGGTCAAAAATCGTCAAAAATCGATGACGTAATTTATGGACAGCCCCAAATACAAATACAAATGTTTATTTCATATAATATGGTACAAAAGATGGACAAATTACAATAAGTGCATCATATTCCGCCTCTATAGGCGTAGAAATATTACAATTAAGCAAATAGATCTCTCTAATATCTCTACCTCTGAAGGTGTACTCTAAAGGTAATCAGTTTGTTACATCGCTAAATGAAAAGCTATTAAAAACTCGATAATTTACATTTTAAAGATGAATTTACACTCAATAATTATAATGAATCATGTTCATTCTATCAAGTTATCTATAGAAACTTTCATTATAAACGTCAAACGTGCAAAGTCTACTCGTATTCTTGTTAATAAGTTAGCGCGAGACTGATTTCTTGTGTCAATTCTAATTTGTATCGCAAATTGTTTCCACTTGAACCTCAGATCGTAAAGATTTACGATCTATTGTGCCACATATAGTATTAGTTTTACATTGTCTCCATTATGCGATAGAAAACCTGTCATAAGTCGGCCATCTTGTGTGACTGGGAAAGTAAAAGACAATTTCTTCCGCACCATTTCCCTTCGTCTTATTATCTGTCAAGTTAGCAGATGTTTTATGAGGTGGGTTAGTCATATTTAAGGTTTTATAGACACGTTGATTTATTACAAGATGAAGAGGCAATTAAGGTTTTCGGAAAAAAACATTTATTCAGGCGAAATAAACCCTATTTGTACAATTTTTGTATGTGTTTAGTCTTAGTTTAAGATCGTAAGGTATGTCCGGCACACATACGCTCGTATGTGTATGTGGTTGTGTAACATCGCCTTGCCGCGTAAAAGTGTCGGCCTTCTGTCTTTCACTCGCCTTGGAACCATCGCACATTTATTGCCTTTTTCCATTTAGTTCCGAAATGCGTGCTAACGACATTTACAAGGTAAGTGTAGGCAATGTTGAATACATTCAGGCACTTGCAATATTCAATGACAATAGATATATAGTCACCAATTAATGACGCATTGTACTAGTAGGTAAACTATACCTATGTATAGTAATTACTAGTATTAGTTAAGTCACTGCAATATTTTGACATTTGCACTTTTACAAGCTTTTTATTAACTTGAACCTATGTATGTACGGGTCAAATCTTGCAAGTTAAATTTGACCCACTTTCCGATTTCATATATTTGATTGAAAATTTACATACTTATGTAAGTTGGGTGACAATTAATGCAATATTATGGTACCCTCGAGCTGATCTGATGATGGAGACAGCAGGTGGCCATAGGAACTCTGTGATTAAGCAACGAAACCTACTTGTGTTTGGGGTTTTCCGAATTGTCTCGATGACTAGGTACCTATTAGTTACCTGTGGAAAGAAAAGTACAGTCAGCGATAAAAGCTTGTACCAAAAATGAAATTTTTGCCAAAAACTTATTCACATATTAGTCCAATTAAGTCTCCCACCTGGTCAAGTCTTCCGGACCCATGTGGTGACCTCATGCTCATCGTAAACGCTTCACAACGCGTCTGTTTGTCTGCGTCCGCGCACCTCGGAATGCTGACACAGATCAACATAGTAAATTAACACGACAATCGGCCGCTGTCCCGTTACGTATCTCATTCCGATGTAACGGGCTTTGACATACCTACTGCGTCGGTCGGCTACCGTGGACGTCCAAATTCGATCTTTCTTCTTTGTCGCACTTGCAATAAGCGATAGGGATGCAGATATACGATTTTTGAATGTCGAGCCGACGAGATTTAGGCGTGTATGAAGAAGACATCAACGGGCTTGTCCCGACAGCTGATAGACCGATTTATAATTTGTTTTTTCGTCAGATTTCAATGAAGTTTGGTGGACAGATAGAGTTCCCTATTTTGTAGGTACAATTTAAGCTCAATTTAACTGTATATCCTACAAAATTCCTCTGAGTGAGTGAGTTTTCGTAACCCAGGTAACTTATATAAATTTTTTTCGGGACTAGTTTTGATTTTGACATAATCTAACAAAAAGAAATCGACATTATAATTAAATAGGCCCTAACATCAGATTAGATTCACATTGGTAGTTCGTCTTAAAAATAAAGTACACATCTTTATTATTATACAGTTTGGATTACTTAAATATACCTACTTTACCCAGTGCTATGAATAGTTTTGAAGAACTTGCAGAAACATACCTGGAACAAATTAGAGAATAATTAGTAAGCATGTAAAATTTGAATTACTGTTAGTGCGCTTCATTTACTATGCAAAATTACTAATTAATGTTCGTCATAAGAATTTGCATCAGAAAGGTCGTAGATAAGGTTCATTGCATGTTATGTAGACTGTATTATGTATACGGATGTAGTGTATAATTATTTTCCATCGTATTTTCACGGAAACGTCCGAACGTGTCTTGCTATTTCAGTCAGTTTTAATACAAAAAGTACTGAGATTGAATGAAGTAGCATGACAAATACGAACGTTTCCGAGAAAATACGACGGAAAACAATTATTCACTACACCTGTACTGACTGACTGTGTTATGTGTTTGTGCGTGTATGAGTGTAGTGGTTGTGATGGCTAGCCCATACCGTGCAAGACTTGGTTTAAGAATTACACGAACCCAACGCCAATAAGCCTCTTCCATACAATCGAACTTATACTCTCATTTTAAAACGATATGCTTAAATTACATGAAACTTGGCATGAAATAAAATTAATATGTATATAAAGTTATGCCTGGTATACTTTTCGTTGCTGAAAATTGTTATATAAAGAAAATAGAGTGAGTAGAAGTTTCGTCAGCTGACCTTTAATTCCATAAGTGGCAGAACGAGAAATAAAAACCAGAATCCAACTCTAAGTATAGATAGGTATGTACTATATACCTCCATTCTCTATTCACATTTATCCCTGTGAAAATTCATCACTTTTCTACAAAATTCAAACGCAAACTCAAAATATACCTACTTTATTCATGTAGGCTTAGCAACAAGCTCTTATGAATCGTAATTAATCTTAATCTAATTATCAGAGCAATTTATTGATGTTAATATTATTCCATAATAACATCGGATTATTATACAGATCAAATTTAACACTAAGAATTTCACAAAAGGATCGTCAAACATTTAAAAAATTGTATAAAAAAATACTAGTCTAGAATTTCTAGAATAAAATGTAAATGTCAAAAAAAAGCATAACAAAAGAAGTAGATAGTATTACATCGGAATATCCATTTCCTCATCAATAATCAAATATACCTAATAAATAAATAATCATTTCGAATAACAATTAATCCCACGTTGTAATATCATTCATGTAGTCTTGTGTGGTATAATAAGCTTTAGAAATAAGTTTACGCTTTACATAATTCTTAAATTTATTAATAGATAATTCAGTAATATGGTTTGGAAGTTTATTATAAAATCTTACACAATTACCCATGAATGATTTTTTAATTTTATGGAGCCGAGTGAAGGGCACTGCGAGCTTATGTTTATTTCTAGTATTAATATTATGAATTTCACTATTTTCAATATTTATTTCAATATTTTTATGTACATACAGAATATTCTCATAAATGTATTGACAGTGCACTGTCATTATGTCAATTTCCTTAAATTTATCTCTAAGTGAGTCTCTATGGTTCATTTTGTATATTGCTCGAATAGCCCTCTTCTGCAGAACAAAAATGGTATTTATCTCTGAAGCACCGCCCCACAGTAAAATACCATATGCCATAATGCTATGGAAGTAACTAAAATATACTAATCGAGCTGTTTTCACATCAGTTAACTGACGGATTTTGCTCACTGCAAAAGCTGCAGAACTCAGTCTATTCGAAAGAGTAGCAATATGGGGAATTACTTATTTATAGATAATTATGTATTTGGAGTCCCTAGAGTGCATACTTTTGCTTAAGTACTTTTTTATCCAAACCCCTTCCGCTATAAGAAAGTATTATCGTTCCATAATCGTCATATTATTGACTCAAAAAAACGTGTTAAATATGTATACTTGTAAAATTCATTTATTGTTCGATAATAACTCCAAATTCGCACTTCCACCGGACATTAAAAAACTCCCCGCGAATCCGTTTCGAGAAAGTCTGGAGTCCGGCTCGGCCGACCTTTCTCATTCCAAACGTTTACAGCAACGCGAGTCGAATGCTAAGAGGAGCCAATATAAGTGTGAGTGTGAGTCAGTGAGATTAAAACGCTTAAGAGGCCAATTCAAACTGTTTGACATATAAATTATATCATTTCGTTATCATTCGCCCGTGCGTCTCGCTCGTGTCAATATATATAGGTACGGATAAGTAAATGACATCATTCATATAAAATTTGATGTCAAACGCCGTTTATACTTTGCCACTCCTAGGCAGCACAATAGCGACTAACAATGCAAATGTGCAAAATGTAAACGGCGTATTTCGAATTTCTCGCAGCCTATCTGCATCATATCTCAAACAGGGGTTAGAAATTCATAATACGAACCTTAATACTTTAAGCGAATATAAAGCGGATAAACCGAATGTTTAGCCACGGCCCTCGAATCGAACAGTTCAGGCCAGGGCTGGAATCTAACTAGCGTCCTTTGTATTCGCGGCACATGCCTTAAGCCACTCGGCCACCCAGGTCACGGCGGCATGCCTCTGCTCTAAAGCTTTTTTACTGGTCAATTCACAAATTGGACTACTCCACGCTTGTATAATGAATGCGTACACGCAGCCGGAATGCGGCCCAAGGCTGCAAGAAAGTCGATTGTTGGCCATCGGTTATTGATGGTGTCCGAATGTGTTATGTAAGCGAACGATGACACAGGTGATAGTGGACTAAATATGATTTTGGGCAGGTTTGTTTGAACAGTCATTCATTAGGAAGAAAAGAAAAATTACTTAGGTATGGCTTTTTCTTTGTTACCAACATCTTAAAAATTTGCATTGGCATTGGTATTCCTCGTATTACAAAATACAAATGCATTTATTTCATTACTTTTTACATCAGTTCTTAGGTTCAGTTAGGGTTAGGGTCAGTTTGGTTCGGTTCTTAGTATTATTATTAATTCGACATCTTATATTCTATCTAGCACTGTTTAGCCTGAAAATATTTTAAAATAAAGAATTGCTACGTAACTATCAAGAGCAGAGGCATTATGTGCTAAAACGTTTCAACTGAAGATTACCAAAGAGATTTTCGGCATTTTCAGGGACAGGGTTTTTTGTCAACTTACTTTTGATCTAAGCACAAAATAAATAATAGTACTACCGTACAGAAAGGACACTTCCTACGAAACCGAAGTACCTATCTGTGGTCGTGCACGCAAAGGGACGTCAAGTTTTGTCAATCCTAAGTAAGCACGGAGCAATGCTGAGCCGAACGGAGCCGAGTTTGCTTGAAGTCAGGAGTGTCTCCCCACTGACCTAAGCAAGGTTGTAGAGGTTAGATTTTGAATCACCGAAATGAGCATTTGAGAATGACCCATGTACAAATCACAATGCTGACATCCTCTAGCCTTCACGCTATACCTGTCCTAATAGTCTTGAGACACATCCCGCGACATTTTTACAATTGGTCTTACAATGAGACAAAGCATTTCTCAAGGCAGGATGACTATTGTTTTAAATGTCAAATGTTTACTAAACGCTAATGGCATCGCTTTTGTAAAAACTAGTCCTGTGCCAATTCTTGCAATTAGGTTGCCAAAGCGGATCCTAGCACCTTCAGAATAAACCCGTTTCTTTTCCTCTCTCCCGAAGAGAATAAACTTTTTTCAACAGGTTACTTACATCATATCTTAAAAAATGCATGATAATGCGTACAAGCAAAACAAATTAAAACTTTACAGTTTAAAAAACGATACGAAAGAAAAGGAAAAACTAAAACAAAATCCGACTGTTTAAAGCTAATTATTTTACGTCACCCTAGGCCCGTAAGTGGGATTTTCTTCCCACGGGACGGGAAGAAAATCTCACTTCCTGGCCAAGGCAAGACGTAAAACTTTATACAAACCCCAAAGCCCCAGATCGCATATTTATGGCCCTCACCTTCGGTTCGGGCCACAAACACCTGCGATCTGGAGCATTTACGAATTTACCTCCCTAGGTATGTAATGTACTATTTCACCACACCAGCTCGGAAAGGCTTACTTTGCACTTCAAAAACTGATAGCAAAGTTGCATTTTATTCACATGTGAGGCAAAGTAATCAAATGCAAATTTTGAGTTATTGTCATATGTTTGCTGGTAGAATTGACTTTTAAATGATGATTTTGGATGATAAATAAATTTTGGAATCTTTCGCTTGCTCGGGTATCAATATTAGCACGAGCGGTTAAACAACAACTTTGCCCCCTTGTAAAACAAATAACTATTTTTAACTTGGTTTCTTACGTAAACTATGTTCTCTATACTTTTTCTAGTTTCCTAGTCATACCATAAGAATAAAACAAATACTCCTTTCCCATCGTATTTTCTTGGAAACATTCGTATTTGTCATACTATTTCAGTCAACCTCAGTATTGACACTGACTCATATAGCAAGACAGACACGTTCGTACGTTTCCGTAAAAATACGATAGAAAAAGAAATATCCACTGCATCTGTAAACTACTACTGCCCGGTTCGAACTTTAAGATACGTCAATTAATAGATCCAGAAACGATATGGATTAAATGTGTCAGTGTCAAAAGTGACGTTTTTGTTCGAAGAAACGTCACATTTGACACTGACTAGATGTGTCAGTGTCAAATGTCCATATCGCTTCTAGATATATTGACTGACGTATCTTAATGTTCTAATCGGGTCGTATTTAGTTATAGTTTCTGGTTAAGATGAAGTGGGAGGAGGGGGGTGAGGGCTTACAAAGAGCGAGACAAAGTATTGCACAAGGCAGGAAGGCTATTGTTAATGTCAAGCCTATTGCGTCGTATCGTAACCCGTTTGGCTTCTGTTTGGGATCAGGTCAAAACCGGATGACTTGGGCAATAGAGTAATATATCTCTGTTTTATCTATGGTGCAGTCAGCTCCATCTGATATTTTATACAGATTAAAAACTATACATCTACAAATTTATACTGTTTAATTTGCAGAAAAGTTAGCCATAGCTAATAGTTATTTAACGCTAAGTTCAACACCAACATATTTTCTAGGTATATATGTATGTAGTTCAATGTGTGAATATAAAATGTCTGAATCTTTATTTATTAATTATTAAAATTATCTACAATCGCATTTTACGACACTGTTTATTACCAACTAATTTATCTGTCACAAAAATGCCTTTCTACAAAAACATTTCTGTTATTCTTAAAATTATCTTACGGCAGTTAAAATAGTTGAAAACAATTGAGTTCAGAAAATGAGTGTGCGAATGCGAAACACATACAATCCGCGTATTTGAGTACCGTTTCAAAACCTAATTACAGAAAAAATGTATGAAAATCAAAGGAAACGCCGGCTCTGACCATGTAGTGTAGTAAATAAAGGTAGTGGACCCCGCAGTAATTCCTCAGCCAGAAAAAACTTTACAGTATGATAAAGTATCAATAAATAAAAAGTATTGTGTAATTTTCCAAAGAATAATAATAATAGAATTAAAGTAAATACCTAAAGTCTTAAATCGTTAATATCTTTTTACGGAAAAATGCTCCGTTCAAACTTTCTTCACCAGACATATTCATGTAACGTATTGCAACAATATATGAAATATCAAAAAAATATCCCAGCAGAAATACCAGTATTAATAAAATAAAATTTTTTGGCGTGTCTTGGACCGGAAAATTGCTCAGTCTAATTTTTTCACTGGAATGCCATTTTATTGCCGTTTTATACTTACAAAATGAAAATCTAAAAATTTACCATTCTCAGTTTTTAATAGTTCTATAATACATACATTTCCATACGCATTTTTTTTTTTTTTACCCACTGCGCCAAATTATATTCTAAGATCATATAAGAAGAAAAAAATGACAGAGCAATTTTCCGATGAAAATGAGCGTCAAAAAAAGGAAGTATCATAAAAAAATATTCTCATGTTTGACAAAACTTTTAGATTTTTTTCTAGTATCACATACTGATACAAATAACTTATTTTGTAAAATAGTTTTGGACTGAGGAATTACTCGGTTCAATATATAATCATATTTGTGTTTTTACCCAACTTAGGAGTGTTTTTTTTTTGGATATTTATAATGTTAGTCTCGGCTCATACTATACAATAACCAAGCTAAATTTCATCGACTGAGAAATTAATGCATGGGTCTCCATACAACAACTTGCTTCATTTACTACACTAATGTGGGAATATGAATTTCGATATTTCGCGTCGCGAGTTCGCGATTTTAAGGTTTGTCATAATAGTAAAAGTTATTTGGTAGGTATAACTTTCATTGTCACCTTGCAAAATAAAGAGTTAAAAACACTGTACAGGCATAGCTACATTAGCGTAGAATATAATAAATAAAATGAAATTATCGTAAGCTGCAAATGGGTGCAAGGTTGTAAAACAAGCGTATTTCGTGAAAAGCGAAATGCTGTTGATTTTGACCTCGATGTGTGTCAGACCGGTGTGTACTTTGAAATTGTAATATAATTATTTAAACGCTACTTAGAATTAATGTTGATCATAACTGAAAAATCGAATTTAATTTATTTTTATAACTGTTAAAACCGGCCAAGTGCGAGTCGGACTCACG
Organism: Cydia splendana; assembly: GCF_910591565.1. Taxonomy (NCBI): domain Eukaryota; kingdom Metazoa; phylum Arthropoda; class Insecta; order Lepidoptera; family Tortricidae; genus Cydia; species Cydia splendana. Next base: position 24,787,633 of record NC_085963.1, read on the forward strand.
CACGAAGTGTTCCGTTACGCAAAAAACGGCGAAAAATCAAGTTTGTTGTATGGGTGCCCTACTTAAATATTTATTTTATTCTTTTTTTAGTATTTGTTGTTATAGCGGCAACAGAAATACATCATCTGTGAAAATTTCAACTTGCTAGCTATCACAGTTCATTAGATACAGCCTGGTGACAGACAGACGGATAGTGGAGTCTTAGTAATAGGGTCCCGTTTTTACCCTTTGGGTACGGAACCCTAAAAAGAAGTATATTTTTAAGAGGCTGATGTATAAAAACCGGATCACGTGAATCATACACATCTCCTGTCATTTACATGTTGCAAACATTGCAATGTCATTCGAACAAGTGACAGCAGATAGCATGCGAGTAATGGCGTGCGTCTGTCGGATCGCGTGACGCCAGAGCGGTCGGAATCGGAAGAAAGTGCAGACGGTTTCGTTCTCTTTGGGCCCATTTCTCGAATTAGAGTAGTTTATTAGAGTGTTGTCATGAAAACGCATACAAGTTGACAGTTTGCAGCAAATTGCGGGGATCTTTCTTTTAAGGGGCCCACTTATTAACAGTCCGCCGGATGGTATCTGCCTGTCAGTTGTTCGGAACTGTAAACTTTTTGTTCTAACTGACAGGCCGATTGCGTCCGGCGGACTGTTAATCAGTGGGCCCCTTTACTACAATTATGGTGTAAATAGAGTGACAGAGATTTGCGATTTGCGGACTTCGGTGTTCGCGGTAGACCCTCTAGATGCCTTGGTCACTTTTTGTTTAGCATATGCCATATATTTCAGTTTACACACAAAATCGGTGTTAAAATAATTTTCTTCGAAACAAAATGATGCCGACATTCCAAAACACAATGGTAAGTCATGTCATAAATGTCATCGTTTAATTACACGAAATTGTTTTATCGCTTTTAAGGCAATTTAACATAATTGCTCCGATGCATTATTTACGTCCAAACAAATGTTTGTATTCAATTAGGGTGTTAAAATAACAATTAGCAATACAAGTTGCCAAATCACGTAGAATATCTTACTAATAATTCCATTTTATAAAACCGTCTAAATTTTATCTGTAACTAAACTATCGTCAAGACTCGAGGCAAACCAACTACATAATTGTAACTTCACTGATACCTATTTATATTTATATTATTATCTAAATATTAATACTCTTACGATATTCATCAAAAAAAGGCAAAAAACTTCATCATCGGCCGTTTAAGTGCGTGGCTAATTTATCAATAAATTGATTCATATCTCCATGCAATTTCGCAGCTCGCTGTACATTGTAGATCTACCTACTGTTTGCCCCAAATTTTATTATGTTGTCCTTTTCTTTCGGCAGATTTCGATAAACATTGGTGGATAGGATGGGTACTATATTTATTATTTACAATATAAGAGCAATTTCACCGCATGTGTTAAAAAATCACCGAGTTACGAAAACGTATGCAAATTTCGTATCTCAACGGAAAATACACACATATACATGTTTTAGGGCAGTTTGTGATTTCGTATTTATTCCGCCCAGAATGAGATCTAACGAAAAAAAAATAACAATATATTATCATTTATCGCCAAGGAACAATGACGAAAAATAAATAAATTACTATGATCACTTATTCAAAGGTTGCGAAAAGTGAGTAATTATCTGGGTGTCGTCAGCAACCTTGTCGAACGTCGATAAGTCAACATAAACCAGTGTGTCGGTGTGGACGCACCTTATTTTCAAATATACATGTAATTTTGTATGAACCTTGATTTATCTCGATGTGAAAATTATTTATTAAATTGAGACAGAAAACATTTGATATAAAGATGTAAGTTGCGGAAGTAAAAGGTGAACATTTATCCTAAACATTGTTATTTTGACGATTGTGCCTTGCCTACTTATAAACTTAGGTCATACTAAAATCTCGAAAAAAAAAACCTTTGCTTTTTACAAGCTTTTATTTACTTTCACCTGATCGTTGTCTGTCTGTCTGTCTGTCTGTAATCAAATCTTGCAAGTTAAATTTGATCCACTTCCCGGTTTCCAATTGAGCTGAAATTTTGCATGCATGTATAAATCGGATGACAATGCAATATTATGGTACCATCGAGCTGATCTGATGATGGAGACAGGAGGCGGCCATAGGAACTCTGTGATGAAACAACGCAACCTAATTCTGTTAGGGGTTTTTAGAATTGTCTCGATGAGTATTAGTTGCCTGTCGTAAGAAAAGTACAGTCGGCGATAAAAGCTTGTACCAAAAATGAAAATTTTGCCAAAAACTTATTCTTTCACTAAATTCACTGAAACTGAGATTACCTAGTCCATATGAACAATCCTTTTTAATTTTTTTAAATCAAATAGATAGGTAATTAGTAATAGGTACTTACTAAAACACTAACAGTAAAATGGATATACATACTTATAACTTCCTTTTCTACCCTCTGGTCGGAAAGCGTCATATTTCGGCCCTCTGCGCTAAAAGCTGTTGCTTTCCAGCTTTCGTCGATCAGAAAAATAGGTAGTAGGTACCTATACACACCTCGGCCATTAAATACCATCGAACAAACAACATTGATCCATTAATTAGTCGCATCGAACCGGGTTAGTGTACCTGTAAAGGGTACTGAAGAGCGAGCGGTTCCCAAGGAGAAGCTCCCTGTTGCCGGTGTGGATGAGGAGGATTTCACACTGGTATCAAGAAAGAAGAAGGCGCGCACGGCGCCTCGTAAGACTCAGTGTGGTACCGCCGAACCGGCTAACTCTGGCTTGCGGGTTGCTACACCGAGTAAGGCGCTATATGTGTCGCGCCTGCACTACACCGCCACGGCTGCTGAAGTGGTGGAGTACGTACACCAGAAGACCGGTTACTCGCTGAGGGTGTTCCAGCTTCGATCGCGCCACTACGTGCACTTCAACTCTTTTGTGGTGCGCGTGCCGCGACCGCTGCAAGAGACCATCGAGTGCGCCGACTTCTGGCCGAAAGGTGTCGTGTTTCGGAGGTTCCGGGGCAAACTGCCGAATCCGACACAAGAACAGCCGATTCAACGGAGCCACGCCGTTTTGTCGCATAAATAGTGTTTAGTTTTTAAGTTTATAATATATATATATGTATGTTAGTCTGTAAGGTATTTGTAATATGGGCCTTGTTGCCTGATTTAAATTTTAAATAAAATTTTAAATAAATAAATAAATAAAAAAGGCTCAGATCACATATTTGTGCACGTGTAATTACATGTGATCAGAGACATTTTTTACCTTACTCTTGGGTAAGTATATGCACATTATATGATAGTATAGGTATTACTATTATATCATATTAATCCTTTATCAATATCATAATAATTTATTTATCGTCCCATAAACCTAAGCATACTCTTACTCTCTTATCTTAGACCACTAAGAGTGAAAGAGACATTAAACATGCGCAGGCGACTGACCCGTCTTGACATTCCGAGAAAGTCAAGTGTATTGCGAAAATCGTGACGGGAAAATAAAGATTGCGACACCCATTCAGTAAAAACTGGCTTTGGGCAAAATGTCAAGTGCTTTATACGAGGAAGGTTGACAAGTGCACCGGATATATTTAACATAACATTTGTTTTTGCCCCCCTTTTCAAGATTGTTTCAGTTAAACTTGTTTTATTTGTATAACCGTTAAATAAAGTACCTAATACGAGGTGATTTTTAGGGTTCCGTACCCAAAGGGACCCTATTACTAGGACTCCACTGTCCGTCTGTCCATCTGTCTGTCACCAGACTGTATCTGATGAACCGTTATAGCTAGACAGTTGAAATTTTCACAGATGATGTATTTCTGTTGCCGCTATAACAAGAAATACTAAAAAGTACGAAACCCGCGGTGGGCGAGTGCGACTCGCTGTTGTCCGGTTTTTTTCAATGTTTAACGAGATAATTAATTATATGAATACAACAATTGGCAAGTAATATACTACAATTACAATTGCAGACGGCTTGGTACAACCTTAACGATTCAATATCATCTGACGAGTGTCTTTTCAAATGGACTTATTTTTGTATGGTGCTCATAGAGAAATAAGCCCTTTTGAAAATACTCTCCTCATCTGTAAGTTTATTACCGTTTATCGTTTCACGTGGATATAGTCACGTGGATTTACATATAACTACACATAAATACTCAAGTTTCATAATAAAATAAGTATAGGTTGGCCAGCCAGTAGCCAGTGGCAGCGCGTTAAAACATATCCATAGGCAAGCCGGGGCTAATTTGGCTTACGTATTTCCTTTACAACTCTGCTCAAACGTCCAAAAACAGGTAAGCCGGTGGGAATCGGCTTTTATGGACGCGCCGCCACTGATAGGTACATATTGTAAAAAATACATTGTAATTTTATGAATGGAACAAACTGCGCCATTGATACAGTCAATATTTACATGTCATTTTCCTTTTGTCCTATCTTATCGGCCATTTCTTATCTTTTTCATAATTATATGCATTCTGATAATCAGCTGATCGTTAGACAAGGAAACGTCTATCTGTCTAAAAGGATATTGGAGAAATTTCTAGATATACTAACTTCTATTGGGTACTGTTGTCAGAATATTATAGGTTATGATTCCCACTCCCAGGTCCAAACTCTGGACTTTTATAATCAAATCTTGTAGTTATATAGATTGACAGCAAAAAAAATATGTACAGGAAGCCAATTAGCCAAGCAGGTAAATCGGAGTTATTATACGTGCCGTATGGTAACAGCCTCTGCTTATTAACACCCATCCTTTATATAGAAATCAGAGCCGAGTCGGCCGGACAGATTTGGCCAACACCGTGGATTTTATGGATAACGTTAGCGCGTTGTAGGATATTCGCCGATGGTAACAGCGCCATCTACCAGGGTATTGGGTAAACATACCTTCATAAAGATTGTCATCATCGTCCGTAAGTTGTTGGCTGAGCCGGCAAAGGTCCTCGTACTCGGCCCAGTAGGCGGCCAGCACCGGGTCCGGCGCGCGGGGCAGCGGCAGCGCCATACGGAGTTCGGGGGATACCTGAAACAAATAAGTTTTTAATTGATATCGATTGACGATTATTATTCCATACTACAATAACAACATTTATTTATTAAACTAATTAAACATGCAGTGACTTCAACAAAAATATTGTTAGGCACTGCAGTGTCATTAGAAACCACAAATGTGTCGCTTAACTTCAAACTCGGGTAAATCCATTCGACCCTGTCAGCAAATATCTACCCTATTACCTTTTCTTAATACCATAATCGCATAATCTGACAGATGGATTTACCCGAGTTCGAAGTTAAGCGACACAAATAGTCTTCACACAGGGCGAGGTTTGACATGTAAGCCACAAGTCCGACAAATGTCAAAGTAGATGGCGCTGTAAACCATAAGTACGTTAACCTACAAGGCTTTTATATCTTTTAATCTTTAGATTAAGTAACTCAACATGCTTTTGACATTAATCGATTCGTTAGTTTTTGCTATCGCAACACAACGCTATTTAGAACACTTAACAAACAAAACTATAGACCAAGTTTAGTATAAATAGCTAAGTAGTATTAAAACACACATTGCGTAGATCAAAACGCACACTCCTCACGACTATGTTACGCCACGTGTTTTTGACATTAATCGGTTCGTTAATTTTTTCTATCGCAACACAACGCTATTTAGACTACATAACAAACAAAACAATAGACCAAGTGGTATAAATAACTAAATAGTATTAAAACGAACATTGCGTAGAACGAAACGCAAACTCCTCACGACTATGGTTACGCCACTGCTTAGATTAGATCTTTATCAGCAGTAACGAAACGCACTAACTATTGCACTTGGGAACTAATCAGTTATTTCCTTATTTCATTTGTATTTAAGATTAGAATTTGTTTGCTACTTCAGTAAAGTTTTGATTTATTATATTTCTTATTTATTCATGCTATAGTCGGAACTTTGTAAAAATGTTTATCATTTTGAACGTAAAAATAAGAAACTTTTACCAATTTCGCTGAAAACGTCAAGAGTTTTACGAATTTATTTAAGACTTATTTAACTAAAAAGAGAATCAGATTCAGATGTTATAAAATACTTTTAAATCAGCAAGATTGGCGTTTCTAAATTAAATAGATTATCAGCAACATCAATTAAGTGATACTGATATATAAAGTCCTAATAATATGTTGCATGATGAAATGTTAACATTAAATAGATAATTTATTTAAACTATAAAATAGCAAGTCTTTATTTCTAGCATACATAGTAGACACATACTTATTCAGCATAGCAACGTTTCCTAATCCTTATACGACTAAATAACGACCTTTCACTCCAATTTAACAGAACCCTTTTAATCCCAAAGTCAAGATAAAACCACCCTTATGTCCGCGACATAAAATACCTATTTATCTATCCGTAAACTAAAATTTATCGCTACCTAACGGCAATGCATCGAGATAGGATCAGTTTTATCGGCTCCGATATTGGAAATTAGGAAAATCAATTTGCGGCGCCTTTGAGAGTGCAGTAACTGTTTTGGACTGTTAAATGATAGTTTAGAGTTTAGACTGCGGGTTTAAATTGAACAGGAACGTCCTTAGAGCACGTGAATGGCCTATAACTGCCCAGGCAGTCCATTACCACAGAGTAAAAAGTAACAGTGGACCGACGCCTTTGATGTTCGTGTAAATGCCGACGCCGCACAAGAACACATTAGGGTTGTCACAAACTTTTACACAGCTGCCCAAGACTTACACTTGACTTACTATAAGACACACTAGCCCTGTAAGTAGTACCGAGCCACTAACGACCCCTCGCCTCTCGCACCCCGCACGATTGCCCTGTCTAGACGACTTCGTCGAATGGCTATTGTTCTATGGACTGTGCCATTATTAGGTACATTACATTTTGATTATTTTTGCAGATAAATAAAATTGCATTTGTCCTAATGTGTTTTTGAGTTATCCCTTATCACTTTTTTCGACGAACATAGCGATATTACAGGTAATCTAGATACTGAAGATAATCAAATCCAACTAAAGTAAATCTAAGTAATCAAATCTAATCTAAGGTAAGTAAAGAAATGGTTTTCTTTCGTATTTTTTTATACAAGTATGGTACTCTCTACCTCTCAATTATATTTATAAACTATTAAAACATTTGTCGATTAATATATATAATGTCATACCAAAAAATAACATCGCTCATTCATTTTCCTATCTGGGAGCACGGACAGTGTCAACACAAAGTTAAGTAAACAAAACGCACACTGAACAGTATTACTTTACTATAATTTCCTGAAACTCATTAATACTTCTGTAAATAGTGTGAATGCCTATTTTTAAATACCATAACGGACCAATCACAAAGCGAGGTTTTAGTCAAGTTATCGATTTCTTTATTTGCATATCGCACCAATGGTAAAATTCTGTTTTTGTCAAGGTTCCTCGATATCCATGACTCAGCCACTGACGTCTGCACTCCACGTACAATAATTTTATACGAGACAATAAAAGCGTATGTAATATAAGTTTGTATGGTAATTACGCCCTTTTTCATTTAAATGTACCTTTTGTTTGTACAGCTCGATCAACTGAATTATAATGATATAATTTCAGAACGATTCGATATGGATTCAAATCATGGTCATCATAATATATTTTATTAAAGCATTGTTATTACGAATCGAAAGAGAGATGTTAAAAATATTATGGCTAGCGATGTGTTGAAGTCTCAACTGCTGGCGTATTATGGATGGCTTTATCCGTCTTTATCCACGTGATATAATAACTGTCACTTTTTAACACCGTGGCATAGAAAGTGACGGACACCGTTTTATCACGCTGTCACGTAGACAAGAACGACCATCATATCCGTATCCGTACTATATAAGGTTTTAATATGTCGCAGATTTTAATGTGAATTTACAAAACCATTATACATACCTACATATTATAGTCTAGGCAGCCATTAAATCATTAGAAAAAAAACACCTCCCAAACTTAGAGTTTCGAATTTTCTGTTTTTTAAGTACACGGTGGTTGGTCCAAACGAATGAAGTAGGTATTAATGTAATACATATATGCATCAGCGTCAAATAAACATTATGTTACTCGCAACGAAACAAAACACCGCTTTTTGATTACCTACTTAAAAGTTATTTTTCTTATCTTTTGTGGATTAGGGCTGATTTAGACGGCGCGCGAACTCGCATGCGATTTTAGTTACATTGCGGACTGTTGGTTACGTCCAATTCAACCGACCTATCATAGGTCTCCATACTCGTCGACTTTCAGGGGGCTTATAGCCAAAATGACAATCGTACATCGACAATCGCCAAATGAAAAACAAAACGTGTCAGGATGACAAGTGCTACTAAAAGCCACGTGACAATTTCCATACATTATTTAAGTTTCCTCTCCTATCTACTTATATTACTTACCAATGATCGTAAAGTTGGCTCGGCGCGATACCCTCCACTGGCCTTACCATAGTTGGCTCGAGATCGATAACTCTTATCATTTGTATGGTGTGATTTGAAAACGTAATGGCTGTACTCGATAAATGGGAATTCTCCGTTTTATCATTAGAAGCTGTATTGATATTTATTGAGGTAAATTTAGTCGGCGTTTGAAGTCTTTTATTATATATATGTGCCTTACTATTTAATGCATCTGTTTAGCACAATTGTTTACAAGTAAAGAAAGCCTTTAAAGCATTTGCATATTTTTTATTAACGCATTATGCCATAAAGTTTAACTAAATATGATAAAATTCTTTATACGCGTTTTCCTGCGCATATACGCCATATCAGTTAATCTCTGAAATGAGGTATGTAGAAAATGTCGTAAACAAACTCTTGCGGGCTTAACCAAGCAAGAGTGTTCTAATAACGAGCTTGAAGTCGATTCTAATTTCACAATTTGTTTTGGTTTTAAACTGGTTTTGATACGACCTTGTGTCTTCGGCCATCTGAGCAGGACAGGGCCTGGAAAAGCTCATTATTACTGGCCGCATGGCAAGGAAGCGTAGGGCTGGACGTTACGGCCACGCGTTGGGCGAACAGAATAACGTCAGAGACAAACGCCACATTGCAGGCTAGCATGCACTGGGCCCAGGACAGCGCGGCCTGGAGAGCACTGGTGAAGAGTGTCCACATTCGTCACGTCCCTCAGCCATGAGGATACGACAAGGAAGAGATGAAGATACGACCTTGACGATCGTCTTGGTGATGGGCGCGCATCTCACGCACGACTTCCACTTCATTTCGCATGCACCAATCAGCGTGATGGATTTTTAATGTCGTATCAAAACAATATCAAAACTGTAACAAGTTGTTGAATCTGGATGGGCTCCTGGTTTCCAAGAGCGATCAACGCGGCATGCAATCTGAATGACATTCGTGGAACGCTGTGGGGTTTCGTAAATATTTATAAAGTTAAAAGTCCTCAAATATACTAAAGTGTTATTGTTTAATTAAGACTTTGAAGATAATCATTATATCAATTATATGGCTTCCTGTGTTTCCCAGAGTTTGCCTGACGATCAAGATTTAAATACCTACGAGTATTTCATTCTTATCGCTAAATAAAAGTTTAATGACTGGAAAAGTTATGTTACCTACCCAATGTTAATCATATTTTTTGACACAGAACGTTTGTTATAGTTGCTTTGGGTTTTTTTATAAAAATAAAATAGCTCATAGTAATAGTAGTAATCATTAAATCGGAAACAAGCTTGACAGACCAACTTAAACTAAAAATAACCTACATTTCAGACCCTCCTACTCTTAATACATCAATTCTAAAACTAGTACCATAAACTAGTCCAACAGATAATCTAAAACCAGATAAGTTCTCTGATTGCGCGATTTTATCGCCACTGTTGACAAATGCCTGCTGAATAATGAACCCTTGGGAATAATTTACTTAGAAAGCGTATGGTATTCGATAAGAGTATGTTGGTTATGTCACCGGTTTAAACGCAATAAATTGTCAGAAAAATGTTTCAAGCGACACCCATGACCCAACATATTAATAAAGAAAGAAAATACATTTATTTAACGCCACAGCATAGTAGATCAAATATGTACATACACATAAACCAAATACATACGTTGATTATTGTTGATCAATTGATCACTCATTTCGTCAAATAATTCCTTGTGCTTAGGTTTAAAGTTTAGGTTAGGGTTTACAGACGTGTATGAACTACCTACCTTATTTTTGTAACCGATTTGTATTAAGAATTAACGGAATTACATAAAGGAAGTATGTATATCATTCATTAACACTACAGACAAATAAGGAAAGGGCAAAGCAAAGGCTTACAAACAAAACAAAAAGACAAAAACGTTGTTTCCAAGAAGTGTGAAATGCGTCGGTGGTGCAACAGTAGGTATACATAAGGATACAGTAAGGACTAAGGTATTTGAGCTTTAACCGCGCTCATTGTGAAATATTGTTTGATGAACCAGCGATATTCTCTTGTTTTATACGAACTTTATAGACCGGACCATAGATAAATAAGTAAGTTTACTTAAAATTGAAGTTTTTGCGCGATTTAGGGATACGAAACACCTTTAAGACGCCAGTGGCAATATTACTATGAAAGGCATGAAAGCTAAATACGAGGGGTTCAAAAGTTTGCAGAATGAAAGATTTATCAATAATATCAATTATAGTTTGTCATAGGACTGTCTCAATCATAGAGAATCATACTATCTTTGTCTTACACACACAAAGAAAAGGATGAGTATAGTTTTCCTGGTTCTTACTGACTGACAAATTGGTTTGACCAAATATAAATACAGTCATTCCTATTTTTCCTTTTCAATATAAAATCCCTTAAGGTTAATACACTTCATTCTGAGATAGGGATACCTTAAGTTTTTTTCTAAATAACCACAGCCTTATTTGCGAGCTGCAAATAGCCACCAGAAGCTTCGTTGTTGAAATATTTACCCAAGACGCGACCTCACGCAAAGCAAAAGGCTATCTCAACAATCTAAGGCTGTAAACCAAGACCATTAGGTATCCGCCGCGCACGCGCCGAGCCAGTTTCTAATAAAAACCATCATATAGGTATCGTTTCACCGATTACCTAATGCGTATCCGTGTGGTAAAGAATGTCGCCGGTGACGCCACGGCTGATTCAGATGCAGGTTTGAGCGTAAAAAAAGTTGACATTGGCGGAATGCACTATGGACTTTTAGTTTGAGTCAACTTTTTTAAAATACACATACACGCGCGGCCAAAAGTCGCGAATTAATAACCGAAGTACAGTGGTACTTACATGAAATGAAATAAAATGAAACTAAAAGCGAAATACTGGCAAGTTTACAGCCTTCTTTAGAGATAAGTTTTCATTCACCTTTCATTTTTTAAATTCGAATATTTTTAATTAATTTCGACTGTGCATCATTTGTTACATCAAGTGCATTGTGGGATAGATAAAAATGTTTTGTCTAGATATATCTACATTTAAAAAGATATCCTTTTGCGGTATTCTACACTTGTTTCTCTCTAAGTGAAAAGGAGCTTGTGTGAAAAGTTTCAAAGCTTTACAATAAGTACGTGTCCACGTTTTTGTCCTCGTCACTTCTACTTGCAAATTGCCCGCGAGGTCCAAATGGCACAAAAAGAGCTTAGTCCGGTCCAATGCCCTCTTACTGTCTTCGAAAACGCGTGTTGCATTCGACTCCACAATCCACATACTTGTAACACGGGAAAGCAATGTCTATGTCTATATTCTCCTAGTGCTTATGCAAACATATACTCTGGTAAGCCAAGTCATGTCAGTAGAATAAGGCTTGAAATTCAAATAATTGTAGGTACATGGAATCGATTCTTCCCGCCTATATTTTGACGAATTCCCATTTATCCCCGCTCCAAGTGACCGGGTACAAATGTGAATAATATATATGAAAACACCTATTCCCATCTGTGCCCGGCGAAAATAAATAAATATACACCTAAATTTTTTAAAGCTGCCTATTTTTGCTGACCAAGCTGGCTTACCAGAGTATACGTAACTTGCAATCCAGCTACCATAAGCAATCTAGACTATCTTACTTCACCTTTTTAATGAGACCAATTATGGCAAAGGACGTTCACCAAACTGCCACGCGCGTTAATAAGTGCACGAGCAAGGAATGTGTCATAGCGTTGGCTAACCTACGAGCAATGGGACATGCCAAGGAACTCCGTCTTTTGAAAAAAAGCGCGGGAAACGTGAAACGCGGCGGTCAAGTTTTAGGTTTCTTGTAAATTTAATTTCAATTTTAATATTGTAGATCAGGGAATCGGTAATTTGTATATAATTTTTCACATAGTTTGTATATATTATTGTATTTGTATATATAATTAGTGTGATTTCGTCGTAGTTGGTAAGTTTTTTGGCGATATGTAATGGCGGGGGACGACGATCCCCCTGACCCTGGAGGTGAAAACCTCCAGGTCGGAAGTAATATAACAGTAGAATCGGCTATGGACACGGACACTTCTGTGGAAAGCAGGAGTGAACGTAAAAGAAATAAGAGTCACAAACGATGCAAAGCATGTAATAAAAAAAGAAGGAAAAATAATGGCGGGGACTATTCGTGCGATTGTCAGGAGAACATACAAGACACCCAAGCTCCTTCAAAGTCTAATATTCAGCCTAACGTAAACTCTTCGGATAAATTAAATACAAACAATGACAATACTAGCGCCAAGGTTGGCAGGAATTTATTCTCATCTTCAGATGTTGCTCCCTTTACGGTGCACGTTCAAATTAAACAAACTGATGCAAAATCATCCTTACACCCGGTCTCCTTTGGGAAATTCTTAGTCAAAAAAGGTTTCAAAAACATTATAAATGGAAGTGTTAAGCGCATTGGTAGGACACGTATAGCAATGTCGTTTTCAAATTACATAGATGCGAACTTATTTGTTACTGATACGTGCCTTGAGTCAGAAAATCTTACTGCATACATTCCGTCATTTTCGGTGACCCGTATGGGCTTGGTTCGCGGTATTCCTGCACAGTGGTCGGAGGAAGAAATAATTTCCAACATTTCCGTGCCCATGGGGTGTGGAAAGGTACTAAAAGTACGACGTTTAAATCACAGAGTTGTGGTTAATGGTTCTACTACCTGGCAACCCTCAGAGACAGTCGTATTGACATTTGATGGTCAAGTATTACCTAAACGAGTCTTTTCATGCTACAACTCTCTTGCCGTGGAATTGTACATTTTTCCTACCATTCAATGCTTTTTATGCTGTAAATTCGGTCATACAAAAAACAATTGCCGTTCAAAGCCCAAATGCTTTAAGTGTGGAGAAATGCATGCGGGAAATACCTGTGTTGTGGAGGAGGAGAAAGCCATTTGCTGTTTGTGCAATGGCTTTCACTTTGCCACAAACAGGTCATGTCCAGAATATGTTAGACAAAAAGAGATCAAAGTCAGTATGGCTAATAACTGCATCTCCTATGGAGAAGCAGTTAAACTGCATCCAGCCATATCGAAATCGTTTGCAGACATGGTCAAATCACAAGTGTCACCATCACATACTCGATCAGATTTACCTCGTAACAGTGTCCAAACTTCAGTTCCAGGCCCAAGTTCGAATATGCGCCTTCCTAGCCATAGCAGTAGAAAAACTATTTTTTTGAAACCTCGTCCTTCTGTTAAAAAGACTACACTTGGCTATGATGTGGCTGCACATCGGGCCATTATAAGCGAATACGCCATCCCTTCTCCTCAAAACGGTTGTGCTCTACGTCAGGAAACAGAAAAAGAAGATAGACTAGTAATCGCCGAGTCTATTGAGGCCCTAAGAACTCTATTGTCTAAGCCAAACCTTACTTTACCGTCTCACGTTGCCCCTATGATCGACTCTCTTACATTTGCAATTAAAAATAATGGACAATATAATACAGTGGAATTGCAGAAGCATAATCAATAAAAAACATGATTTAATTCATTTATTAAATAAATTTAATCCATGTGTTTTTGCCCTATCTGAGACATGGCTCAAGCCTGGAGCTCTTCTTAGAGCTACTGGCTATTCATGCCTCAGAGAGGACCGTCCTGATGGGTGGGGTGGAGTAGCTTTACTCATCAGGAACTCTGAATCATTTTCATCTCTTCAGCTTCCATCTCACAGTGATGATTTCTCAATTGTTGCTGCCATTGTAAATAACATCTGCATTCTCTCTGTATATATTCCTCATCAATCATCTTCTATTTTTAATGAATTAGAACATATAATTTCTTCTCTACCTAGGCCCTTGTTGATTCTAGGAGATTTCAACTCACACCATCAGTTTTGGGGCAGTTCAGTATCCAACTATAATGGACTTCGTGTTTTAAAAATCTTAGATGATCACAATCTTTGTGTACTTAATACTGGCTCTCCAACTCGCCGTACAGCGCCTACAGAATCACCCAGCGCTGTTGATCTATCCATTTGCTCTGCTGAACTTGCATCTTCTTTCACCTGGCAAACTCTTGATTCTACATTTGGTAGTGATCATTTTCCAATTATAGTCTCATTTCCTTCATCTACACGTCCATCTCCGAAACCTAGCCCAAGGCTTAAATACAATTTATGTAATGTTGACTGGGAAAATTTCAAAAGCTGTGTAGAGAAGAAATTGTTGTTTTTGCCTAGTTTAGATGATACTGACATAGTCGGCTGCTCGGTTGCCCTGGCCAGGGTGATCATAGAAGTAGCTGATGATGTATTCCCTGTAAAGAATAGTGTAATTAATAAAATTCCCTCTCCACCTTGGTGGGATCAGGATTGTTCCCAAGCAATTAAAAACAGAAAGGAGGCTGAGAAACTTTATCGCCATTCTATGACAACTGAAAACTTTGAGTCTTATATGCAGGTTGCGCGTGATACCAAGAAATTGTTACGTAGGAAGAAATATGAAGGTTGGAGACGATTTTGTGCGTCTCTCAATCCCAATGTAAAACCTTCCATAGTATGGAACAACATCAAAAGGTTCAGACATGCATTCAATGAACCCTCAAGGCGTACACTGCCTCCTAATCTTGCACAACAATTTATAGACGGACTAGCACCTTCATCTGTTCCTGAAGAGTTTGTGTTCCAACCTGCAACATTTTTATACGATCCTTCCTTAGATTCCACCTTTAATTGCCCTTTTAAAATGGAGGAATTAAAAAGTGTGTTAAGTAATTTAAAAGATAGTGCTCCTGGTGAAGATGGAGTGCCTTACTCATTTTTAGTAAATGCCAGTGATGGCATACTTTCTTATTATCTAAGCATAGTAAATTCAGTTATTCAGTCCGGTATAGTCCCAGATTCATGGAGATCCCAAATAGTTATTCCTATTTTAAAACCCAATAAACCAGCATCAGATGTTTCATCCTATCACCCTATTGCCCTTTCTTCAGTATTTGCAAAAATAGCTGAACACTTAATTAAAAACAGACTAGAATTTTTTGTTGAAAAGAACCAATTACTATCTCATAGTCAGTTTGGATTCCGAAAAGGTAGATCTACCTATGATAGTTTGTCAATATTAATTGCAGATATACGATTGGCTTTTTCTAAAAATGAGTCAGTAGTAGCCGCTTTTCTGGATATAAGTGCTGCTTATGATAATGTTTTGGTTTCTGTGTTACATGAAAAGCTTCTCAAGTTAGGCATTCCAGAAATGTTAAGTAATTTTGTAATAAACCTTTTATCTGAACGGTCCATTAGTCTTCTTATAGACAACAACAATAGAATTTCTCGTTTAGTGTGGAGAGGACTACCACAAGGATCTGTATTAAGTCCATTGTTATACAATATATATACGTCTGATTTAGAGTCATCTCTAAATGGTACAGTTAGGGTCTTACAGTATGCCGACGATTTATTACTTTACTCATCAAATCTTTCTCCTGAACAGGCCAGTAGATCGGTCACTTGTTCCTTAGGTTTCTTGAAGTCATGGTTAGATTCTAATGGTTTAGAACTTTCTGTTTCTAAAAGTGTTGTGGTTTTATTTACTAGAAAGCTATTTCCTCCTCCAATCAAGGTTCAATTTGATAACTACTCCGTTTCAGTAAAAGATAAAACTAAATTCCTTGGTGTCATTTTAGACAGTAAATTAACAGGCCTCCCACATTGTGAGTACATAGTTTCTAAATGTGAAAAAAATATTAATATCCTTAGGTGTGTTTCTGGTGTTTGGTGGGGTTCACATCCTTTTTGTATGAAATTAATGTACAATGCCTTAATAAGAAGTATTTTAGATTACGGGACATTTTTGTTAGAGCCTGGATATGTAGCTGGATTCCAAAAACTAGACCGTATTCAATCTAAAGCCCTGAGAATAATTTGTGGCGCCATGAATTCAAGCCCTATTAATGCTATGCAAGTTGAGTGTGTTGAGCCTCCGCTCCATTTACGACGCCAATATCTTTGTGATAGATTTATTTTCCGTTGCTCCCAATTCTCTAATCACCAACTCTGGGGTATGTTGTCTAGCCTCCTTCTTCAAATAACTACATCCAATTATTGGAAACACAAGAGTCCTCCTTGTTTAATCAAAAGTTTTCAAAAGCTTAAATCTATTTCAGCTCCCACTGTTAGCTCTTCTACACTTCCCATTTTTCAACATGAATATGAGTCTCTTACATTAGTCCCGCCGGTTCTCCTGAATATAGGTATTTCAAAGAATGATATAGATCAAAACCAACAATTTCTGGGTTTTATTGGTACTGATTGTCAGGGTGCTAATCATATGTATACAGATGCTTCTAAGATGTCCACCAATGGCTGTGTTGGTATTGGTGTACTTCACATTCAATCCAATATTTACCAAAAGATAAAGTTGCCTCCTGAATCCTCTGTGTACAGTGGTGAATGCTTTGGAATCCTGAAAGCATTAGAATTTATCATCATAATGCATCTTAAAAACACAATTATTTTTTCAGACTCTTTAAGTTCTCTTCAAGCAATATCTAAATTTCCTTTCAAATCTAAATCTCATAATCCAATTATTTATCAAATCCGTAGCTTATTGTTAAAATGTCATTTACAAGGGTATTCTGTCTCTATTGCTTGGATTCCTGGTCACAGAGGGATTAAAGGCAATGAAAAAGTTGATGAATTAGCTCGAGATGCTATTAGCTGTGGAGACATGTTTCCATTTAAAAATGTTTCTGAAGACCTGTTAGCTTTGCCCAAATTATACCTACGAAAGGAGTGGACGAAACAGTGGACATCGGGTGCAGGTACTGCTCCTGGGTTACACTATCGGAGCATTCAAACATCAATTCCTGCCAAACCATGGTTTGCTAAAATCTCTTTGTCAAAACCGGCTACCAGTATGTTAATCCGAATGAGGTTGGGTCATGTATGTACTCCGCAACACCTGAAACTGCAAAATCGCGTGGCCAGTTCTGCATGTATTTGCGGAGCTGACCCCGCTGATCTTAACCATATATTTTTTGCATGTAACCTACATGATTGTTCCTTGTTATTAAGACAGCTGTCAGATATAAAAGTTCCGTTTCCTACATCCATTACATCACTCCTGCATATTAATGATTCCTCTCCATATGTATTTAAAATATTGTATTCATTCCTTTCACATCATAATATAAAACTATAATTTACTATACGTTACCTTTCCCTGATCCTTGTCCAAAATTCCGAAATATCCGTTATTATGTAATCCTTTAATTGCGTTTCCCCGTTTTACTCGTTTGGCTGAATGCGCCAGGAGCGCGATGCCATTAAAAAAAAAAAAAAAAAACTCCGTCTTTTCTTAACCGATTTAGAAAAATATTTTTTTGTATGAAAGTATATGTATCCAAAAGTCGGTCCCATTTTAGTCAAAACCTAGTTCTGATGACGAGGTTCATGAGGAAATCCTCAAATCTTATAGCATTTGGATTCATAAAAGTGCCATATGATAGAGTTGATCCTTTTTGAATCAGTTTTTCTTTTTTTAAGTTAATTTTCGTTTCACGTTTGTTCATGTAAAATTGTCATCTTGGCTAGGCATCTAGATTAATATTAGGTTGACCAACCCGAGCGCGTATGGGGTTTCGTCACGGGTCAACGAACGCTGCGCAATGACTATGATATGGGGCAGGATGCTGAACTAGACCGTAGGATGTTGGAGATAATTTGATGTTTGTGGGTACAATTAGTGAAGCGTGTTTTAATTGACTTTGTTGGTTTTTTTACTTTCTAGGCAAGGTGGAGGCTAGTTCAGAGGGGGCTTTAACCAAACGAAGGGTAATCTATCATTGGCCACAGCATCTTCGCAGATGATAGTTGCAGCGACTAAAGAAGGTATTTTGAGGAGGTACAGCTTACATCGACTGCGATATATAAAAAATTGCTCCGCTTTAAGGTTGACTGTTAGAGAATGCCTCTCGGCATTAAGTCCGCCTTTTGTAAGATAAGTTTGTCTTTTGTCAAATAAGGATGAAATAAAATAAATTGTCTGAAAATAGTTTCCATAATGTCTATAACTAGGGAGTAAATGGGAACTACGTTTGTATCCTAGCGGAACATAATTATATTTTCACCTCAAGAGCTCGAACAAGGGTACTGTGCTACTTAAAATCAGTGAGCAAAATCGCATTTTCTCGCTACGCTCGTGAATCTATTATAGAATATTACGCTTGCACGGGACTCAAAATAAGCACTCGAAGAAATATCAAACTTTGATCTCTTGTTGTACAAATAACTATTCTCTATGGTTTGTATAGAGAGTGGTCCACTAGTAAATGATATAAACCCTTTTGTCTGTCCACAAAACAAATAGAAAGTGCGCAAAGCTCACGTTTACGAATTACGCAATTTGATTTGTATGTAATTCGTGTTACGTGTATTATATCACGCCAATTAATTCGTGTAGAGCATCTGTTTGAATTGCTAATTATTTCCGATTTTGTAATTTATCTCATTATTACATACAATAACGTGTTGTAAATTATTTCGCGATCCGGTTGTAAGGTTTTTGTGCCGTAACAGGTAACTAAGGTATGACAATTGGGCCAACCGAACTCTCTGCTCGCGTGCCTCCTATATCATTAAAAAAAACCGGACAAGTGCGAGTCGGACTCGCCCACCGAGGGTTCCGTACTTATTAGTATTTGTTGTTATAGCGGCAACAGAAATACATCATCTGTGAAAATTTCAACTGCCTACGTACTGCCTAGCTATCACGGTTCATGAGATACAGCCTGGTGACGGACGGACGGACAGCGTAGTCTTAGTAATAGGGTCCCGTTTTTACCCGTTGGGTACGGAACCCTAAAAACTAGCAAAACTTACCGAAAATCGTTTTTTGACATACCGAAAGGGGCCCACTGATTAACAGTCCGCCGGACGGTATCGGCCTGTCAGTTGTTCGGAACTGTCAAAGTTTTGTTCTAACTGACAGGCCGATACCGTCCGGCGGACTGTTAATCAGTGGGCCCCTTTATACCTACAACTTATCTTACCTTGTCTTTAACTAAATCACGAAATGTATGACTGTTTTAGCATAAGATCATGGTCTATTTTGCTATTCGTTTGATCTTTCTTTCTCACGAGTCTTTGTCCAGGTTTCATTGTTAGTTGTATAACTTTGGAGGCCATTTCGACATTCAATTTATAACATCTTTCTCAATAGAATGTATAAGTACGGTTAATTTTGTAAGGATTAATTATATAAAAAAAAATAGTACGTATCCTAATTATTGTAGGTAAATATCGGCATCACGTATACATAAACGGCACACATGCCTTTGAAATAAACTAATTCAATTACTTAATAGGTTCATCTTTCGTCTTAGAGATATACCTAATGGGTGACTGCCAATTATATAGGTTTTGCTGTAACGGATTGATTGGACCGGATTAAACATCTAATGAAAGTAAGCTACCTTTCTACTATAAAACCACCTCGTAGGTACTTCATGAATCGTCTGAGTTAAGCAAGAATTAAAATACTTTATATCCAAAGGCGCCGTACCTGCAGTTAAAAGTTTACGTTCTATAAATTCATGAACTGCATTTTAGTATTTTTAGTATCCAATTCAAATAATAAGCATTTATGCAGTCTGCATTGTTAATTAGTAATAATGATAAGCTTTTAATAGATAAGATAAAATTAATAATTAAATGAAAGTAATTATGAAAATGGTTACGAGAGGACGGTCAATGTAAGATCCTTTGAAAGCGGACGTTCTAATAACGTTTTATTGTTGCTTAACTATAATTTTAATTAAAATAACTTTAATTATTATTAAAAGACCAATGGTAGGTAGACCTTTAGCTAGAGCAAATTAATTCATAGCAATCTTGTATAGAGGTTTTAAAGACTTACTTATTCTTAAAATTATTTATTAAAGTCTTCATCGGATAAAAAAATGTAACGCATCGTCGTGACGTAAGCCTCCAAGATCCTTTATTACGATTCGACACATAATAGGTATTTCTTGACAATGACATTCTGGTTTTCTTCTTTAGCTTTTGGATCCTTTACTTTTAACATTTCTCAATAAGTAATACAAGAATATATAATAGGAAAAATGTCAACTAAACAAGATCCAAGAAAACGGGGTCTTTATATAGCGTCCTTAAGTTTGCATGAGGCCAAAACATGCAAAAGTCCTTCATTTTATAAACAAAAGCCACACAAAACACCTAAAATGATCACAACTGCTATCAAATAGAGATGGCTACAGGGGTGAGTAAATACTGAGTATTTACTCGGTATTTACTCAAAGCACCCGATAAATACCCGTATTTACTCATTTAGGTGCGTAAAAACGATTGCTTATAAAATATTCAAAAAGTGAGATTTAAGAACAAAATTGTCTTTTATTGAAGAGTGCTAACGTGTATTAACAATATCTATAAAATAAAAAGCA
The DNA here is from genome assembly GCF_910591565.1 of Cydia splendana. Taxonomy (NCBI): domain Eukaryota; kingdom Metazoa; phylum Arthropoda; class Insecta; order Lepidoptera; family Tortricidae; genus Cydia; species Cydia splendana. The sequence continues at coordinate 24,808,509 of NC_085963.1, forward strand.
TATAGGACGCTTATTTTTGGAAAAAAAAGGTAATTATCAGTGAGAGGAAATTGTGATAATGCATAGTTAACAATTTTGTTTTAAATAAGAAGGTATTTACTTTACTTAAATTCTATCGATGTTCTAGATAACTGCATGTCGCGCAAAAGTGCATGTTTACGCGGCACTTACGACCTTTTATTAAGGGTTTTTTAAAGAAAACTCAAAAATGGCTCAACCGATGATGTTCAAAATATTGTTTTATGTACTCTATTATACAGCTAATTTCCCGATATGTTTTCATATTTTTTTCTGAACTTTGGTTCGAAAGTTATAGAGAGATAAACATTATTTTGGCCTTTCGAAGCGGTTTTTTCCAAAAATATTCAATTTATCCAAAAAAGTTCTTAGAAACATTCCAGTTATTTTTAAAGACCCATTTAATGATGTGCAACACGTTGGTAGTTTCTGAATATTTTTTTTTGTGACAATTAGTTACATGTATGGAGTGGAGAGCCCCTCATAAAAATACATTTCTTACAATTTTGAGTTCTTAATCCAATAGCGGCTTACAAAATACACCTATGTATATTTCAAATTTATATGCACCTTTCAGCACTCTAAATAGTTTATACCCACCAATTTGGGTATAAACGAGTAAATTAAATACGGGTATATTGAGTAAATACTGAGTATTTACTCGGTATTTACCCGTGAGTATTTACTCACTACCCATCTCTACGAACAAACGAACATACCTACAGTCACTCCACTCACTCCATAACAAACGTTAATCACAAAACATCAACCTACATTTCTGGCTTCAAACACCACTCAGCAAAATTTCATACAGTAGCAGCAATGTAAATCAAATCATCGTCACTATCGCTGACTTTTGTGCTACCTTTCAAAAAGACGTAAATTCCTAATTATTATTGTACACATAAGCTGTTGCTAAAATTCTTAATGTTACGTGGTTATCACTCTTACATACAATACAGACAACATTATAATACGCATAGAATCACGTCGCGCCGTTACTCATATTCTCGGAACAATATAGAATTGCAAATGGCGACGGACGGACGATCGGTGTTCGGAATTGGAATTTATTGTTAGCAGGCTGATGTTAAAGTTAGGTCTTAGATAACAGGACAGGTCTTGTGGTTAGTTCAACTCTATGGGATTTGATTTTTCCGCTTTAAAGCTGCCTTTCCACTGAGGAAAAGATGAGCGGAGATGAGAGGAGACGTGCGGGAATGCCGGGAATCAACCAATAGCATCGGTTGTAATCCAGCGGAGCGGAGAAGAGATACTGCTGTTGTCTGTTTTCCTCACGTCTCTTCTTATCTCCGCCTCAGTGGAAAGGCAGCCTTAATGTCGTTTGGACAAATCAAAAAGAGAGATCAAATAATGATTTTAACTGATGGACTGATGAGAATGGTGGACATCCAATCAATATCCAGAGAGTAAAATGAGAACTACGTTTGTACGCAAAAGCTCTAGTAGTGTAGGTACTTACGCAAAAGATTCTTCAGTTGATTAGAATCTTTAGGTTATGACACTTATGACTCAAAATACACGAAATCGAATAACTTTGTTCGCGAGTGTCAGTTAAGAAGTTTGAAAGCCTGTAAAACATTTATACATGAACACTGGAACATATTTCCAACAGTTAAAAAAATTGAGTAAATTTCATTATTAGACTCAATCAAGAACCCAACAGCATTAAAGCTTACATTCAATTTAAATTAAGCAATACTATCATAAGATAGTAGTGTCCGACCGAAGGTTCGGTTTCGGTTTCGGCCAGTTTCGGCCAAAAAATCATGTTTCGGCTGTAGTTTCGGTTTCGGCCAAAAAACGGCCGAACCATTCGGCCGGGCCGAAACTTACGAAATGGTACTTCGGACAAACACCAAAAGTTGGGGAATAAGTAGGACAACAATATTAATACATACCTACATATACTGATTCATGTATAGGTACAGAAATTAATTGGTTTATTATAAAACACAATTCCACTAATGAGAGCGCCACTGGACGGTCGACGCAGTCTTAAGAGGCTGTCAATACCTATAACGCGCACACTGTCTAATTGTATCGGAGTGAATGAGATAGCACTGTCGCACGTAGCCGTTGGCCGAGTATCAGCTCGGCACGAGTCGATGTCTTTTTCGCTCTTATTCACTCATTTTTAGGGTTCCGTACCTAAAGGGTAAAACGGGACCCTATTACTAAGACTTCGCTGTCCGTCCTTCCGTCCGTCCGTCCGTCCGTCCGTCTGTCACCAGGCTGTATCTCACGAACCGTTATAGCTAGACAGTTGAAATTTTCACAGATGATGTATTTCTGTTGCCGCTATAACAACAAATACTAAAAACAGAATAAAATAAAGATTTAAATGGGGTTCCCATATAACAAACGTGATTTTTGACCAAAGTTAAGCAACGTCGGGAGTGGTCAGTACTTGGATGGGTGACCGTTTTTTTTTGGTTTTTTTTTTTTGTTTTTTTTTTTTTGCATTATGGTACGGAACCCTTCGTGCGCGAGTCCGACTCGCACTTGTTCTATCTACCTCTAATGGCAAATTTTAAGCGAGGCTAAAGGCTACGCTCAACTTAGTGCCGCAAAGTTGATTTTCTCAATAGTTAATATTTTGCGAAGCTGAACAGCTGACTATTGATTAAAACGAAGAAAAAACCCTTAAAAGTGTCCCCAGTACAGTTTTTCATACGAATGCTCGACCTTAGCCTCACTTTTTACCTCAATTTACCATTGGTTTGTGTTCCACATGTCCTCTACTTCAGCTTAGCCTTTGGTCTCGCTACGCCATGCTCGGCCTGCGGTATCGCTTTTTAATACAATGGACATTGGTTGGAGTCTGTGCTTAACTACTTATCCTGAAGCCTGAAGCACGGCTTTGACTTCGCATGAAAGTTCGCCTCACGGGGGCACTTCGGACTTTTAGGCCCAGGGCTATAACCGCGAAAATCGAAGTTCGCAAATTGCGGGCATTTTTCTCTGTCACTCTAATTACGCCTTCATTGGAGTAAAAGAGAAAGATCCCCGCAATTTGCGAATTTCGGTTTTCGCGGTAGCCCCTCAGGTGAAGATCGGTACCCGGCCTTGCGATATTGTTAACAAAAAATTTCGCGCTCGCTGCGCTCGCGTTCTTGGTTGGTTTTTTGGTTGACCCTGTATCTATACATGTTAGCTTGACTGGTGAATGAATAGAGTTAGACCAAGAAAATTCTGCAATGATTTTGATAGCATACGCAGTGCTACTAGTGCAAATGTTATTTATACGTCATAATTTCATGGAAGTTTTGACGTTTAAAGTAACACTTGCACTGCATGTGTTATCAAAATCGTTGCAGAATTATCTTGGTCTAACTCTAGTAATTTTCTTAAAAAACTGCTTAAGTAACATCAATTTCAAGGACATTGGGTGTTGTCAGCCCCATAATATGTGTGTAAAAGCGGTTTTATGACATTTTTTCAACGATTTTAACAAGTCTACAAAAGTTTCGGTTTCGGTTTCGGTTTCGGCCGAAACTAGAGCCGAAGCCGAACATTCGGTTTCGGTTTCGGTTTCGGCAAAAAAACATGTTTCGGTCGGACACTATAAGATAGTCAATAACCAACGCAAACAAAGATATCGATCTTAATCGAATGATTCGATTATGACACTGTGAGAAAGGTTAGAGTCGCAGTCGGTTATCGGTAAGGAAACAATCGATTATCACAATCGAGTCTCATGCGGCTTGAAGGATTTAAAACAAAGACCCATTCATGGTTTGTTTTGGTTGAATTTGATACGGTTATTGTGTGAACTTGGTGGTTTTTAGGTTAATTATTAGTGTGCAAATATTATACTTACTGTTTATAAGTGAAAGCGAGTTGTTTTTTTACTATAAATTACGATTATTGCAGTCTAAGATGTAGACCAGGTATGTTTGTTCAGCTTTTTTGCAGTAACGTCGAAAATACTGAGCCACTTTTGATTGTCATGTCTTACGTCAAAAAGCACTATGTAAGTTACTCTTAATCATATCAACTTGACTATGAGTTGAAAAGAATCGAAGGGCAAATCCATAGACGAGAGAAAACGGTTGCGACACCTTAACGAGTCGCAGTCTATTTAGCGCAATTACGTGCGCACGCGCCGCCATTGACAATTAATTGCTTTTTGTTATGGCTGGTAAAGGTAAGTACATTTGACTTTCGTACATCTGGTGGAGTCTGATACAGGAGCGGTTTCCAACAACAACATCAGTAGGTAGATAGCTACAGTCGATGTCAAAGATATGTTTACACTTTTGCACCTTACGTTGGTCAGATGTTGATCATTATTATGCAATTTTTTTGCCTTCGAAACTTTTCATCTTACTATTCATCTTAAAATAATAATAAAAATTATATTCTCATTATTATATTCCTGGAGAGGATGGGGGAGGATCGTGCTGTGAGAAGAGCGTATGTGGGGCACCCGGGCGGAAAACGTCCGTCGGGGCGTCCCAGATACCGCTGGAGTGACGAAGCCCAAAAAGACCTGTCCGCCCTCGGAATACCCAACTGGCGTGAAGTGGCGCAGAATAGGGCAGAGTGGCGCTCTCTTGTGTCAGAGGCCAAGATCCTCTTTGGGTCACTGAGCCAGTGATGTATGTATGTATGTATGTATATTCTCACAATGAGCCATTTCATTTGATATAAGTACATAGGTATATTCTTCTTCTTCTTCTTTATATTTAAGAGCTGTGCTCTTGTCGGTGGAGCAATCTCCAACTCGTCCGGTCCTCTGCCAACTCCTTAACCTTCTGGTATGACACGACCTGAACCTTTTCTTTTATTTGGTTGAAATAATTTATTCTCGGTCTATTAACACGATATAATTATGTAGTTTGCAAAACTTTTTTTTCTCATTTACTGCCCCCAAAAGCCGCTATGCCCCTATGCCCCTATGTTTAAAATTTGTTTATTTAGGTACGTTATAAGTCTGTCTTTGGGTAATAGACTTTCAGCATAATTGATCCAGTAGATTCGGATGCAATAGGCTGTGACAGATGCACGCTTTTTCCTCTTAAGGTACGCGACCCTCAAAAACAAAATGCCCATTGGTCGCACTCGCACATCACTATAATAAACGATTCTGCCACTCACCACGTCAGTGTGAATTTCGTCAATGCCAAATACCACATTACATTTTAAATTAGGCAATCGACTGCACCCAAAAATAAACAGTGAATTGTACCTAATTTGTAAAATTATCTTTATCTTGCCCTTGTACCGATTGCGACCAGATAGTTTAATGAGAGCGACGTCAAGTATTATTAGCGCTTAAGTTAATAAAAAATGTAATCTAGTTTAGTCAAGTAAAAAGTAGTTCAAGTTTTTACAAGAAGGTAATCGAACTTTACGCCTAAATTGGTTAAACGTATAAAATACGAAGCACTTGAAGTTTGAACGTTTTCGCAATTCTTTTTTCATCACACCAACTGGTAAAGGCTCCCTTGATTGTTCAAAAACCGATAGCAAAGTTGCATTTTATTCACATGTGAGGCAAAGTAATCAAACGCAATTTTTTTGTTGTTTTCTTATGTTTTCTGGTTGAATTGACTTTTAAATTATGATTTTGTATGATCAATATTTAATAACATTCATTTGGATATGATTTGGTTTGTTTTTGTGTGATATTTTACAGTTAAAATTTTCTCCGATTTGGAATGGTGAAAAATGTTGTGTTTCACTCGTCAAACGTCATTTTATTGCAGTTTTTGCGTAATGGTATGGAACCCTTCGTGCGCGAGTCCGACTCGCACTTGTTTTCAATGATGCCTCTATGGAAGAAGACAGGAAATATTGTAGCAGCTCTTACGAAATTGAATTGCTCTTATGAAATATCCCTACTAGTTAATATTATAAATGCGAATGTAACTCTATGTTTATTATCTCTTAAACCGCTGACCCAATTTAGATGAAAAGATGAAATTTGGTAAGTACCTATGGAAATACTTTCTAGTTCCGGGAAAGGACATCGAAATTCGATGGTCGCATAGTTTTTATTACAGAAATCATCCCTTAATCACCCCCTTAAGGGCGGTGAAGTGACAAAGTCGTGGGCAGAAGCTGTTAGTAGGTACCAATTTTTTTTATACTTCTGTATTACTAAGTATTTGCTACGTATTACAAAATCTTTCGTTCTATTTATTTCACGAGGACAAGCGAAATGCCATTAATCATAACATGTCTTTCCAATTATTACAATTGGGGGCTATCTACGTAGGTAAGAGTGACGTAGAATTATAAACATCGAAGTAGGTATCTAAGTACCTTTAAGTTTGCCTTTCACAAGATGACGTGGTATAAGTATCTCGCAACATAACCTATTGGCAGTGTCGATCAGGGTATTGATTTCGGACCTATGATGTAAGTGATAAGTAGGTATGTGCAATCTCATACAATGTATTTGATTAGGTTCAAGAGACCCGTCTCCAAAAAACGATTGTGAAATTCATGACGATGACACTTGAAATGGTAGAAATAACAATGACAAGCACATTGACAGTAAAGAAAGAAAGAAGTTCGTTGTAATAAATATCCAAGAACAAAAGTTTTAAGAATGACGAAATATTATTAAGTTAGGGTGTGGTCCCACCAGAAATGTGCGAGGATGCGTAGCAAGGAATGTGTTTGCGTGGATGGAGCAGGAACGTGTGTGTGTGTGTGTGTATTATGTTGAAATTAAGGGATTATTATCAGTTCTTAACAAACACATCGTCGCACATTTCTGGTGGAAACGCAGCCTAATTGGATCATAAATTGGTAATTTATTATTGTAATTGGCATTGACAGACATACTGACAATATCTTGACAGTTATCCTTTAAAACGATAAAGATTAAAACAAACAATAAGCGTAAAAAAATGATTCGCAGTTAATGAATGAATACTAAACTGTCTAATATTCAACACAAGTCAGTCAAAGGTGTAAAAAACAAACTGAGACTTCACTCCTACGAACAGACGCACTAATTGTTCAGAAGACGTGCTAACAATGTCAGACTTAGGGTATTAACCACTAAACACACAAACTACCAGGAAGATAAATAACTTTAACTCTTCAAAATTTGCCATAGCCATCTAAAGTTTATTCAATTCAAAGACATCGCTAACTCAGGTTTTTGCAAAGATTAAGGGCCCCTTGCACCATCTCACTAACCCGGGGTTAAGCAATTAAACCGATAACGCAGTGTCAAATTGTACTGGTAACCATGGTAACTCCAGGTTTAACCGGTTAACCACGGGTTAGTTGAATGGTGCAAGTGGCCCTAAGTGATTTAAATTGGACGTAACTTAGGGAATATTATCCAACCTCCAACCCACAAAATTCTGTCAATGTTTTTTTTGTCAACCAGCATTACGAGTAATCTCATTTTTTTAGGATGGATCCTTGTCGCTGATTACGTGCAATTACTTATTAATTAGTCAGAAAATGCAATATTGCTTATTGATTCTCATACATTCTATTTCTATACATAGAGTTGCAACAAATATCGTAAACAATACAATCTCATTCTCAGCAATTTATTGAAATATACACCGTGTTTTTATCGAATTCCGTTAACTTCGGGGTATGGTTAAGAGAACTAAATGGCATAGGTAGTTAATTTTCAAAAACAATTTCTTTTTTGTTTTTTTTTTTTTTTCAATTAAGTTCAAAAAGTAATTAAATGTAGCATATAAGTAGCGTTGTTGTAACACGGGCATTACATTTAACTCAACCAAACAATTGAAATCTGTGACATATCAATGTCATTTCGAACATCGATCGACCGAGATTGTACTTAAGTTTAGTAGCAAATGTATGAACTCATTCTAAACACTAATAATAATCAATATGTAAACCGGCCCTAAGGCAAGTGTACACGCTTGTAGAGGCCTTATAGGAAAAAAATAAATTATTGATTATCTTCGAAATGGAGTTAATTAGAATATCGGTGTCTTTGAGAAAGTTACTTGATTTAAGCTCAGGGATGCACCCTATTTTATTAAATTTTAAATTACCCCTATTAAATTTTATTGTATGGGAAGTTTCATACTACATTGCTGATTAACGTTAATCAGTTCGTTAAATGTGGTTGGTGCAGCTGGCCCTTAGTAATTTTTCGCAATAATGTCCTAATATATATTTATTTATTATTTTCTTTATTTATTATATCGTTAACAACAACATGATGTGATGTCCTTCCAGACGTATCCGTCGACGGCGACACCAGTTTCCCCGCATGTTGACCCAATTCGCTTTAAGAGTGCTTTTAAAACAAAAGAGAAACGTCATCACGACGAGTGTTTGTCATCCAGCACATCAAGGTCACCACCATTATGTCTCTCTGTCATGATATCTGCTCTAGGTGTCTCGATCGATCGTCCGACATATTGTCATGATCTCATGATCGATGACAGTGTTGCACTGATTTCTATTTTGCCCGGGTTTTCTAAATTATCTGTGACTTCACTTATATATGTCGATGTTTTACTAGCCCCAAAATGATAAACTAGTTACAGATTTGCACGTAAGTATTTTAAAATCTTTATTATTTATTTATTCAGACAGAAAGGAGAAGGCCCCCGCTCCGAGTCGTTCCTTGTGCAAAGGCTGTCCGTCGTAATACAGCGTGGTAATGCCGCGGGCATCATGGGCACCTTTGCACCGGGAACGACAGGGAGCGATTTGACTTTTTAAATTAATAGTTTTAATTTTTATTTGTAAATTTTAGTTGTAATTTAATTTGTAATTTGTATCCGTTATTTTTTTAGTTTTACCAAATAAATCTTATAGATATTTTATACTTACAAGTACTACTTATGTTAGTCCTGAAAGTAACAATCATTTCTAAAACCTTTATTTTTCTTACATCTACATAGTAACACGTAGTATATTAAAGATTCTTATTACGTTCTTGATTCTTGAGTATTGTATAACATTAAAGTGAAAATGAGTGCAATTTGCGTCTCCCAATTATTTATTCAGCGATTCTGTAACTGAAATATAATTAGAGCATTATCTAACGATGGCGGACCGGCGGTGTCGTGAAATGAAACGTTATCACGAATAGTAATTAGATTACATTACATATCGGTGAGCAGGGTTGGCACTTGATATTTGTCGGAATAATCTATTTTATTACTTTTACTAGTAAAGTGCTACTAGCACATATTAAGAATGTAGAATATAGGTAAGTACTTTGATATTAAGGCAGTTGCATCTGCCTTTGAAATTACTTGAGGTATCTAATTTAAATCATGTTCTTCACAAAAAGGCAATGTAGAGGAATGTAATCGTGTAATGTAGCTTAAGTCTAGCATAGAGAAAGCTTAAACCCTAGAAATTAACAAATAGACATCAGACTACTTTATTTTCGGAAATGCACTCCTGGAAGGCGAAAACAATCAGTCGGAATTTCTCCGAATAAATGGTAAAAATAGGTAATAGTTATTTGTACAAGGGGGCAAAGTGTTGTTTAACCGCTCGTGCTTATATTGATACCCGAGCAAGCGAAAGATTCCAAAATTGAATTGGTTCGACAAATGGAATCTTGAGCGTTACGAGGGTTTCAAAGCACGAGGGTTAAACAAAATTTACCCCCGAGTGAAACACAATTTTTTTTACCAAAATAGAAGCAAATATTAAATATAAAAGATCAAACAAAATCAAATCCAAACGAATGTTATTAAATATTTATCATCCGAAATCATCATTTAAAAGTCAATTCTACCAGCAAACATAAGAAAACAACTCAGAATTTGCATTTGATTACTTTGCCTCACATGTGAATTAAATGCAACTTTGCTATCAGTTTTTGAAGTGCAAAGTAAGCCTTTCCGAGCTGGTGTGGTGAAAAATAAATGACAACCCAGTTGAGATGCGCTGTAGAAACCGCGTACATCCAGCCACTGGTGGTATTACAATCGCTAACCAAGCTGCTTTTCTTCTGCTTAGTCGACTTGCATATAAAACATAGTGTTATTAATCGGGCCAAATTTTATTCCAAGTTGAAATACAAGCGAAAAATGACCTTGCCCATTTAGCACGTTCTACCAAACACCAAGGATTGGTATACGTATTACTCCACCACGCATGTAGACCGTGACATTGAATAACCAGTTTGAAACTGGAATTTAATCGCGCGAGAAAACGGTAAACAATGAAAGGAGTTTTCCAATAAAACTTATGCTTGGTGGGGTCTGGTTCAGCTGATGTCGGGTAGGCAATAGTAATGTATATATATAAATAGTAATAGCTTTAATGTGGCTGTACATTAATCCAACGCATGCCATATTGGTGAGTGGGGCAGATGAGATGATAGCCGAGTATGAGGTTTCTATCATTTGCGGGGAGATGATTAGTTGTCTGTCGACGATGTGGGACTCAAGATGTCGAGGTTAGATTATTCTGGATCTAACAATGAGGTTTCTGTAATTTGTGGCGAGATGATTAGTTATCTGTAAAAGACGGTGTTGATCTCGAGATGTCCAAGGGGCCTTGCCAAGATATCAATAATTGATAGAAAACTCCCATCGATACTTAATTATGTATGGAATAGTCACACGACTTTTCGTATCATTTGTCGTCCTGAACCATTTTTAGGGTTTCGTACCCAACGGGTAAAAACGGGAACCTATTACTAAAAGACTCCACTGTGCCGACTGTGCGTCTGTCCGTCCGTCCGTCCGTGTTAGAGGTCTCAACCTGAATCTACGACTACTGAATGGTCAAAATGACAATTACTCTCACTTTCACCGAAAATACGGTCGAAATACTCAAATCAGCGTTAAAGGCAAGGTCGCAAAGGGCATGTCTAATGTAACAGCCGTATCTTTGTGCACAATGTTATTCTTGCCTACCTATTGCTTGTTCGCCATGGAAAAGTCTTTCTCAATATTTTATGGTTAACTAATTTTAGCCAACAATAACAAAGGACTTGTTTGTGGAAACAAGTTCAAGTGCAAAGACACCGTTACAAATTGGGGTTTTGCAAAACCGTTTAAGTGTTTCAATTGGCGCAAAGGTGGTTTTCTAGGGGCCGGTACAAGACGATTAAATCCTAATTTGTGACAAACTCAACGAAGCTTTGTTCTTCATCGACATATTATCCTGTTGTATAGGATTTATGGGATGTGTCTTGCTTGAAATTGATGGTTATATTTTCTTACTAGCTGTGCCCGCGGCTCCGCCCGCGTGGAATTCGGTCTGTGTCAGTAATCGGCTAATTCTTCTTCTCAGTCGGTTCCTCAAGGCTGAGGGTCGTGACCATCAGGAGTGCAGTTCTTCACCACCGCTCTCCAAACCCCCCTGTCTTGGGCCAGCTGTATTGACCCCTGGATGTTGACGCCCGTAGCGTCGCGTATGGCATCAGACCACCGAGTTGGAGCCCTGCCTCTACTCCTTCTCCCTTCAACGCACCCAACCAGAACGAGCTTTTCAAAGCTGGACGGGTCTTGGCGGGCCACATGGCCAAATAAGGTCAACATTCTCTGGAAGCATGTAGTTGAAAGCCGGGTGGTAATATGTAGCTCTTCGAGGATAGACGCGTTGGTGCGGCGTTGCGTCCAGGATATGCCCAACATTTTGCGCCAGCACCACTTCTCGAATGCGTCTATTTTTGCTCTCACACGTGGCTTCCATACCCATGTCTCAGAGGCGTAGAGGAATATGGAGAAGATAAGGGTGCGCATAAGTCGGACTTTCGTGTGGCGGTATATATTCCTGTTTCTCCAAATCTTCTCCAAGCGCTTCACTGCTGCTTTTGCGATTTGTGACCTTCTTATGACCTCCAATTACATTTTACAATTAGGTACCACTAAATAAAACTACACTCCAAAATCAATATTTTTTTCGCCCTTATTCAAATTTTACACGTGATATAAACGACAGAGTAGTAGATGTATATCGGACGATACAGTAAGGTATACGCGCGCCAGCGAAAGCGAAGCGGCCTGCCTGGCTAGTGCGCCACTCACCGTGGTCTTCTTCAGACTCCTGAGGAAGACCACGTGCCCCTTGTAACCTCAATGCGTTGCGAGACTTTCGCGAATGATTGGATTTTTTTCTGGAAGGCATGGTAATGCGTATTAAACGCGAGTCCCAAATCGTTTGACTCCGCAAACGACCTGCAGTGCCGTTTTGATGCCCTATTAAGCATTTCTAGACCATGGTGCCCCCTCTCCCTAGGGTCATCGAGATTACATTGAATTTTTTTGTTCAGGTGAGTGACGTTCATTGCCGCATTACAGCTGAGAATGGAAATTAGTCACAACATTTTATCAGGAAATTTGACAGTGCTACAGCAGTAACGTTGCAACAGAGTAATGCTGCTGCAGTGGCCATACCTTAGAAAGTGATTGAAAACGCGAGCGAAGCGAGCGCGAAAATTTTTCGATAATAAAACGCAATTTGATAGACAGTTGTACATTTTTACTTTTAGTATGGAAATCAGTCACATAATTTTATTACGAAAATTGACAGTGCTGCAGCAGTAACGTTGCAACAGAGTAATGCTGCTGCAGTCGCCAAACCTTAGAAAGTGATTGAAAACGCGAGCGAAGCGAGCGCGAACATTTTTCGATATAAAAACGCAATTTGATAGACAGTTGTACATTTTTACTTTTAGTTTGGAAATCAGTCACATCATTTTATCACGAAAATTGACAGTGCTGCAGCAGTAACGTTGCAACAGAGTAATGCTGCTGCAGGCATCTTATAAAGTTATTGAAAAGGCGAGCGAAGCGAGCGCGAAAATTTTTCGATATAAAACGCAATTTGATAGATAGTTGTACATTTCTACTTTTAGTATGGAAATCAGTCACATCATTTTATCACGAAAATTGACAGTACTGCAGCAGTAACGTTGCAACAGAGTAATGCTACTGCAGTCGCCACCCGAATGTCACCTTTATCATATCTTAGAATGTTACTGAAAACGCGAGCGAAGCGAGCGCGAAAATTTTTCGATATAAAAAACGCAGTTTGATAGACAGTTGTACATTTTTAGGGTTACGTACCCAAAGGGTAAAACGGGACCCTATTACTAAGACTCCGCTGTCCATCCGTCCGTCCGTCCGTCTGTCACCAGGCTGTATCTCACGAACCGTGATAGCTAGACAGTTGAAATTTTCACAGATGATGTATTTCTGTTGCCGCTATAACAACAAATACTAAAAACAGAATAAAATAAAGATTTAAGTGGGGCTCCCATACAACAAACGTGACTTTTGACCGAAGTTAAGCAACGTCGGGCGAGGTCAGTACTTGGATGGGTGACCGTTTTTTTTTTTGCCGTTTTTGCATTATGGTACGGAACCCTTCATGCGCGAGTCTGACTCGCACTTGCCCGTTTTTTTACTTTTAGTCTCAACCAGGCGCGAATCCAGGATTTCATACAGAGAAGGGATGGGACGTTATTAGATGGGTACTTGTACACGTATAAAAGTTTCATGTAGGTACATACTCCACGACGACTGCAATGCTGATGCAGCCTGCGCTTTTTTTTGCCTACGGTTTTGGTGCCCCCTAGACGTGGTGCCCTAAGCAAGTGCTTATTTTGCCTAAAAGGGTTAATCCGGCACTGCAAATGACAGAGGTCAATGTTTTTTTTTGTCAAAGTTCCCACTTTGTATGAATATGGATTTGATATGGGTGCGATATAATTACGATTAGGTATAATTCATGATGGAGAAAATTAATAATTTTAAATAATTATGCAATTATACGCGTGTTTGATAATTATGTGTGTTTATTTTACCACTATGTAACTATGTAAACTCATTTTTAGTTTTCTTTATTAATTAATGTTTACTCAGTTCCCCAAAAGACTGTTCAATGAAGGGCAATTAATTTACTGTCGTTTAATTTTGTTATATTATTAATTTATTAAATCAACATAATTATTCAATTAACCCCCTGCTCTAAACTTAGAGTTAATTTGACAAAATCTTTCCTCGGTGGCTTATTCATGTCACAACGTATTAAATTCAGCGCCATCTGTTAGTTTACCAGGGTACTCAATAGTGGTAGCACATATTTGAAAAAAGTTTGCCCCTCCTTCCTAAGTAGCGCCATAAGATTCAGGGGCAAACTTAAGTCAATCGAGTGTTGTGGCTACCCCCCCTTTTAGGGGTTGAATTTTTATAGCCTATAACCTGGCCGGAGATTTTCTCGCCAGATTAGTAAAGTTTTTATCAAAATCCGTTCAGCCGTTTTCACGTGATGCGCGTTCAAATAAACAGACAAACAGATAAACAGATAAACAGACCAACAGACAAAAATTCTAAAAACTTTTGGAACGTGTTCTGTTATCGATTCTAAGTATCCCCAGCCAACTTTTTTTCAAATATCTTCCTTGTACAGACTTTCGACCGTCTTCAGCTTTATTATATGTATAGATGCAAATGGAAAAAAAAACTTTGATACTAGACTGAATATTCATAATTTGACAAAACACTACCTAAACTCGCTGTTTCTGAATATGTAGACTGTTTTCTTCTTTCTTCTTCATCTTCTCATAACTTTTTTTTCCTTAATAACACTAACAGATAGGCTAAGATACAATGTTAATTGTACAGTCAAGTGTAAAAATATGGGTGCATACAACTTACTCAAAAATATGTCCTTATATGATAATAATAATATGTAGTTCTTAATTCACTGACATAAGAGCTATGGGGCATATTTTTGAGTATGATGAGTGCACTCATATTTTTACATTTGACTGTACAGGACTACAATTAACATGTCTAGCCTATTTTATGTGCTTTATATAGTGTACTTATGAAATTCCATCGGAGAAATATGAGGCTAATCTTTACAGCAATTTTTAATTAAATTTGATAAATTTAATTGATGGAAATGATTGAAATTAAAGCATTCAATGTGAAAGTTATCCAGACAATCTATAAACAGAAAGACAGGCTATCTACGTTGATATCTGCTTTCATGTTTAGACCTAGTTTAGCTCAAGACAGACAAGTCTTTGATGAGAGCAGCCAAGAACCGGAAAATGAGAAAATAAACAACAACAAGTCACGTACGTAACTATGTTACTTATTTGTGACGTTATCTATGAAAAGGGACCTTATTGTCGATGGCGCTTACGCCATTATTAACGATGTTCCGAAATACATACAATGCCACGCGACGCTGTGCGGCGTAAGCGCCATCGACAATAAGGTCCCTTTTCATAGATAATGCCCCATTTATATTATAAGATTTATAAGCTACCGTCACGTCATTTCTTTTATTTTAGGAATCTGTATAGTAAGCATCAATACGTCTAAATAATGCGTCTAAAAAGTATCTCGGAACACTTTTTAAATAGAAATATAATATAATATATAGGTTAATATACTTATAGAGGTACAGAGTCAGAGACCTCCCCAGGTATTATAGGCCCCGCCTAGCCAAGATGACAATCGTACATCTAACGAAACGAAACATATTATCCTCCTAAGGCCCAAGGTCCTACCTATAGTACGTATCAGTTCGATGAAATTTAAATCATATTCAATTGGAACAGAGTGGCATTTGTTTTGTTTCGTTCAATTTTCAAACAAAACTAAAATGGCAAATTCTGGATTTTTCATTTGTATTGCTGGGCGATGGGCCGTAGGAGGATATCATTTCCATACATTATTTACGGTTTTCATTTCGTTTTCTGCAAACGATTGCCAGCTGATCTCTACAGTTCGCGTTCAGAAGCACCCATTTGTAACTGTCTAATTGTTCTACAATTTTTATACCACGTCCAGGGCAAATAAGCATGCGGCCCGCCGGATGGTAAGAGGTCACCGTAGCCTATGGACGCCTGCAATTTTAGAGACATAGAGTGATAGGTATTTCTCTGTTTGTCAAGTTATTAGAGAATGGTAGATACTTTTGACGCGTAGTCTGACAAGCAACTTGTGATGCTGAGTGTACCTACCTAATACTTATTCCCAGATGTTTCGTCTACAATAACATCATGTTATGTGATGTGTTACTTAAAAGAGCACACTTGTTTCTTGTTTCCATAAGGTCATGCAGCAGGTGCCTTACTATTTTTAGTATGTATTTATATTTTACGCTTGCAGTCATCAGGAGGACGAGCGGTTTCATTCAAACCAAACACCATTTAGGTAACTACACAATGCAGCATATAAGCATATCTATTAAAAATATAACAATTTCATACACAATGACCACTTATACGACTAAAATATGAAAAAAAATAAAAATTGATATACATTTCGTATTGTTACACGTTTGTGCCTTTCTAAAATAGTGATGTGCAACAGTCGATATAACCCGAAAAATTATTTTCAATTACCAAATTTTTTTATGTAATAATTTTAACACTTAAAAAGTTCTAGCTATACGAGTAGCTACATACAGACAACTTATCGATTTAGTAGATACCTAGTATACCTACCTAAATGTCATGTGTGGGGAAAAACCTGCTATTGAATCAATTCAATAAGTTTTTAGTTTTAGACTCCTGCCACATAATTTTCGTTGGTAGGTACTTTACGAAACCGGTATGTTATTACGACTATGACTATTTTGTTAAGTTTTTCCCACTACTAAATTTACTAACAAAAGATTTTTTTATGTTTATTTTATTCATTTATTATTTAGGAATTTCACAAAGGTATACCTAATATATACTTTTCACGCCTGCCATTTTGTTATCTGAGAATTATAAAATGCAATTAGAAAACACTCTGCCGTATTCGAACAATGAGATACGTCAAATACTAGATGTTGAAACGATATGGATTGGATACGTCAGTATCAAACAAGTGTCAAAAGTGACGTTTTTGTTTGAAGAAACGTCCATTTTGACACTTGTTTGACACTGACATATCCAATCCATATCGTTTCAATATCTAGTATTTGACGTATCTCATAGTTCGAATACGGCTGTTAATCATAAAGAATGGAACACACCGAAAACGTAAAAGGGCAGGCAAAGGAACAGGAAGCGACGAGGTTGCAAACAAAAGGTCAAACGATTTGAATCTACAACACGCTTTATAAACACGTTTATCGGAGTACATTCACGCTTATCGTTGATATCAGAAGAATTGTAGTAGTGAAGGATGATAAAATACCAAAGCAAGGCTGTGATGCGACTGTTTTAGAGGGAAAGCAAGTTTAGTGCTTAATTTAATAACGAGAAATTATTATTAAACAATATATGGCTAAGTCCAGGACAATTTCTTTTGGATCTAATCTTTTGGTTCGCTTGTTTTAAGCCAATTAGTTTAGCTTCATTGAAGAAAAATACTTGGGATACGAATTTGCTCCAATTTCTCCACGGATATGATGTGTTAGGCGTTAGGCGACATGTCACAAAAAAAAAAACATTTTAGACCTCAGCGGAATAAGCCCTAAGTATTCCTAGCATCTGTCAAAAGTATTCAAAGCAGCTAACATTAAGATGCCTGTGCATTCTTGGCATTAGGCTACTGGATGCACTTATGCAGTTAAAGGAAATGGATGTATCTGTCAATTCTGTCATGTCAATGGGGTTGGATGGTCGAGGTTCGAGGTATTTTTCAGATGGCACCAGCGTAGGTTATACGTCAATTCTACGAATAGTGTCAAACTCTTGTTTTTGGAATTTTATGGCCTGGATGCTAGCCATTTAAACCAAATCTCTTAGAACAAAACTAAAGAGAAACCCGCAATACCTATGCTGGTGCCATCTAAGTATGAAAACATTTTTGACAGTTGCCAAGCTTATTGACCAATTATATAAAAGCATGTTAATTGACAACATAAACACTACGGTACAGGTGCAAAACAAAACAAACACTAACCAGCTTCAACATCCGTAACGCCTCAAGCTCACAACTCACAAACAGCTAGCAGTACATACAGCCTAATCTACTTCTGATTGAACGTCCACACTCACTTTTACCTAAACTAATTGAAGCATTAACTCGAATCCAACTCCACACTTGTTTCACAGCACTTCGTTTCGATTATAATAACTCGATTTGTTTTTCGATACTAAGCACTCGATAAGTTTATTCACGTAAAACTTTTAAACGGACAATACAACGTGCGTCGGTGACGGTTGGCGCGGCACTGGCGTCTCGTTTCTCGTCTCGTCGCCTCTCGCTCGCCCCTCGTCCGCCTCACATGTTTTTTGCCTTTGAATTTCGAATCCCACACCAAATCGGTACAAAGAAACTGACAGATACCTGTTTGTGAGTAACTTTTATTTCCTTGAAGCGAATCAGTTTTTATACACGTGTGAAGTTGCAGCTGCTGTTTTGATTAAAGCACATTCAACTGTTCATTTCTTACAGACATATCGACATACGAATAAAATATGGCAGATAGGCCCAGGCCCATCACATCACTATTCGGATCATAATGATGTATTTTGATGGTCACATTGGTCACCGTCGTCACTGAAAGATTTAGTCAGACATGAATTGAATAATCAAGCCCTACCCTATACACATTCACATTATTTAATTAAGATAAGTGTATGACGATTAGAGATGCACCGGATATTCGGTTACTATCCGGTATCCGGCCTATCCTGCCATTAATTTAATATCCTGCCGGATACCGGATAGTGACCTACTATCCGGCCGGATACCGGATAGTAACTTTGCTTGATTTCGGAGTAAACAAATTGGATTTAAGAAACAGTCACGGTCATAATCGTACTCGTTTATTATTTTAAAACATTTTAAAAATTTCACTCACTTGCACGCGCACTCATTTGGAAGTTTTGGAACCTAGACATGAGTCCGCGCGAGAGATCACTACGAAACAGTTCGAAACCTGCACAATGCGTACCTGAAAAACCGAATTGTAGGTATAGTTTCACCGGCCGAATATTCGGCAGCCGGATACCGGATATTCGGCCAATGGTCAGGCCGAATATCCGGTATCCAGTATCCGGCCATAAAACTATCCGTTGCATCTCTAATGACGATGGCCCATAGATAGGTATAAGAACATAAATTACTTACAAATTTAATTTGTTAAAAAAAGATAATAAAAGGGTCATACACTACACATTTTATGTTTAGGTATGCTTAACTCATTATTCTCATTAACGTGGACATTGCAAAGTTAAGATTTAATCTAAAGCTAATTTTTTTTTACGCTGCTCCCTTATAGTTGAGACTGCGGGATACATTTTTGTGGGACTCAAATAAGTAAAACAGGATAAACATGCACCTGTGTCGAAAACTTTTAGTGTTTTGTCCAGAGAAGGGACCTTCTTCTGAAATATTTGACTCAAACATATACAGTAAATAATAAACGGGTATGAAGTACATGCTAACTCTATATAAACTAAACATAATAAGTAGATACCTATAGCTTGCAGACAATACAGTGCATACAAATGTTACTAAATCAGCCTGCATCTGAGACCGGTTATAACACCGTGTCACGACCATTGGACACCCACAATAGTGTGAATGAGTTGGAACAATACCATACTACGCCAAATACAATAAGTACAATAACTGTACACACCATACCACTTTGTTCTTAAAGAACGCAACGAATGCATTTTGATATTCAATAGTAAACCTTTTATAAATGTAATAGAGTTCACAGAAAAAGACAATGAAAAGAAAAATGTTACTTTTATAATTGCGTAAGAATCGAGAAAAATAAATATGGACAGCTTGAATCAATAATTGGAACACTCGGTAAACACAATGATTCATATAGAAGACCTAGAGACAATAATATGAAGAGTTATATGCAATTGAACTTGTACAGCTAATCAAGTTCATGTTCAATTGACACTGGCCATGCTTAAATACAAGTGATGTCATTAATCTTGTAAAAAACATAACAATAGCACTGATGTCACAACACATGATGTCCACAAGTAAAATTGTAGAAGTTTTACTTTTATATTAACATAGACAATAGACAAAAAAAATTAAATCACGCTGCTCGTAACATTTTACATAAATTCAATTTCATAAATTGTGGCTTATACTACACTTCATTTTATTTTAAATTTTATATTATTTTATTTTATTCCAATCACTACAATTCAAAAAGTACTTAACAATAACAACAGTGCTTCCGTTCTTTAATACTTTAATAGTCCTAGAGAAAAAATATAAATTGTTAACAGGTAGTTATGCAACTTTGATGTTCTTATGCGTTAATACTTACTCGTATAGTTCAATGTATTTCATTGAAACTGCGAATTTTACACTATAGTGATGAAATACGCTTCCATATTTACACTTAAGAATTTTTCCACGCCTGTCAATCTCATCTCGATAAGAAGATAAGAAGTAGCGGATTTATATGTAGATATCTACATACTGGTTTTTTCGTGAGTCGTGACAGATGCAGACTCACAGACCGAGATAAACCTGTCCAAGGGTGTCGAATAAACATTTAATGCAATTAAAGTTTTTTTTCGTGACAATTAAATGACAGAGGGCAAAATTAAGTTCCTATAGAAGTTCTTATTATCGACAAATTCATTTATCGATACTTTTCCCATACCAATTATCGCTCCAAGTTTTGCTTGTAAAAGTATACAGGTTGTAACACAAATAGTGGGGATCAGTTTAAGGGCATATTCGGTATCGTGTTCTGATTAGGAAAACCTAAGTAGGAGCAATTTTTGACACGAAAAAATTTGAAGCAGAATTTTAGTCTAATCTTGGCTTGATCTCTTTGTACATATGTAGGTATCTGACATTTATTTGCATCTTATCAGGTTATTTTTATACTTTAAGTAGGAGACGTTAAGATTAAAAATATTAAAATAGATGTACCTAAGACAAATCGAGAAACAAAGACGTTGTAAAGGACAAACAACTCACAAGATAATAAACAGATACATATGAAATGGGTCAGACAAAATGTAGAAATACCTAATAAAGTAGGTACCCACTATAAATAGTCATCTACTACTCATTAAGAAACTTGAAACTTTACTTAATAACAACTCACACTCAAAAACCACATGACAGATTCCGGCATCAGTGACGTCACAAATCGTATTAAAAACAAATCATCAGGATAACTGCAGTAACGGTACACTGTCTGGCGGTTACCATCATGTCTACCGCAGGCAACGATAAGACAGAGACTGGTAAAAGTAAAGACTAAATTTGCAATGCGCCTCCCTAAGGTGGGTAACAAAGGAAAGAATGGAAAAATTCACACGCGTCTGGTAGGCTTTGATAGCTCAGTTGGTTGAGAGGGATTGGACCGCCGGTGTTCCGAAATGTCGCAACTGTCGCAAGTTCTATTTTTGCCTTATTTAAAGCCCTTTTCTGATTTGTATGTGTATAGTTGCCATCAGATACATCGGAGCGGCCTAGGTGCTTAAAAGTATCTGAACACGCACTCTAAAGCCTTGACAATAGAGACGTGTTCAGATATGTGAACGCCTTGGCAGCTCCGATATATCTGAAGGCAACTGTGATTGTACCTCGTAAAACTTTCTGGAGAGGCTTGTGAAGCGGTGATTTTTTCATTTTTTTTAAGTAATTTAACTATTTGAAGAAACTATAGACTTTTCTATAAGTTGTGTCATGGGATTGGTTCTGGAAACATTGCTTGAAATTAAGAAATCACTTGTCTTTGTCGTAAACGCTTTAAATCGACTGATGCATTTACCCGACATTGTCACGTAGATTCACGGGTCGATTCGCGTCAATAGATTATGTACGCAAAAACAACGCGGAGCACAGGTTGACGACCGCTGAGAAAAGCTTGCAAAAACGACTTCCTCGCCAAAATGGTTAGGTATTGTCAGAGGTTGTCGACTTTGCACTTTGACATTGCAAGTACTTACCTATGCATATACCTATTGTTATTTAATTAAAGTAAAACTGTTATTTTTAAATGTGGAGTTAAAGCTAAACGAAAATATATTTTTGGGAGAAAGGAGATAATAAGTTTTGTTTATAAAATACTTATTTATACTCCATTTCTTCTAGAACAATGAACTCCAATTCAAAGAACATGGATTCCAGGACATTCCACCGCGTCACTGCAAGTGAATGACGCCTTGCATCTAGATTTACTTCGACATCCGGCTATTGAGCTCATGTTTACTCGGGCGACGGATATTTCTAAAGTTTTGTTTCGATTTCTGTTTTTTAAATATCAACACATTCTTAAATTCATGAATTATTGTCGGTAATCATTGTTATTAATTTTGTCCTAAATAATGACTCACACTAGACCGGACTGGGGCCGGGCTGGAGCTTCCGGCGCTTCGTTTTCTATGGAAAACACCACGTGATCACCGATCAACCGTCATAAAAAATGAAATGTCGGACGTTTGGTTGTCAAATGCATGCGTGTTCAGATATTTTTGAGCACCTTGGCCGCTCCGATATATCTGATGGCGAATGTAGTGGTTCCGATGATAATCGGCCGTAAAGGTTCACTGAAGATTACTTGGAAACTTTTGGATAAAAGAGGAAATTGTTTGGTTAAAACAATGTCGTACAAAAAGATGAGTTCTATTTGTGTAGTTTATTACGCCGCTCGTTACAGTTACTCTGCCTGTTCAAGCAGTACATTTTCCAATTTGCAGGCAATTGGTTTCAACTAAGTGATAAACGTTTAGGATTTTCACATTATTTTATGAATGTGGGATTGTTTACCCGACGTTTCGGACGTGTTTTCCGCTGTGGTTGCAATGAGACCCTTACCATGTTTGACACTGACCTATTCGCTAGTAAAACTCATCAACAGCCAAAACTCGCGGTTATATAGGGTACTGGAGCCTAATTCAGATTTAACAAAGTTTTATGGTTTTGAACTGGTTTAGATACGACCTTTAACATCGCTCACCAATCGCAATGCGTGATTTGCGCACCAATCGCCAAGATCGTATCAAAACCAGGTCAAACCCATAAGGAATTGTTGAATCAGAATCGGGCTCCATAAATTTTTACGCGGTACTTACACATAAAAATCCGGCCAAGTGCGAGTCGGACTCGCGCACGAAGGGTTCCGTACCATTACGCAAAAAAATCACGTTTGTTGTATGGGAGCCCCAATTAAATATTTATGATATTCTGTTTTTAGTATTTGTTGTTATAGTGGTAAAATTTCAACTGTCTAGCTATCACGGTTCATGAGATACATCCTGGTGACAGACAGACAGACGGACAGTGGAGTCTTAGTAATAGGGCCCCGTTTTTACCCTTTGGGTACGGAACCCTAAAAGTCAGAAAAGGGCAAAATATGTACACTGTTTGTATACCGACTTGTATTTGAACTTCGACTTGTTTGTATACATGTATAAGAACTATATACATATTTTAAGAAGTTTAGTAAAATATATCATCATTTTCACTTTTTCCAACCTTATTTAGTAACCTTAGATTCAATTAGGATAGATGCATAGGCATTGAACGCGTGTACATAAGTATACATGTATGTGCTTGTTACGTGTGTGAGTGTTAGTATGTTAACAGCGTTTTCTTTTTCAGAACGTTTCAGCTGCAACAATGTGTTATTTTTTCAGCGGTATCATAGCGAGATCTACTTTCTTCGCGGTCCGCGCTTAAAATATGGCCAGTGTAAGTAGGGTTGCTCCTAGGAACATTCTTATATATTTATAAAATTTTCTCATTATTTTCGCAGGCCGTTTTTTCATCAGTCAACTTTAACTATTTATTATATATATAAAATAAGGAAACATTATAAAAACTAAAATTTTGCATGAGCCCCTCTTAGCAAAATATTTATCCCACGCCGAGTCTGACGGTGCAACGATGTCACGCTGTTACGTCGTCACCCAAATCGAATGCTTAGGTAAATTGTATTGTGTTATTATGTGTTTTCTCGTATGTTTGTATTCTTATTTGTTTTGTAGTTAGCAGTGCCTTAATAGAAACAGTATAATGCTGTGTAACTAATTTGAATAATAATAAAATAAATTATGACACGGGCAAGGGCAGCATCCGCTCGGTGTACACCTTACATTTCATTAAAGTGTCAAAAGGGCCTCTACGTGTTGGCTTCGGCTCCGCGCACGCCTCCCAAAGGTCCGGAACACCATTGTTCCGTGATGGGAAAGAAAAGACATACAAATAAATTATTAAAAATTCAAACGTAGATTCACTTTAAATATTAGGTAACTAATACTTATGTATATCGCTGTTGGGAACCCTATATAGCCATCCTATAAATTAGTCGTTTTAGCACTTAACGCTTTCTGGCCGCCCGGGCCCGGGCACAATAAACAAAATATAACTAATGTGATGGCTAATATTTAATTGATATAAGCTGAGGTTTCTCCAATTACTCGGTGCATCTCCGTCGCATGCGCAGATATCGTGCTTTATGTTACAGACTTCTAGATTCCGTCTAAGTCTGCATCGACTTTCACGACAAAGGTGTGGGGTGGAATATTATATAGATATGCTGCATAAATACCACAGCACTATAATCGAACGAGCGAGCGAAGCGAACGAAGTTCTTACATTCGACTTGGGATACGCGGCCGGCTAGGGGCACGTCCCGGCATTTCGATGTTTTTAAGCTGAACTATCAGAGGATAGTTTGATACTCAAGAACTTAATAAAAAATAAAAATAAATAAATAAATATAAATTTTGTATGTATTTATATCCTTTATCTTTCTGCTACCTTGTTGTACATTTTGCTGCCTTTGTCACCCTCTTTTCACTTTCTCCTCTCATCTACGCAAAGGTTAACTGGAAGAGATCCCTCAAAGGGATAAGTTCGCCTTTGTACTTCTTACTAATTGTATGTTATTTTTAATATGTATTTTTGTACAATAAAGAGTTTACTACTACTACTACTACTTAAGTAAATTTGTTCTAATTTAAATGAAATTGGGTAAACGTGTAGTTGAGGGCATTATATTTTTGTCATTAAATTATGAGCAGGCTCGATCAAGGGGTTATTGAGCTAGAAGAGCTTAGAAGGCTAAAAAGCTATTTGTGAGGGGTCTTGCTATTCTGGTCATCTTTAAGAAAGTATGGTTGAGTTTGGTATCAAATGAAAGTGCTCGGCTTGCACGTTTATAATATCGTTTTTAAATTTACCATTTTGAAATAATTAGCAAGATAAAAATAATCATAATATAGGTATTTGACATTTTGACAGGAAATATTTCGGCTTACCACAGATACAGTATCAGTTAAGGGCTCCACAGACCTTGTAATATGTCCACGCGATTTTTGATCCATTGCCGCCTATAGTGGGACATAAAATAGTAGAAATTAAATAAAATGGAACTCTAAAATGTCCATACTATAAACAAACAAGTTTGTCAGTAGAAAAAGGCGCGATATTCAAATTTTCTATGGGACGATAACCCTTCGCGCCTACATTTTTTAGCCGCTTTTTTCTACTGACGGAAATGGCTTGACAGACTATAAATTGTTGCCATGTGTAATAAGCATTTTATGTCAAAAATGTGATAGCTACGTAGAAAGTGGCGCCCTCATTTATTAACCGACTTCCAAATCTCAAAAGGAGGAGATTCGAATGTGATTTTTTTTTATGTTTGTTACCATATCTCCGTCATTACTGGACCGATTTTAAAAAATATTTTTTTGATTGTATGTATATGCATACAGATTGGTCTCGTTTTTGTCAAAACCCACTTCTGATGATGGGATCCATGAGGAATCGAGGGAACTCCTCAAATCTTAAAGGCATAGGTACATATAGTGATGATGTTTTATCAACAAATCAAGCATGACACATTCAAAATAGTGACATTTGATGAAGTGGAACTGCTGATGATGATCAGAACAGAACTCTTCAATGACTACACGTTTGGCGATTTCGAATTTCGATTTTGACGGAGCTGGTCCTGGAGCCAGACCTGACCCGGGCTCTTATCTGGACCTGAACCCGGACCTGGACCCGGACTTGGACCTGGACTTGGACCTGGACCAAGACATAGACCTGGACCTCGATCTGGACCTGGTCCTGGACCCGGAACTGGACCCGGACCCGGACTCGGACCCAGACCCGGTAAACCACTCATACCTAAGCTAAATAAACCACTATGATTACCTACCATAAAATGTAGGTATAAAGTATATTAGGGTGATTCACTTTTGTATGGAGAAAAATGTTGTAATATTTTTCCTGACTTTGCTCACCAATGGAGTCTCCCCACACTAAAAACTATCTATTTCAATTTTCAAAAGAATCGAATAACGTTTAGAGGTTGCACAAGTTGAAAAGGTAGAGTGGGAACCCCATACATTGCGTGAAAATGAACTATGTTATAAAATGACAAAATATAATGAACTGATACTAAAATCGAATGAGAAAACTGAATTTTGCGTCTAAAACACGATAAAAGCACTTTTCCTTTGGAAACAGGTGGAAAAACTGAAAAATCTTAATTAGAACATTTATCGAGTAACCAAAATCCAAGTTTACTACTAATTTTAAAATTTATTTATATGTAGAAGGTTCAGTATCACACTACTCTCCGCTTTGATGGTAGCCGCTTAAACCATTTTCTACCCTCCGATGTAGAGTCGTTGGTTATTTGAAAAATCTTTGTTGATGTTGTGCAACCTCTAAATGTTGACCGATTTTAATTTTTTTTAACGTATAATATTTTTTTATCAGTTAGAACAAGAATTCGAGTAAAGTCAGATGAAAATGCATCGGCACTTACCATCAGGTGAGATTGTGGTCAAATGTTTACCTTTTTCCAATAAAAAAAAAAAAAAAAAAATCGAAAATTCGGAAAAATGAAACACCCTAAAGTATATTAATGATGCCAAACTTACTAGCCCCTCCCGCTCAAACCCCCGTACACCGCACCGCTCGCCAGTGTTGCCAACTTGGCATAAATGATGCCAGATCTGGCATATTTTCACTCGCTTTGGCACCAACACTTTCCATTTAGCACCTGGCATATTTTTTAGCATAATTTAGTCTAAGCCAAGTTTGCACCAACTTGGCAGCAACAATATGCGCCATCGCCTTATGTGGTTCATATTTTCATATGAATTTTGACTTTTGTGGACGGATGGACGTCAACGGACTATATAAAGTTGGTCAAGCAGATCTTGTCAGTAGAAAAAGGCGATAAATTTGAAAAATGTATGTGTTTTAAGTGTCTAATTTTAAGTGATATTTTAGCATTTTTTTAGCATAGATGTTTCAAAAATCTTTGGCATAATTTTGGCATAATTAGATATTAGTCTAGCATTTTTTCAAAATCCGAGTTGGCAACACTGCCGCTCGCGCCGTTAAGTGGGTTAGGTTAGGTTTGAACTGCGATCTTCACAGAACCGAAAAAAAGTGGGTTAGGTTAGAACTGCGAGCCTTACAGAAACGTAATGCTACTAGAATAGTGGTTTTGGTTAGGTTCGAACTGCAATCCTCACAGAACCGAACTGCTAATCAGAGAAGTGGGTTCGTGAGGCTAAAACTGCGACCCTTACAGAAACGAAATGCTACCTACTAGAAAAGTGGGTGGTTTTACCTCCTTTTCTACATAGTGCACCATCTATGTACAATAATCTTTCACCGGCCCCCATAGAAGTCGGTTTTTTTTTTCTTGAAAATTAGTTTCTACTATTTTA
The DNA here is from genome assembly GCF_910591565.1 of Cydia splendana. Lineage (NCBI taxonomy): Eukaryota > Metazoa > Arthropoda > Insecta > Lepidoptera > Tortricidae > Cydia > Cydia splendana. The sequence continues at coordinate 24,836,092 of NC_085963.1, forward strand.
TGTCGAACTATACGAGTAAAGTAGGTGCAAGAAAGTCAATTGCTCTATATAATTTTTGGAAAACCGCGAGTTCTCAGTTCGGGGCGAACTACTAGTTTATTTATTTTCAAAGTTATTGAGGTGAAACGATAAAACCCGCGGAATTTTTATATCTGCCTCGCAAGTTTCGCGCGGCCCGTATAACTTTTGTTTCCTTCTAATTTCCTTCCTTCCTTCTAATTAATTAATTATTTCGTTTACGGGGGTCGAGTTCTAACCTAACCTAACCTACATTTCAGGTTTCAGTTCCTGTATAAATAATAAAATTGATAATAAACGGCTGTGTAGGAGGTATTGATCAACAAGGATTACAATGACAATAATTGTATACCTGTATCAATGTTACATATCACTAAGCAATTAAAGGATTACCATGGTACGTTAGTAATCAGATATTTACCATTACCTACATGTACTGACCCATATAGTTATCGTTAGATAACAACTGTTTTGTTCCACAAGTATCACTATTGTCTTGAGTATTGGTAAATACAGAAAAGGACATTATAAATACCTGAAGTCGATTCTAATAATATAACAATTTGTTATGGGTTTGAATTGGTTTTGATGTAATGTCTCGCCGATCGTTTTGGTGCATCCACCAATCAGAGTTTATTGTGCAATATCATGTTCATGTGTGAAAGAACACTGAATAGTCAGCCTACATGTGCCGATATTTATTTATTTATGTTATAAGTATCTAAAAGTAAGTTTGAAATTGCGCAATTTTTTATATGAGTAACGACTTAAATTATTTTTTTTGTTTAATTAAGTAAGTAAGTAGGTATTTATTTGCAAACAATAAGTAGGAACAATAGTGTCTTAGGTGGTAAGTGACAATTGGTTGCTTATTCTGCTCACAATTATTAATTGCGAAATACATAAGTATGTCAATTTGATACGAGTGACACGTTTTAATCTTAAATGAATCTCTGTATCCATTTATGTATTTTTATTACCTTTATTCATAATTTAAATAGGTCTTTAAATCAAGTCCCGCCCTTTTGTACAAGAGCAAGTTCGTGAGTTTCGAACACTATCTGACGTAACCAACTCGACCGAACAAAAGTAATGTTAATAACAATGTTAATGTTAACTTCAACGCCTTGACCGACGATTAACACTTGTTAAAGTTCATGACCGACGATTAAACAATATTAATTAAAATCAACTTTAGTACCTATACTTTAGAGTACAGTTTTAAACGGTCATGAGTATGAATAAATCATATATCTAGCTGCACATGAAAATGAACTATGTTATTCTGGTTTAGAGTTTATTTTTGAATGGCAATGCTATTCAAAATACAAGATGACTAGATGAGTTGTAAGTGCTGTAATAATTACTTACTTTGTACGTTACACTACACATGACTGCAGTTGAATTTGCACCTTTTATACAAGTGAATAAGGTTTGGAATGTAAAGTCACTTTGTCTTGCATCCTTGTAATTAGGACTAACATAACTAAGTGAAGAAGCTTGTGTATTGAAGGTCTTTGAGCATATTTTACTTCGAAATTATGGCTATAACAATTGATTTATATCTAAATTGTCTATTTTATAGTTTGTATTTAACTACAACTAGAATATCCTAATAGCTAATAGCAATGAATGCACGCGCATGGACCTTGTCTGTCTTCAGCTCTCGCCAGAAAAATATAGGGGATCTAAAAGCCGATTCAACATGCTGCTAGTGGCCGAGAGGAAGATCCTCCGTAAGATACTGGGCCCAAAAAAAAGACCGGACGGAAGCTGGTCAGTCCTTACGAACTGTGAAATCGAAAACCTAGTGGCTGCATCATGGGAGAGACTAAAGCTCACAGACTCCGTTGGTTGGGCCACCTTGAGAGAATGGATGAAGATCGGAACGTGAAAAGAGCATACCTGGGCCGTCCAGCAGGAAGACGTCCTATCGGACGCCCCAGATATCGCTGGTCGCACAGGACCGAGAAAAGTGGCGCTGTCTTGTGTCGGAGGCCAAGTCTCATTTTGGGTCGCTGAGCCAACGGAGTAAGTAAGTAAAAGCCGATTCAGATTAAAGACTATGTTAGGGTTTTGACACGATATAGGCGATCGTCTTGAAGATTGACGTGCATCTCACGTAACTTTCACTTTATGTCGCATGCATCAATCAGCGTGAGCGATATTCAAGGTCGTATGAATATCAGTTCAAAACTATAACGAAATCTTAAATCTGAATTGGGCTCCGGTTGGTGGACAGTGACAGCCTGACAGGGCACGTCCACTGCTGGCCTCAGGTTACTACCGCTTGCAGGTCGCTACTTCGTAGTCCTAACGGTAGATAAAGCCTTGATGTCATACATGAGATGACTCCCTTGCTCTGCTCACACTCACCCAATGCGTCTTCAAATTCCCGCCAGAACAATAGGTTGGTGATAGGACTTGGAGGACAAGTTTATACTGTTGGCCATAGATTTAGGGACCAACCTATGGCTTCTTGTACATAAGATGACTTCGTCGCTGGAAAGGATTAATTCGCACAATAATTGTATAGCGGGTTACAGCATTATTGCTTTCCAGCGACGACTTGCTCCTCCTCTGCTACACGCCACACGCAAACGTGATGTATCTTCAGCCCTCCAGAGGAGAGGAGAGGATTATGCCATACATGAGAAATCTCTCTTACTCTGCTACCACTCACCCAGTCGGTGTTCAACTCTCGCCAGGACACTAGGCTACTGCTGCGGCGGAGATGAACCCGGTTGGAGGACATGGTGTACCGGTCCTGGAACCAAAGAATAATTTTATGATAGCCCTGTAAAGATAAGGTTGCACAAAACATTAAATTATGATAACCTGATTTTTTATATCATTATTATAAGATATTCACAGATAATTTATGCAAGAATCGTAAAAACATTTTACCTGGAAGTAGATAAAAAATAAACAGACTAAAGATTAGCCGCTCCTTCAACCGAACAGTTATAATTAGTTAACACATCATTCATTTGTATCTAAAAATAAATTCAAACTTGATTTGGTAAGGAACTAACATTTTTTTAATTATCCTAATTATTTTTAAGTATCTAATTAAATATTGCCAATGAATCCTACTACAGCTAAAGAAAATCGTGAACCATTCTGGCATAAAACAAATAATCACCATTACTCAAGTGACTCAAGTCAGAAGGACGAACAATAAATAAAGCGTTATCACACGACGCACACATCAAGGCACAGCGCATCACGCTTCACTCCATTGGCTATTAATTGTAACAGGTAACAGGTACCTATGTATTTACACCAATGGAAAAACAATTGTGAAACTGTGAATTTATGGTTCAAATTTGAATGCAAATTTGTATTAGATAGGAGAATGAGTAAGTAAAATGTAATGATAATTATACATCATTGACAATAAAGAGTTTAATGAATTAGTTCCGATTGCTGAAGTTATAGGACTTCCTGTAGTTTTTACTGGAGTTTTTTTTTTTCACGTAAATAAAGAGTTGGAAGAAATGACAAGTCTCAATAAATCTTGTAGAGCATTTTACTTCCTTCTATCGCTTCATCATCATCATCATCATCATCATCATCATCATCTCAGCCATAAGACGTCCACTGCTGAACATAGGCCCTGCCCTTGGACCTCCATTCGTACCGGTTGGAAGCGACCCGCATCCAGCGTCTTCCGGCGGCCTTAACAAGGTCGTCTGTCCATCTTGTGGGTGGACGTCCTACGCTGCGCTTGTTAGTCCGTGGTCTCCACTCGAGCACTTTTCGACCCCATCGGCCATCTTCTCTGCGTGCAATGTGGCCTGCCCGTTGCCACTTCAGCTTGCTATTCCGGTGGGCTATCGGTGACTTTAGTTCGTCTACGGATCTCCTCATTTCTGATTCGATCACGCAGACAAACTCCGAGCATAGCCCTCTCCAGCGCTCACTCGCGTTTTCTATCGCTTATTGGGGCCTAATTATTCATAAAAATGATGGTGACACTACATTGTTACATCCATCTTAGACATTCATTTTCTTTCAGTTGTGATGAACGGAAATTCGGAACACAAACAGCCAAAATAAATGAGGCACCTTTCATACACAACTGTTGAATTGAAATCGTCTAATAAAAAGTTACATAAGGAACATACGAGTAAGCAAACCTAATAGTGTATAATGTGATTGTTTTAGCGGCTATACGACAATTATGTAACGCAGGACGAGAAAGTGCGTGAAAGCGCAAGCAAAGCGAGGGGTTTGACTCATTTTTCGTGGCTTAGATGATCATCAAATTACGAAACTTTACAAATTGTTATCGGTCTATAAACTCGGAAGTAACAAACGTTTTGCAAGTTTATTTTACAAAGGCTTTTTTACAAGTCAATACAACATTTAAATTTTAAATTTGTCGCCTTCCTAATCTCCTATTTGTATATTTTTATTTTAAATACAGTGACATCATAAAGTGACTGAAGTGACATAAAAAATAAATACCTAAATAGTTACATTTCAGACAACAGCCAATACCTTGGTAAACAATAAACATTATGTACATTATAATGATCTTAAAACAGTTAGTTACTACAATACATAGGCCACCTTTTCCGGTTGTTACAAACATACAATTCAGACTTGTTCATAAAGCATAATTAAATTAAATTATTATTTACTTCAGAAATTCCTTTTCCATAATATTAGTAACTTAATATATAATGTGTAGGTTTTTGAACGGCTTAGGTATTAAAAGATGTTACTTTTCCTGACCTGCTAGCATGAGTTGCGTTGCGTTCTCGCACGCGACTCCATATATTTATTATCTAGCGCGACTTCAAATAACTATGGACTCGTAGAACGTAACTCATGCTAGCCGGTCTAAAGTCAGACATACTCGAAGCACTTTAGTCTTCTAGCTTGTAGCTGTAACTACTTACTCCCTCGAAAACTATTTCGTTGATTGCATCATGCTAATAAGTGATAGAAGATAACAAAAGTGGTAAATCATGAGATGAATCACAATTTTTATCCCCGCTTTATCAAGTCTACTTTGCAGCTGCACCTAAATTGATCAAATATCTAAATCATTTTTCACGATTTGATTTAAAAACAGATCTAGAATATATTCCGGAGTCTTGTATTGTGTGGTTGTCAAATAGATACGTGTGTCGTTTCCAATTGAAAGTCTGCATGTGCTCCATACAAGTAGTAGCGCTATTCTAAACACCATAAATCGCGTAGTATCCTCAACACATAGGCTCTCTTTAAATTAACTATTACAATATATACTCCGTGCCGAATAGGAAATAGCCGCCTTTGCATCCAAATCTCCGTATTGGCATGAATAAATAGGATATGAGTTGTGTAACCAGATCCATCTCGTTAACAGTGATTTCGATGATCGCTTGAGCTTGTTTATTCTAGATCAAACTAGGAGTTTGCTCACGGCATATTGAATTACGTTACGCCATAGAAACCGTACAGTACATACCCAGTACCTGTTTTGCTATTAATTCCGCTCTTTATCGTTTGAATCCCAAAAAAAAACCAAGATCTGGTTGAGCAGCTTGACTTATTAATCCCGAGAATTATGGAGCTCTTAGAACAAAGATCGTTATTGTTCGCCTTATATGAGCGCGTACGCCATGGTACCTTTCTACCCAGATGGTAATTCTGCACCTAGTTGAAATTAAGCCGCAAGCATGCCGCAAGCTTTTTGTCTACGGGTCCGGGGTTTTTGGCGACGACCGGTATGGCCTAGCCGGTATTAGTGACCCTGCCTATGATACCGATGGTCCTAGGTTCGAATCCCGGTAAGGCCATTTATAAGTGTGGAGAACACAGGTATTTGTTCCTGAGTCATGTGCGTTTTTTACATAATTTATTTAAGTATTTGGGTATATTGTATCGTTGTTTGATTTAACAACATATTTAACATAAAGCTTAATGTGGGGATTAGACTTTAGTCTAATTAAATACATAAATTAGAAGAATCTAAAACCATCAGTAAACCAACAGTCCATAATTTTGACAGTTTTGGATGATTCACGGAATTTCACTAGACTTATATCGACCACGATCTTATCAATCTGGGATTTTCACGGTTCATATCCCGGTCGATATGTCGTAGGCCGATCGTAAGATCAGGCAGATCGTAATGTTCCTGTTTAATGTTTTGACGATAGTCACATTAAACCAATACATAGTTAGGTAGGATAGGTTCGTTAGGTTGCTTCAGATGCCCGAAGGGCAAACTGCCCAGAAATAGGAGCCCCGCGTACTCAGGTTCCGTCGACTCAGGGAACGAGTCAAAGATTTTCACGTTTCACGATATGCCTAGGAATTTCACGATATGCCTGATCTTACGATCGGCCGCCGACAGATATAAGTCCATAATATTGAATCTCAAATGACGTCAAAACTGCCTATTTTTATACCATCGTTAAAAGTGAATAAAATAAAAATAGGCTGAGAACAAAAGTGACGCGCCTATATGTGGTAAGACTGGTAAGTAACTAAGCCGGCGTTCCCACCCTTCGAACTAATCAGCCTTTAATGTTAGCATTATAGTACACTTGACCTTCCTTTAAAGGAAAATAGTTCACAGCTGTGAACATTATGAATTACTCATAAACTACGGCCTCGCACCGCAGAGGACGGATGTTGTATCCGAGATCTATGGTGCTCGATACTAACATGAAGGTTGCAAGTGAGATTTTCAATTACAAATCAATCAATCAATCAATCAAAGCATTTATTTTCAAATAAGCGTAATAATCTTCCTGGCGTGTTCCAGTACCTATTTTACCAGGCCCCACAAGAACCAAGGAACCACTCGGCAGATCGAAAGAATTGGCCCACGCTTTCATGGACTACTAAAAAAAAAGTAACCCGCCATATGACGTAGAACGAGGAAGTAGGCATGCGCCGGCGCCGCGACGGCTACGCCATGCTAATGTAGTCCTATACTTCGCACCCGTTTTAAAAGTCTTATATTTATACAAAGTTCCCAGCGACATACGTCCTTTTTAGTTTAAGATAGTAGAATGCCAACGATAACAAATGCAGACTTAGCCCACTTGACAAAAAGTTGTATCTTTATATCAATTTCCTAATGAGATACGTCCTTTTTAATTTAGGATATTAACACGTACAAATGCAGTCCTAGCACACTTGACAGCCATGTATAAATCAGCCTTATCTTTATACTATTTCCTAGTGACATACGTCCTTATAATTTGGGAGCTCTAGACAGCGTTAACAATTAGTTTTCGCTGAAAAGTAGAGCTCGAACCACCTGTCCACCTGTTTCTAAACAACTGTTTCGAACGGAGCTTACAGCTCGTTTTTTTTTGCATTAGAAAGAAGGTAAGCGACCTTCACATGTCTTTTAATTGAAAAAACGCTACTTAAAAATCAGTAACTATTAATTATGAAAGCAGAAGAATATAAATGATCGTATTAGATTCATAATTGTTACATATTTGCGGTGACTTATTTTTAAAACGTGTTTTTCAATTAAAAGACATGATAAGATTGTTTACCTTTTTTTAATGCTAAAAAAACGAACTATAGCAGTAGATAGTGTACCTATTCTGCACCAAACACTCAAAACAGTCTTCATAGCCATTGAAAAAACCTGTTGACGTATTGATTGCAAGGCAAGAAATATGTAGGGACCTATACTCTGTATCTTTAGGTATGTATTTAAATAAAAGTAAACAAAATCTACCCTCAAATTATGTAGTAATTAGCAAGAGTTTATTTTGTGACACTGAAGTTTTTCTTGAAACCCGTTTTAGGTTAAATTTGTAAACGTCCAATAATAGAGCCATAGAATTATTAAAAAAAAATGAAAGTCTAACCTGTATTAATCATCCACAATATGTTTATTTACTAACATTATCCTTTACGGCCGCGAAATGCATTTTACCGAATCGATAGTAATTAAATAGCTTCCATTTCCAAAATATCCTCCTTCCTTCATCGCTTTCGTTGATCTGAATAAATAATATTTAGCCCAGTTAAAACAATTAACCATGTTTGCAAAGAACCTAATAAAGCCTACAGTTGTAATAAAAGCGTTAGAAAGCGCCGCGCCGTGGGTGTCAAATTATTCAAAATATTCGTCGCACGTTAAACATTGCCAATTTCGTGCCTTTATGGCCAGTAATAATAAGATTTCATATGACATATTAGGTCTGTGGTTATTAAAAAAAATAACGTCATTAACAATTTTTCAAATTTAGAACGCTTTCTTTTTAAATTGGCCCTGGCATCTTGCTATAATGTTGAAGGTTAGTGCTTAACAAAACCTCATTGTTCTTAGAAAATATCATTTTAAACCACCGTGTTCAGTGAATATGAAATTGCTAGCAAGATCATAAAATATAACAATGGACAAAACCGAAATGTAATCGCCATAACGCACTCGTACTTCACAATGCCCATGACCATTCATATGGCACAAACTTATCTTAACCGTTCATAGGTGGCGCTGTTCGTCAAAAGTCAAGTAAATATCCGTTATATTCAAAGTAAAGAAGCCCTAAGTGAAATCATAGCTCAATGCAGTTATGAACCTTAAAGCAAATTTTGATACGATTGAAATTGGAACAACACTTTCTACAATTTTGTATCTTTACGGTTTTGAGCGTGCGTTTTACCGCGATAGTGAGTGTATTCTGCGCGCGCATAGACAAGTTTGCAGAGTAAAAACAAAAGCGAATTGAATCTGCCACTGAACTACTGAATAATGCGTGATTTTGTTCCGCTCGTTTGGCTCAAATTGGCGAATACTGGCAAATGGGGCAGAAACAATCGGGAACGAGGAATGTCTATGGTTATTAGCTGAGACTATGAGCTTAGCCTTCGTTTGAATCCTTTTGTTTTGGTTATGCCATTGAAATTATGCATGCAACATTTTTGGGTAATTGACTTCAATAATAGGGTATTTGACTGTATTTAAAATACATTAATTATTTTACACCATGCAGGAAATAAAGCACGAGGAGATAAATAGAGAAACGTAGACAGCAGTTATTTTTAGACACAATTTATATTTTAAACCCCGTGTAAAACATATATACAATTAAAGAGTAGGTAATTTGATTGCGACGTCACATGCTAGCTAGTGTTTCATATAAATTCCATAGTAGAAAAATCGTTTTGACAGTTCGAAAAAAGAAACTGATTTGACTAGTAGTCAAATACCCCCTATTCATTCATTATTAAACTTGGTCAAGCTGATCTTGTCAGTAGAAAAAAGCGGCAAATTTGAAAAATGTAGGCGCGAAGGGATATCGTCTCATAGAAAATTAGAATTTCGCGCCTTTTTCTACTGGCAAGATTTGCTTGACCATCTATATTTGCACTAAAAATCTAAAAAGTAAATACCCTCTGGAAGGTATAGGGTTAATAAGGTAAAAAGATACCGTACCGTCCGTACCCATCATCGTATAATAATATACTCCGCCTGGTACTCCATTCCCGTCTTTTCTAGGTCACCTAACTGACACAAGCCTACGTCATCATGCGACAGCGCTATATGATAATATGCGATAGCGCTATATATAGCGGCCATGTTATTGTGACGTAGGCCCGTGTCACTCTGGGAATAGAAGACCATGTTTTATTAGACTATGGTACCCATTGACGGCTAAACGGATATTCGGGTGTCAAATCAACTGCGGCGTTAATGCCGCTGCTGTAATAGTAGTAGCTGCAGTTGACATCCTAATGTCATCTTTGTAGTCGTAATGATGTTGGTTAGGAAAAGTGCAAAATAGGGTCAAATGTTATGCCTAGCCACTATGTTTCCGACATACAATCGCCTGCGTTCGCAGTGTTCCACTTTTGAACCTTAATATACTGGAATAGAGTCTATAAGTGGTTCACCGCGAACGCAGGCGATTGTACAATAGAACTTGCAACTTGCAACTGTACTATTACAGTAAATACTTAGTAATATGCTTCATTATGACAATAATTTAAATGCTAGCTGAACTTCCCTCATTAGGACATAGTGTCAGTATTCAAGCACAAAGTTACCCCATTTTTCACACCGTCATTAGGTACATAAAATGGCAAAGTTGTTCCGCTTTAAGAGGGCATTAGTCAAATACTGGTGAATGGCTTGCAATGCACTAATATGATTAGCTACAGTAGGCCGGTAAGACCGCAACATGAAACAGTTGAAAGTGAAGGTCGTTCATTTAATGTGTGAACTAAAATGTAACAGTAGATTTTGCAGTTGGAATGAGAGATTATTTTAATTTATCAGTACCTACCATCGCCCACACGTTAACTGTACCTACATTTAATCATTTAATCATGTACAACATTATAAGTATACAAGGTACACACGTAAGTGAACATGAACCCGGACAGGGTATAGCAATTAATTTTAATCTTATACTAAAGTCTTATTACAATAAATGCTCGTATTTTATACAAAAAGCATCGGTGGACCTTAAGCATTTTGTAATAAGGTCCACCGATGTACCTACAGTTAGGAGTGTTGCTGTTTGTACAGGAGTGTAGTTTATATGTAAAAGCCGGACTTGTTTCGATTAAATAAAAACTGATATTGCAACAAATTGTTACATTATTAATATTTATTTTATTTTTATTTTTAATTGTTAATTCAGCTTGAATGATTATCAATTGGAGGAATTTGCATGTGACAATTTGAGCACAAAGCTTTTCCAAAAATAAAAAATAAATAATTTGCTAATCATTATGTACCTTACAAATCATGCATGACATAAGATATGTACGTAATCAATAAAGTACTGATTCAAAAGGTTTAAAAATGGAGCCGATTCAGATTTGACTTGTTACATTTTTGATCTTATTTTGATGTTCTTAAAGATCGCTCACGCTGATTGGTGCATGTGAAATGAAGTTAAAAGTCGTACGTGAGATGCGCGCCAATCACCAAATCAAAACGATCGTCAAGGTCGTATCAAAACCACAACAAATATTGGCATTAGAAACGACCTTATGTGTTAGAAATTGAATGTAAGGTATTCTTCTTAAACTCATTGATACGAGCCGAGGTTTGAACCCGCGACCTCCGGATAGAAAGTCGCACGCTCTTACCGCTAGGCCACCAGCGCTTTTGAATGTAAGGTATTGATTAAAGATATTGAATTCACCAAACCTACTGTAGGTACCTAGTAAACTATGAGCCTCCTTCTGCTGATTTGATTGTTATATTCCGGTCGCGTATAAGGAAGTAGGTACATACATTAGTTTGAGCAAGGACGGTAGTTCTGATGGTATTCATGAGGCACATATATACGTACGTTTTCTAGTACGCACATACGCACATACGTACCTTTTCAAAAGAGAAAAGAAACATGGGAAACAGTTATACAGTTAATTAAAGGCTGCTATTTAACTGATCACCAGATTTAGTAAAATTGAATACCAAAAAAATCTACTTTACCACCCTAAAATAATAAACGATCACCAAAATTATAACACCATTTTAATGTGAAATGATTACCAATTTTATTACATTTTACTATCCTATTAAAGGAAATGACAGCAAACTAATCATTATTAACCCAAAAATTGTAAATGATTACCAAATTTCAAACCCCATTTTAATGTGAAATGATAACCAAATTTTTACATCTTGCTATCCTATTAAATAAAATGACACCAAAATAATCATTGTAAACCCAAAAATAGTAAATGACCACCAAAATTAGAACTCCATTTTAATGTAAAATTGTAACCAAATTTTTAAATCTTGCTATCCTATTAAAGCAAATGACTCCAAAATAATAATTGTAAACCCAAAAATAGTAAATGACCACCAAAATTGTAACCACATTTTAATTAAAATTGTGCAAATATTTAATATATCGTTATCCTATTAAATTAATTAATCCACTTCGTCACCTTTTTCTAACCTAATCTAACCCACTTTTCTAGTAGCATTTCGTTTCTGTATGGGTCGCAGTTCAAACCTAACCTAACCCACTTTTCTAGTAGCATTTCGTTTCTGTAAGGGTCGCAGTTCAAACCTAACCTAACCCACTTTTCTAGTAGCATTTCTTTTCTGTATGGGTTGCAGTTCAAACCTAATCTAACCCACTTTTCTAGTAGCATTTCTTTTCTGTAAGGGTCGCAGTTCAAACCTAACCTAACCCACTTTTCTAGTAACATTTTGTTTCTGTAAGGGTCGCAGTTCAAACCTAACCTAACCCACTTTTCTAGTAGCATTTCGTTTCTGTATGGGTTGCAGTTCAAACCTAACCTAACCCACTTTTCTAGTAGCATTTCGTTTCTGTATGGGTTGCAGTTTAAACCTGACCTAACCCACTTTTCTAGTAGCATTTCTTTTCTGTAAGGGTCGCAGTTCAAACCTAACCTAACCCACTTTTCTAGTAGCATTTCTTTTCTGTAAGGGTCGCAGTTCAAACCTAACCTAACCCACTTTTCTAGTAGCATTTCTTTTCTGTAAGGGTCGCAGTTCAAACTTAACCTAACCCACTTTTCTAGTAGCATTTCAGTATGCTACTAGAAAAGTAGGTTAGGTTAGGTAGGTATGCGGTGCGGGGTACGGGGGGTTGAGCGGGAGGGGCTAATAATTTTGGCATCATTTTACTTTTTTGGTAATATGTATAATTGTATACATTTTTTGGTAATCATAGTTTATTTAGGTGAAAATATCGCATTAATTTGGTCTTCAAGATTTGGTGATCATTAATGATTTTTCGTGATCATTCAATATATTTGGTATTCAAATACAATTTGAAGTGCAGTCGTAATTAAAACGGTGGTACTTTTGTAATTTTAGGCCTTATTTTTTTGGTGTTCAGTAATTTTCTTTGGTAAGCATGATTTTTTTATTTAGGGTACCAAAGTATTTTTTGGTGGTCATTATATTTGTAGCCTTAATTAAACATGTACAAACAAAGACGAACTTATCCCTGTATGGGATCGTAGGTACATACGTTACCGAAGCAAAACTATATTCAATTTAATTTAAAGTGATTACTATATTCAATTTAAAGTGACATTTTTTTATTTTTAGTAGGAACACATTTATCAATAAAAGTGTAGAAGTGGAACGATTGATAAGGATACATTCGGATGGCGACTGCAGCCGTTGCTGTAACAGCGTCAGAGCGTCACGTCACGCTAAATGGAAAGGGAAGAGAAACAGGTGGCTTCGAAATACAGAGAGAGATGTCTGAGTTCGGATAGGAGGTAAGTAAGGTACCTACACTAAGTACAATCGCCATCAGATATATCTGAGCGGCCAAAGTGCTCACAAATATCTGAACACGCCTTTATTGTCAAGGCGTTAGAGTGCGTGTTCAGATATTTTTCAGCACCTTGGCCGCTTCGATTATCTGATGGCCACTGTATGAACCATATTGTTCTACCTTCGAGTTTGCCAAGGGGTTTACAACGGTACACCAGAAATTACATATTGTACTTATGAAAATTAGACCCATGCCGCCGTGGCCCGGTTGGCCGAAGGGTGAAAAGGACAGTGGCTCGATTTCAGCTTTGGGTACTGGAAGCCTTATTCAATTTTCTTTCGTATTTCTTTTCATTTATTTCAGTTCACCCACAATGTGGTATAATTCCATTTCAGAACCGTCACATAATTATCAATCAAATGTTCGCAAGCGAACCAGAGCGTGACTTTTCTTAATAAGCAGCGAGCATAAGCACTAAGTTTTCGTGCCATTTCTGCGGAAACAGGATGCCCGGAAGTCTCGCTAATTAAAGAATTTGAATTTCGAATGTGCGCGTTCCATTTTTGAATTACATAAGTCGATTGTTATCTTAACGAATTGCGTCATGAGAACGGTTCTGAACGCATCGTTTATTTTAAACTATTATTTTAAAAAGTGGTTTTTCGCACGCGGCTCTTTGGCCTTGATTGGAGGTTGATAGTCCAATTTGATAATTTTGCTCACAGTATTTGTCCATGTGGAACTTCGCAATTTTGACAAACTTTAGACGTCACATCAGTAATTTTAACTAGTATTTAGGTACGCATGAGTTTCTCACAACTCTTCTTGACTGTAGAAACGTTTAAGAAGCTCGTTTTCAAAATTCAGTTATTTGTCCACGTACAGTTTAGGGTCAACATCCGAAATTTCCTTCCTTATTCCGGTATCGGTCTTCGAACTCTTTGACTTCGAACTTACTCTGGACTTTTGCCAGAGAAACGACTCCACTACTCGATTTACAAAACATCTTGAAACTGTTTGTTTTTTACAATTATAAAATGACCCCAAGAATCACGAGAAACTGACTAATCAGATCATCATCATCAACCTATAATTCGTCTCTTCTGCTCATACTTATATTAATATCAATAACTTTTGAATGGTTATTGTAGACGTTAGCTTACCTTCCCGACATGGCCCTTTCCATGAGCTATCATATCACGGGTAAGGGTTCTACTAATACGACCTTAAAATATTTAAAAAAAACCTGGTGAAGTGCGAGTCGAACTCGCGTTCCAAGGGTTCCGTACATTACCCAATTTTTAACAATGTATTTTTTTATGTGGAACGTAAATGAAATTTGTCTTTAAAAAACCCGTAGGGGTCGGATTAGTAATTATTAATTAACTAAGTAACTAAGTCCGCCTCACGCTTGACTGCACATTTCTAATAGGTTTTACTGTCATCTATAGGTAAAGAACTATTTTGTGTATTTTTTTCAACATTTTATACCCAGTAGTTTCGGAGGTAAAGGGAGGAATGTTAGGACAGACAGACGCACGAGTGATCCTATAAGGGTTCCGTTTTTTTCCTTTTGAGGTACAGAGCCCTAAAAAGAGTGTACTTTCATCTCAAAGGCCTACAACGCACTTACAATCCCTTTGTTGACGCAGGTGTCCATTGCGACGGTCACTGCTTACCATCAGGGGATTCGTTTGATCGTTGGCTTCCTATGGTTCATATGCTTTCACAAACTTTGTGAATAACCGGCCATCTTTGATTCTCACCGAGAAATTAACTTTCCACGATCGCGCTTTTCTTTGCCAATTACTTTCTATACTTACTTGAGAAACGTATGTGTAGTGATACAGAAAGTGGGTAAAATGCGATTTAGATAAACCTTGAATTTATTATCTGACACGCAACGTTCTGGGATTTATATTGCAGACACAAATAGAAAGTCGAATTATTTGTATGATATATATGTAGGTATAAAAAAAGTTTAATAACTGGATTACAGCACCTAAAGTAATTTCAAAATTAGTAATTAAAGTTTTTTTGCGTTCCTCTAAATTTATCCATGAGTATAGAAGCAAACAGGCCAATTCGAACGTTCACTGATATCAGAATGATATTTGAAACATATATGTCATTTAGTTACCGGGCATCGTACATTAACCTCGTGAACCTGTTCACAAGGATCGGTCACAGCTGACTCTAAAAGAGTCGGGATGCGACAGAGATGGCTTCAAAAAGGTGGAGAGGAGAAAGAAGTCAGCTCGTCCGAATCAGTGCGGTACCGCACCGACTGGACCTAACCATTTGCTGCGTCCTGCAACACCGACGACGCTGCTGTATGTGTCCCGATTACACTACCTTACGAAGGTCGAGGAGATCGTGAAGTATGTACGAGCCAAGTCCGGATTCATCCTGAGGGTCGTGAAGTTGGAATCTCGACACAGTGTGAATTTTAATTCTTTTGTGCTGAGCGTTCCGACTGAACATCTAGCGACCTTCACCAAGGAGGAGTTTGGGCCGAAGGGTGTCAAGTTCCGGCGGTTCCGCGGCCGGCTCCCTGACACTGCGGGGTTGCGAACTGCATCGCAGCCATAATTGTGTTTTTAGTTTTAAGATATATTTTGTAATAATATGTATGCTAGTTTTAAGGTATTTATCTATGGGCCATTAGTTGCCTGAAAATAAATGTTTTCATTTCATTCATTAAACTACGGTTAATGCAGCCGAACGTTGAAGTAGTCGACATTTACTTAGTAGTAGTACCTACCTATAGTTTACCCTAAGTATGTTAAGCTGCTATGTATGTACCTATGAAGGTATGAACGCAATAAGTTTACAGTTAATAAATACCTCGTTACAAACTTTATCGATAATTACAATCTAAATCACGGTTTTCAACCTGATGTCATAATTAATCATTATTAGCATGTCCATAAAGGACGTGTAATAGCAACCAGAGACAACCATATGTTATATCATATATAGGGCTCTACTCACCTTGCAACAAATCGCATGCGATTTTAGATAAAATTGTCGGCTAAGGGTAGTGGTATTCCATATATCTAATTTCTTTGTCCAATGTCAGTACGTCTCACTCTCTCATTAAAGCAAATAGAGACGCAAATCACATTGGACAAAGAAATTGGATAGGTGGAATACCACCCTAAGTTAGATTCAACTATGTAATTTAATTGATCGCTAACACAAACTAAAATATTTAATAAAATAATGTACCCATTTGATTTGTTCCCTAAGCGCATGCGATTTGTTGCAAGGTGAGTAGAGGCCTTTGGGTAACTTTTTTCAAGCGTGTGAACCACAGACAAGTTTCGTTCGGATATAGGTAAAGGTGCCGAATAGTGGTACCGACCTTCGTGACGTAACATCCGATTTTCTAAACAGATGTATCTATTACACCGCAACTGACCTTCCGTGTGCATGAATTATTTGATACAAAGATAGGTTTGCGGGTGGTTCATATACGATTATTGATTGAATTTATTTGCGGTCAAGGCACTGATAAGAGCACCAAATACCTACATTAATAGTACTTATTGTCATTTCTACATTCAATTCCGGTTATCTGTGAATTATTAAATTTAAATCATTACCTATTATTACCTACTTACTCACTGATTAAATTTATCGTATGCATGTCCGGATGTTCTCCTCTACAGGACGTATTTCTCAACCGATTATCTAGAAATATTGTGAGTACCAATAATTAAATCGTTTTTTGCCAGTGGCGGATTTGCCCTAAGGCCCAGTAACCCGGGCCTATAGTTCGTTTTTTTTTTTAGCATTAGAAATAAGGTAAACAATCTTGATGTGTCTTTTAATTGAAAATCACATTTTAAAAATAAGTTACGGCAAATATGTAACAATTATGAATCTAATAAGATCATTTATATTCTTCTGCTTTCATAAGTAATAATTACTGATTTTTAAAAAGCGTTTTTCAATTAAAAGACATGTCAATATCGCTTACCTTCTTTCAAGTTCTTTTTAATGCTAAAAAAAAACGAACTATAGGGCGGAAAAAAATTAGGGCCGGCCAATTGTGACAAAAAATTCGCTGATGATAACAAGAAATTACCTACTTATAATGTAGTCAATATGATGAGTGCTGCGAAAGGGGCGGCTATATATAGGGCTAGGGCGACAAAGACTGCAAATTCGCCACTGTTTTTTGCCCATTTATTTGTTGGTTTTTTTATTAATGGCAGAGCCATGGGGGTTTCCTCTAGTACATATTATTATAGGTAAGGAAGAAAGTAGCCAGGGGCGGTAGGTATAGATATTTCTTCTTCTCCTTACCAACGTAAGGAAGAATACTCAACTCTATATTTTACCATATCGCTGACAATCAGCAGTATTGGCAGCAAACACAACTT
This sequence comes from Cydia splendana, assembly GCF_910591565.1. Taxonomy (NCBI): domain Eukaryota; kingdom Metazoa; phylum Arthropoda; class Insecta; order Lepidoptera; family Tortricidae; genus Cydia; species Cydia splendana. The sequence continues at coordinate 24,853,700 of NC_085963.1, forward strand.
TGTCTGATTCAATCGCCAATAAGTCAATGTAACGACTTGGAGACCAAGAATGGCAAATGTCAGCTAATCACATAACGAGCTAATGAGGAACTTGGGGATATTAAAAACCGATTGGTTATATAATTGTGGGCATACATTAAGGTCGGTCGTATGGCTGTGGTTATCCGCTGGCTCTTATAAGAGGTCAACCGGATGAATACATTTGTGCCAGATTTTCAGTACCTAATGTCATCGTAAACACTCATTAGGTAGTATACCTAATTGAAATTGTGTACCTGGGGTAAGTTGAGACTTCAAGTCTGGGTTTTTTATTTCAAACCAGCTACTGCCCGCAATTTCGTCTTCGTGGATTGATGATATGATGATGATTTAATGGAATTTATACTGGTGTAACATGGTGGTTTGCATTAATATTTAAGTCATACGGGTTTTTTTTATTATTATTAATAATAATAAAAAAACTTTAATACTAACTATGAATTAAAGATTTAAAAACTAAACTACAATTAAAATAAACCTACTTAAAAATTAAACTAATACTTATAATATTATATAAAAACTAAAATATCCTAATAAAAAAGATGAAACAAAAATGATGATTGATACAAACTACCCTGTGTCCTTCCCCAGGCCTCAAACTATCTCCATATTAATATCAACCAAACAGTGGAACCAAAACATATCGGTTTGTACAGGCAGCTACAGAGATTATCTTTGATATATCTGCAGCTGACTGTACGTAGGGTCGTAGGTATGTCCAATAGATGGTCAATTAGAACACCAAGGATATTCGAACTGACCCCACGGCCCTCAGACCCGCAGTCATCAAGTCATTCATTCGTTCGCTATGAATTTGTGACACGAAGTCGGTCAATGGCGGCGGTGAGCGGTAAAACGTTACGCACACGCCGATATCATACTAACGATTCACGAATTAGCTTTTGATATACAGCGGACCTTAGCCCTTACCTCGATGTAACATAACCTTTGACCCCCCTTTTACTTTTTTCGTTTTAGGTTCCGTACCCAAAGGGTACAAAACGGGACCCTTCTCTATTACTTAGACTCCACTGTCCGTCTGTTCGTCTGTCTGTCACCAGGCTGTATTTCATGAACCGTGATAGCTATAGACGCTTGAAAATTTCTCAGATGATGTATTTCTGTTGCCGCTATAACAACAAATGCTAAAAAGTACGGAACCCTCGGTGGGCGAGTCCGACTCGCACTTGTCCGGTTTTTCAGTTTATTACGTTACATTACGATAAAATATAGTGGATAGATATAAAGCTCCTTATTCTATATGAGCGCAATATCACCGTATGTCCTAAAAAATCTCCCCTCTGAGCTATTACGAAACGTATGGTATTTTTGTAACTCGACGGAAAATTATGATTTCGCATTTAAGTAGGTATTCCATTCAAATTTTCAGAATAAGGAGCTCTTTAAATCAGTTAAATTATACCCAACACTGAACAAAACATCGACAATAATAATAAGTTGTGATTGCGAAAATTTTGACCACACATCATTTAGATTATATTATGTACTTACCTAGTTCAACTAACTACCTAATATCTGGGAGTCCGAGCTATGGTTGGATCGGAAAACATATAAAAAATCAAAATTGCGCGTTTTCCCAGAGATAAGACCTAGCTAGATGGATTTATGGCCCCCGAAAACCCTCATATAGCACATCGAAATTGTTAGAGCCGTTTCCGAGATCCCCGAAATATATATAAAAAAACCGTGCAAGTGCGAGCACGAAGGGTTCCGTACCATAATGAAAAAAAAAACGGAAAAAAATGCAAAAAAAAAAACGGTCACCCATCCAAGTACTGACCACGCCCGACGCCCGACGTTGCTTAACTTTGGTCAAAAATCACGTTTGTTGTATGGGAGCCCCATTTAAATCTTTATTTTATTCTGTTTTTAGTATTTGTTGCTATAGCGGCAACAGAAATACATCATCTGTGAAAATTTCAACTGTCTAGCTATCACGGTTCGTGAGATACAGCCTGGTGACAGACAGACGGACGGACGGACGGACGGACAGCGAAGTCTTAGTAATAGGGTCCCGTTTTACCTTTTGGGTACGGAACCCTAATAAACAAGAATTGCTTGTTTAAAGGTATTATATACTTAGATTAGATTAGATTAGATTAGATTAGATTAGATAGATACATTATAATAAATGTAATTAAGGTTATTCAAAGCCCTTCTAGCGACGTATGTCAACGAATGTGGGGCTTGCTGCGTACTTCTATTATGATCACGTTACATAAGATGACATCATGGCATGCGGTTGATAGAATCGCGGGTCGCGACCCATTAAGAGGTCTGCATACTTACATTGTATTGTGGTATAAGGTAAGGTGGGGTAAGCCTAACATGGTTTATTTTGCTCGGGGCAAGACACACAATAATGCAAGGAAGCGCTGGTGGCCTAGCGGTAAGAGCGTACGACTTTCAATCCGGAGGTCGCGGGTTCAAACCCTGGCTCGTACCAATATGTTTTTCGGAACTTACGTAGGTACGAAATATCATTTGATATTTACCAGTCGCTTTCCGGTGAAGGAAAACATCGTGAGGAAACCGGACGGATCTCAATAAGACCTAGTTTACCCTCTGAGTTGGAAGGTCAGATGGCAGTCGCTTTCGTAAAAACTAGTAGTAGTACTAGTAGTAGTAGGGGGGTGGAAGAACTAATACCCTCGTTTATGGCATTATTGTCAAATGATGGGTTGCACACAACACTCACTACGTCATTCGCTAATGGTTCGTCGTTACCATTACTTTGCAATATTTTAATATTAAAAGAAGTTCACAAGGAAATGATATGCAAATGTACTTTATAAGGCCGGATTGTAATCGTAGCAAGAAATACTACCTATTGTTGACTCCATAATGTCGTAATAGTTATGACAATGGAAGATGGTTATCGAGATAACTTAATTATTACACAATTTACACATAATCACGTAACATAAGAGAATTAGGGCCGCTTGCACCATCCCACTGACCCGGGGTTAACCGGTTAAACCTTTTTTTTCTGTCGCAGGGGTAAATACATTTACGTATCTCACCCCCGGGCTGCGAAGACCCGTTGGGGATGGGTTGGTATGTGGGACTCGCTCCTCCCGTACTTCCTCTGTTACTCAGAGGGAGGGGAGGTGAATACCCACTAACTTCCCCCGCGGCGTTATCCTCTCTGCCGTTATTGGGGAGCATCGTGAGGTCACGAGTATTCCACCACGATGCTCCTCCGGCTGCCCCAGCTAATTTACCGGGGTCACTCTCGCGCCGAAGGAACCGGTTAAACCTGGAGTTACCATGGTTACCAGTATAATTGGACACTGGGTTAACGGTTTGACCAGTTAACCCCGGGTTAGTGGGATGGTTCAAGTGGCGCTTAAAGATTAGATGTTATACCTGAAAATAATCTATAGTAAAAATAGAACCGACACAAAACCGTTTAAAATGATGATAATGATCTATAATTGTTGTAGTCCCTATAGAAATTGGGGTACTTTTATAGTAGGTAATATGGAATGTATATGTTATACCTTTAAACGAGCAATTCTTGTATATTTATTTATTTATATAAACCGGGTGTGGCCTGTAACATGAGCAAATAATTAAAACATAGATTGTACTCCTCAAAAGGTGACACTTTTGTTCAACAACTTTAAAAAATTTAGAAGTATTTAGACTCCCTATTTTTCATACAAAATAAATATTATCTTCAATGGACGCCATCGCCACGCCATATCGTTGTGATTGACGTTGCTTGTCATTGTCACGCCTTAAACATAACAAAATTCGCAATACATTGCGTCTTAGAATAAACTTTAAAGTGTATTAAAAATCAAACCACAAGTTATTTTTAAAAGTTGCTGAACGAATGTTGGTCAGTATGAGGAGTACAGCCTACAGTTTAATTTTTTGCTCGTATTACAGGCCACACCCGGTATATATTTCGGTGATCTCGTAAACGGCTCTAACGATTTCGATGAAATTTGCTATATGGGGGTTTTCGGGGGCGAAAAATAGATCTAGCTAGGTCTTATCTCTGGGAAAACGCGCATTTATGAGTTTTTATATGTTTTCCAAGCAAAGCTCGGTCTCCCAGATATTGAAAACTAATATATATAGCGTAATACAGTTGACTACGAAGAGTATATTTCATGAATCACAAAAAATTTCGAACGTTCAATAACAGGACATTGACTGCTACACGAGTCACAAGTCACAATTCATAAACAAGTGGGTTAATTTTCACAAGCTCGTATCTTTAGCAATGTTTTCATCGCAAAACTATCCTTATTGGTGCATATATACACGATTCAAAATAGAAAGTTAAGCAAGAACGCAAAATGTAATTTTTTTTAATTATCCTGAAAAAAAAACAATAATCAGCCAGTATTAATAAATGACAACCGAGTGGCTTATATGCAATACCAACTTTAAAATTGACATCGAGAACCTTATTGCATTAACAAAAGGTTTATTTTCACTTAATAAACTACGTAGCTAATGTTGGTCCGCATGTAAATAATGGTTCAATGGCCTTCCAAATTCGAATCATCTTTGAGTTTATTGAAACAAAATAGGTATGCCCGCTGGTTTCCACACAATTTTCCAAATATAAATCTTAAGCTCTAGTTGTAAGGTAGATTTTAGTAAAACACATTTTAGTTAGGTAATCCAAGTTTGCAAAAGTTACGAAAATCTTCGTAGTCTCTTGAAACAGTTGCAACCTTGTCGTTTTGATCTAAACTTTGATCGAATTTGAATATGTACCTAATACCTAATATAGGTACCTATAGATCCGTTAAAGCGACACAGGGTATTAGTACCCTTACACAACACAACACATCACAACACAACACAACAAGTTAGGTTGTTTATAAAGGTATTATGCAGTCACAATCAGATAATGTGAATAAGTTGTAATGATCATAGTATTATGTCTGATTTCAATCTTTATCGAAGCGTAAGATCGCTTAATGTTGAATTATATTTCTGTGCTTATTCAATTATAAGACAGTAAGAATGATCATTGAGTTTTAGTCCCTACTAATATTGTAATAAGGTTAAATATCGTAACTTAAATTTATCTATTAGAAGATCAATGTCATGAATTTTACATAGTCATACCAGTATATCTTAGGGACACTTTCGCGTTCTAGGATTAGCCAACTAACTCGGAGTTAACCGTTTATACATTAAAACCACCAGTAACCACCCAGTTAAAGGGCCACTGGCGCGTTCCAGGGTTAACCAATAAACTTTTGTACGTCATTGGTTTATACATTTGCTAATTCGTTTTAGAATGAACGTATGTATTTCTTACAATTGTGATATTAACGGTTAATATGTGATCGGAATATGCAAACATGTAGAGTATGTAGACAAAAAAATTGTCTTGACCAGTGGTGGGCAAAGTACGGCCCGCGGGCCATCTGCGGCCCGCGAATGGATTTTATCGGGCCCGCCGCCGGTCCTATGAAATAATTAGTATGTGGGCTATATGGCATTGGCTCACGATTATCAGAAATAAATAAAATATTGGCTACAATTCTGGCCCTCCACTTAAAATTCCTAAAATTTCTGGCCCCCCATGAAGAATGTTTGCACACCACTGGTCTTGACAGACTATATATCTTGATATTTCACAGGCAATCTTGTAGGTAGGTGTATTTGTAGATCTGTAGCTAAAATAATATATGAGGGAGATTTTATAATACTGGAGTGTGTACTATAGTTTGTTATTTAAATGTTCGGTACTTACCTATTACCATTTATAGATGTTATCTTACAAGTCGACGTCGGAACATGCAAACAGACAGACAAGGCCGCGACAGTGTTGAGTGGAACTATGAGTATGAGCATGTCTGTCGTTAGGTATGTAACTTGTGAAGTGGCTACTTGGCCTTAGTATAACATAGCCACCGCCATCAGATACTATCGGAGGGGCCAAGGTGCTCACAAATATAAACACACTTCTATTGTCAAAGCGCTAGCTAGAGTGCGTGTTCAGATATTTTTGAGCACCTCGGCCGCTGTGCTAATTATGGGGGGGGGGGGGGGTCGCTCGCACCCGAGCTGCATACATAGCATCGTTCGTCAGTAGCTCGGTACACGTCAATGTCCGTCGGACCACTGTTACTTTTTACACTGTGATATATCTGATGGCGACTGACCTAACAATAACAAGCCGATTGATGAAAATAGTAGAGATGATAATGCGACCCAACTTCGTAGAATTACATATATAATTTCAGCCTATATACGTCCCACTGCTGGGCACAGACCTCCTCTCATGCGCGAGAGGGCTTGGGCTATAGTCCCCACGCTAGCCCAATGCGGATTGGGGACTTCACATACATCTTTAAATTTCTTCGCAGATGTATGCAGGTTTCCTCACGATGTGTTCCTTCACCGAAAAGCTAGTGGTAAATATCAAATGATATTTCGTACATAAGTTCCGAAAAACTCATTGGTACGAGCCAGGATTTGAACCCGCGACCTCCGGATCGGAAGTCGGACGTCATATCCACTCGGCCACCACCGCTTCCATTACATTAAAACACAACGATAAGTTTGCTGAGTTACCTAATACCTACGACCAAACTCTGTTTTGCCAGAAAAGGGGAGTATAGGTATGCATGGCTCGAACCAAGCCAATATCGTGGTTTTAAGCGCTGAGCAGATTTACCGCTGGGCTATGGTCGTAGCGCTACGTCGTAGCCGATGACATGGGTTTCTCGGTATTGAATGATGACATGGGTTTCCCGGAATGAGTTAAGATAAGAGCCATATCTTAAAATCACTGAGTCGGTAATGTGTGACTTCTATTTATACCTACACCTAAACGCCCGCGTCAGGGCAGCCGTAGGTATACTTGTTGGTAAATAAAATAACATTAACTATAATTACCTTGACAGAATCGATTTCGCACTGCAACATTTTTAAAACACAAACTAGTCCACAATAACACAACAATGTGACTGCGGGAAACCCATATCATATAAAACACCGAGATGAGATATACTCGTATCAACAGATAGGTATCTTTATTATTCATAAATATCTACTATCTTGTCTATCTTACTAAGATATTTTGTGAAAAAAACAACGGAAGCTTAAAAAACCGGCCAAGTGCGAGTCGGACTCGCGCACTAAACTAAGGGTTCCGTACCATTACGCAAAAAACGGCAAAAAATCACGTTTGTAGTATGGGAGCCCCACTTAAATATTTATTTAATTTTGTTTTTTTTTAGTATTAAATGTTATATAGCGGCAACAGAAATACATCATCTGTGAAAATTTCAACTGTCTAGCTATCACGGTTCATGAGTTACAGCCTAGTGACAGACAGACGGACGGACGGACAGCTAGTCTTAGTAATAGGGTCCCGTTTTTAGGGTTCCGTACCCTAACGTAAGATTTAAGGGGGCTCCCATACAACAAACGTGATTTTTGACCGAAGTTAAGCACCGTCGGGCGGGGTCAGTACTTGGATGGGTGACCGTTTTTTTTTTTTTTGCCGTTTTTTGCATTATGGTACGGAACCCTTCGTGCGCGAGTCCGACTCGCACTTGCCCGGTTTTTACCCTTTGGGTACGGAACCCTAAAAAAATTAAACAACTGAAACTGTAGATAACGTTGTCTTTTCGTGTGATATATCATTTGATATTTGCCAGACGTTTTTCGTTTAATAAAAATACTTAGTGAGAAAACCGGACTCATCCCAATAAAGCCTCTTGGCTGCAAAATATGTCGCTTTCATAAAAAAATACATATTAAATACAAATAAAAATACATAATAAATGTTTGGTATTTTTACTGTTATGCTGTTGAACTTGTTTGAAATAAATAAATCAATATTGCGTGTCCTATCTAAAAGGCGCTCCCATACAATAGATGTTACTTCGATTGTATGACGGGCTGACGGCGGCTAGATTCGTGTGGCTCAGTGTGGACGACAGTTATCGATGCTCTGGAGGGTTGGGGGGGGCGAGCTACCTATATGTAGACAAGGTGAAAATAGACTACGCAAACCTGACGTTGTTATTGGGTTGGTTTGTGTATTAAGGTGTCAGCAATGCCGCCAGTCCGGTGCGCAGTGACCGACTCCCGGCGCCCGCGCATGCAAATTACAGACATTCCATATAGGGTTACCATACGTCAGGAGTTTTCTAGACAGAACATTCATCACGAGTGAATAAAATACCATGTAGATTAGAGTATGGTCAAGCCATTTTCGTCAGTGAAAAAGTAGTAAAACTGCTGAACTCCTTAAATTTCGTTACCTACCATGCCAAAGTTTGCCTGCCTTATAGAGTCTGCGCGGTAAGAAAAGAGTCGTGGAATGTATGGGGCCCAATACATTCTACGACTCTTATTTTTCTGCACAGACTCTAAAACGGTGATTAACGGAACACATATAACCCTAGTAAGTAAATCAGCTCCACTGCTCCATGCTACGAGTACCTAGGTACATTTATAAACACCCGAACGGTAAGCGAAGCTTATAAGTTATGGCTACTATTAACTATTACACGCTTGATCCTGGCCTACTCGAGGTAAGGCTTTAAATATTGTTCACAACCTGTTTATTAACTGTTTCCCGAGTTTAATACCTGTTATATTGCTCTTAATTAAACGTTTATCAAACGATTTAATTTGCCTATAATTCATGTTCCTCTTTCTAATAAAATAGTTAAGATAGGAATAAGTATACACTGAATAATTGAATATTAGCTTGTACAAAAAACGCTTTTGTAAAGTTACACATAACACATTTTACTGGTGTAAAACTGTGTTTGACACGCACTTAACCAGTGAACCGATTTAGGCACACCATACGAGTGAATTGCAAATAATTTGTAAGTAATTAAGCGCAGTTAAGAAGCTGTGATTAGCCTTAACTTAATTGATTCATTTGTGTTACGAAAATTAACTATGTAAATTGTATTGTATTGTATTTTTTGTACTTAATTCGTACACATATAAGTCTATAGCATACGCTAACACACTATCATGCATCTAACTTAAATAGAAATGGCTTTGTCGTAACACAATGGAATAAATTAACTTTAGACTAATTACAGGAAGTCTACGCTCCGACCTACTCGAGCCTATGTTCAAAACCCCGAAAGCTTTCAACTCGAGCTCTCTAACCGCTTTGCTTGCCTAGAGAACTTGGCTTCAGTGGACGAAATCAACGACGGGCTAGTGGAAACTGTCCACACAGTAGGGTCTAAGTTTTTTAGATCCCGCCGTAAAGATAGACCTCAGAAATTGACCGAGCAAACCTTAAACCTCATGGCTGAACGACGCTCGCTACAGTTGCAGTCTCCCGATGACGCGGAGTCATATAGGCAGCTCAATAGACGTATATCTAAGTCCTTGCGACATGATCTGCGTCTCTTTAATACTAACCGTATTAAAGAGACTATTGAGCGAAACCAAGGCTCCAAAGTGTTCGCAAAGGACAAGTCTATTGGGCAAAGCCAGCTGACAAAGCTGAAACGGGAAGATGGCAGCATAGCGTCGAGCAAAGCGGAGGTTTTAGGTGAGATCGAGAGGTTCTATGGACAGTTATACACTTCGATCGCAAAGCCCGTTGACAGCTTGGTAGGAGATCCAAGAGCCAAGCTGTCCCGACATTATACCGAAGATATCCCGGACATCAGTCTGTACGAGATTAGGATGGCCCTGAAGCAGCTTAAGAACAACAAGGCGCCGGGCAAAGACGGAATCACTTCAGAGCTTCTGAGAGCGGGTGGAACACCGGTACTTAAAGTCCTCCAGAAGCTCTTTAATTCCGTCTTGTCCGAGGGCATAACGCCTGAAACATGGAATAGAGGCGAGGTGGTGCTGTTCTTCAAAAAAGGTGATAACAACCTATTGAAGAACTACAGACCCATCACGCTTCTGAGCCATGTCTATAAGCTGTTTTCAAGGGTCATCACGAACCGTCTCGAACACAGACTTGATGACTTCCAGCCTCCCGAACAAGCCGGTTTCCGAAAAGGCTATAGTACCATAGACCACATCCATACGCTGCGGCAAGTTATACAGAAGACCGAAGAGTATAACTTGCCATTATGCTTAGCGTTTGTGGACTATGAGAAAGCCTTCGATTCGGTGGAAACATGGGCGGTGCTTGAGTCTCTTCAGCGATGCCATATTGACTATCGGTACATCGAAGTGTTGAAGTGTTTGTATAGTAACGCCACCATGTCGGTCCGAGTACAGGAGCAGAGCACGAGGGCGATTCCATTGCGAAGAGGCGTAAGGCAGGGAGACGTTATCTCTCCGAAACTGTTTACTGCCGTAATGGAAGACGCCTTCAAGCTCCTGGAATGGGAAGGACTTGGCATCAACATCAACGGCGAATACATCACTCACCTTCGGTTTGCCGACGATATCGTAGTCATGGCAAAGTCGATGGAGGAACTCAGCATGATGCTCGATGACCTCAACCGAGTTTCACAACGGGTGGGCTTGAAAATGAACATGGACAAGACGAAACTTATGTCAAATGCCAATGTTGTGCCCATCCCAGTCTCTGTTGGGAACTCGGTACTCGAAGTTGTTGACTCGTACATCTACCTAGGACAAGTAGTCCAATTAGGTAGGTCCAACTTCGAGAAAGAGGTCAACCGCCGAATCCAACTCGGTTGGGCAGCGTTCGGGAAACTACGTAATGTCTTTTCGTCCGACATACCTCAGTGCCTCAAGACGAAAGTCTTTAATCAATGTGTGTTACCAGTGATGACTTACGGCTCCGAAACGTGGTCTTTCACTATCGGCCTCATCTCAAAACTTAAAGTCGCTCAACGAGCTATGGAGAGGGCTATGCTCGGAGTTTCTCTACGTGATCGAATCAGAAATGAGGAGATCCGTAGACGAACTAAAGTCACCGACATAGCCCACCGGATTAGCAAGCTGAAGTGGCAATGGGCAGGCCACATTGCACGCAGAGAAGATGGCCGATGGGGTCGAAAAGTGCTCGAGTGGAGACCACGGACTAGCAAGCGCAGCGTAGGACGTCCACCCACAAGATGGACAGACGATCTTGTTAAGGTCGCCGGAAGACGCTGGATGCGGGTCGCTTCCAACCGGCACGTATGGAGGTCCAAGGGGGAGGCCTATGTTCAGCAGTGGACGTCTTATGGCTGAGATGATGATGATGATGAATTACAGGTGCTTAAATATGTACTTATAATTTTTTTGCAATTCACTCATACACTGACTGAAAATATCATAAATTCTAAAATAATGAACAGAATCAGGCGTTACTTTGCGTAAGTATCGGGTAGCACTGATTGACAAGCACGCTATCTTTTCGCGGATGAGCAAAGTAATATTTTTGTATTAATCATAAATTCTGCACCGTAAATGTCGATACTTACTTGACCAGTCTCGGAATAAATTCAAGAAACCGATTCAGATTTATCAATTTGTAATGTTTTGAACTGGTTTCGATACGACATTGAAGATCGGTGACGCTGATTGGTGCGTGCGAAATGAAGTGAAAGTCGTGTCACAGAATAATTAATTATAATTAATAGTACTACCTTACAGAAAGGAAACTTCCTACAAAAACGAAGTTTGACAGCCGTTCAGGGTCGAATCATGCTGTTCCTTTCTAATATATGGCACTATCCCTTTCGGCTATTTAGGGTTGTCAAAAATCAAGTGATTATCTTATCTGTGGTCGTGCACGCAAAAGGGAGTCAAGTGGTGCCAACCCTAATAATTGCTCGGAGCAATGCTGAGCCGAGCGGAGCCGAGTTTGAGCGAAGTCAGGAGTTTCGCAGCCCTGGTCGTGTATGATATGTCCGCCAATCACCGAGACGGTCAAGTTCGTATCATAACCAGTTCAAAACCATAACAAATTTGTGAAATCTGAATCGTGCTCCCGCTCGTGTGTGTGTAGTGAGTTTTAGATTGGTAAAAAGTTAATTAATAAGGCAGACCTAATCAAATAATCATAGTTTTGGCGTCTTGGGCAGTTTTTACTCTTCACCCCCAGTTTAAAAAATATGATAGTATGTATATTGTTTTCAGTTTCGAAATACAATATTCATTAATATCTCACATTTAAATTACTTTGGTACTATACTAATGAACTGGGGTGAAATATTGATCACCGATATCTGAACGCTGACGGGAGTTTTCAGAAAATTATAGTGTAGGTACCCAATTAGCGTCAGTTGTTAAGAAAAGTTAATCACTGTCAGTTTTGTGACAATAATTAGCATTAAATTTCAATAATAACTTCGTTTTGGTGTTCATTTCATAAACTATAAGCGATATTAGGTACAATGTAAAAAAGGCAAATTGATAATTCCTATAAAAATGTCATATTTCATACTTAATAATTGTCGTCACTAAGTAAGTATTTTATAAAAACTCCCTTAAGGTTGCGTTAAAAAATAAACTCCGTATTGTTCTACCTAGTTTACGTCATTGATCACTCTTCGGTCGTCTCCAGTTCTCAACACTAGATGAAAGCGACCACAACCTAAACTAAAAACTAAACACATTAAGGAAGGAAAAGTGCGGGTTTCATATTCATGGTGGCCGGCACTAACACTGAACTGACTATATCAATACACACCTTATATACACGACATAATGTACACAAATGGGCAGGTAATATTGCCGATGGTCGAGTACCTACTTGATGGTAATGAGGGACGATTAGCAGCTTAACTGTCGCGCGGACGAGAGCCGAGAGGGATGGATGAGGCATTTTCTTTTGTGGCGAGATACATAAAAATATGGATGAATTCATGCGTAAATTGGCCATGCAATTTTGCGGCTGAGTGTACCTACATTAAATTATTTTTTGTACAAAGCAGAGATGTCTGACAGCAAAAGTACAATTGCTTGATGGGAAAAATTGAAAAATCGCCGCGTTTCGCAAGATTAGAACTTTTGACCTCTCAGAACACCGGTCGATTGCTGACGAGCAATCAACTATGGACGCTTAAATACTCGATCCGGTTTTGTTTTTTTCTTACAATTAAGTATAGGTAAATAGTACATTATATTGATTTAAACTAACACGATTTTCACTCATACTTTTATAACTAACACGGGACTTAATCGCGTAAAACTTACGTTTATTTATGGCCTGACGTTTCGAACGTGACGCTACACGTTCGTGGTCACAGGCAGATACAGGTAAGTTTTACGCGATTAAGTCCCGTGTTAGTTATAAAAGTAGTACATTGTTAAATTATAAAAAAGAATCGACTTCACTAAACAGTGTAATACTTTATGGTCTTCTTGATAAAAAAGGCAAAATAAGAAAAACAAAAATCCCCGCGAATTAAGAACTTCCACTTTCGAAACTTTGAAGTCGATTAAAAAATCTTGCCATTGCCTTCTCCACGTTCTCCTTACTTACTCAATGGTACCAGACTTCCGGCGCACGCGCCACTTGCCGTACGCGTCGCGGAAGTGCTGTCTATGGTGTGTGTCGTGTCGTCTATGGCGAGGCTGTATGGGTGACAGTGAGCGCCAACTTTTATTGCAGCTGAGACTGAACGCAAAAAAATGTACAAGCTTCTTTAGGCCCACAGCAATCAAATCACATAACTTTTGGATCGACTTTATAGGGATTTAATTGATTTTAGGCACTTTATAGATAACGTAAATTATGAGACTGGGAGGGTGAGACTTGAACTCACGGCCTCTGCATCGATACTCTAGCGCTCTGCCATTCAATTCGTCGATCTATGAACTCAAAACAAAAACGGCCGTTTTAACTTTGGACGCACAGATTGACGAATCCAGCAACATAAAAACTAGTTCTGATGTGTTCAAAAGGTACTTAAATACAAAATACAGTACGTAGCGGCCCCCTTTTTTAAATACCTATCGTTAAATTTAAATAATCACGATGTAGTGGCGAGTGTGCACACCGATGGGCTCTTAATAGCATCGTTCGCAGTTTGTTAAAAATTAAAACGTAAATTATGCTTAGCAACACCGCAAGGCATCATAGGGTCCATAATAATTACTCCAAGACTTCGAACTTGTCGCGCCCTATTCCGCAGTCGTGTGGTTGCATACAATGCCGTTAGCAAACTGACAAAGGTTTTGATAGATGCCATAGATGGACCCGGCATACTCGTAGGTTTTACCATAAGTTTTACATATCTCTATAAGTGGTTTTGTTCTATGAGATGTGGCTTAAAGCGCTAGCATCTAGGCCATAAAAAGCTAGAATTTGACACTCTTTGTAGGAATGACAGGTATAAAACCTATGTTGGCGCCATCTGTAAAACACTCTGACCGGCCAACCTCATTGTGCATGCGGTGTATATTAATATTATTAAATATTATGTGTAATTTGAGGAATAAAACACAGAAATCGTTAAAAATCAATTATTTTTTTCTGTATTTTTTATTCTGAACAAATGAGTAAATAAAACTAAACATCGTCTTCTTAAAATGAAAATAAAATCTATCACCTACTCTACATAAACACAAACCTAAGGTATGAATCGAGACATACCTACCTCTAGGCAGCATAGTTTCACAAGGTGCCTCGGGAGGCAGGTGTCAACCTGACATTATGAGATTATCACACTGATGTGGATCCTCACATCGATCCTGTATCTAAGCGATATATGGCGATGTCTCGCTCGCGCACTAAGCGATATATGGCGATGTCTCGCTCGCGCACTGACGAAGACTGCTTTAGTCCGACACCACGCACGTGCCGAGGCAGTCGGGAGAGCACGAGGTGCCTCGCGAGAGAACTGGTGACGGGGATGGTCCCATTACCGTCACGGATGACCCGCTACGGTATGGGTTCTAGGAAGGAAAGGGTAATCTAGGGTAAAATCAAGAAATACGACTTACAGATATACCTATCTAAATAGGGTTAGGAGGGAAAAGAGGCGTGGGTTCTTGAAGAGAAGGCATAGAGGTAGATAGCGGATTTGAAAGCCACTCACTCAAAATTAGAGTAACCAATTGTTACTAACCCAATATAAACTATATAAGCTGTTTAATAAAGTAGAAAGCATACTTTACTAAACAGTTACTAAACACTACTAGTAGTATACTTTAATAAACAGTTTTTTTTTAGGGTTCCGTACCTCAAAAAGAAAAAACGGAACCCTTATAGGATCACTCGTGCGTCTGTCTGTCTGTCTGTCTGTCTGTCTGTCTGTCTGTCCGTCTGTCACAGCCGATTTTTTCCGGAACTACTGGACCAATCAAGTTGAAATTTGGTACACATATGTAAGTTTGTGACCCAAATACGGACATGTAACGTAAACAAATGAATTTTAAACATGGGGGCCACTTTTGGGGGGTAAATGAAAAAATGAAAAAATTTAATTTTTCAAACTATATCATGTTACATATCAAATGAAAGAGCTTATTGTAAGGATCTCAAATATATTTTTTTTATAATTTTCGAATAAACAGTTTAGAAGTTATTCAAGAAAATAGGCAAAAAATGACCATTCCCCCCCCCTTATCTCCGAAACTACTAAGTCTTAAATTTTTAAAAAAATACATAAAATAGGTCTATACCTATAGATGACAGGAAAACCTATTAGAAATGTACAGTCAAGCGTGAGTCGCACTTAATTACAGTTTTTGATCCGACCCCTACGGATTTTTTAAAGAGATTTCACTCACGTTTCACATAAAAAATACATTGTTAACAGTGCCGGATTACTTAGAGTAGTAGTTTTCTTAGAGTAATTGGTGATAATTTTCTGATAAGATAATCATTTTAAATATTTAACGGTCTTACCTACTTACGAGTAATTGTAAGGTCAAATTAAAAATAATGTTTAAAAAAATATGTTAAATTGAGAGCTAGCTCAAAGTTTTTTGTACTCGTCGACTTTAATGGTTGAATTAATAAAGACTTTGTAACCAATAAGCAAAACAAGCACGTGCTTACGGCACCACGTTCAGGGGGGGCACCAAAATGCCAGGTTGAAAAAGGTGAACAAATTTTAAAATTAGGGACAGACACATCGTTTTTACCACACGATTTTTTTAGCTGTCCAAAAGCTAATTTGCAAAAATAATGGCGCGTAATTCTTTGGGAAACAATCGGTCGCAGTAGAAGAGTCGTGATTACATGCATAGATTCGATTTCAACCCACTCTTTTGCGGTTCGGCGTTAGGTCTTATGCGAGGCCTTCTGCCTTACGGCAAAGTTGATCTTCTGCCTTAATTACACTTGGGCGTGGATCCAAATCCAAGCTTTCCTCTTTCGCAGCTGGGCCTACTGCCTTTCTCACACTTCGCCAATTCAATTCCAAGCTCTCTGCTTTCTTGCATATTTTATGCATGAAAACAACCTCGCTGAGACCCTTAAATATCGAGCCCTATGCGAAGCTAGGCTGATAGAAAACTGTCCCATCCCTTCTCTGTATGAAATCCTGGATTCGCGCCTGGTTGGGACTATAACTAAAATTGAGTTTTTATATCGAAAAATTTTCGCGCTCGCTTCGCTCGCGTTTTCAATTACTTTATAAGGTGTGATAAAGGTGACATTCGGGTGGCGACTGCAGCAACATTACTCTGTTGCAACGTTACTGCTGCAGTACTGTCAACTTCCGTGATAAAATGATGTGACTGATTTCCATACTAAAAGTAAAAATGTACAACTGTCTATCATATTGCGTTTATATATCGAAAAATTTCCGCGCTCGCTTCGCTCGCGTTTCTATTACTTTCTAAGCTATGATAAAGGTGACATTCGGGTGGCGACTGCAACAGCATTAGGTACTCTGTTGCAACATTACTGCTGCAGCACTGTCAATTTTCGTGATAAAATGATGTGACTGATTTCCATTCTCAGCTGTAATGCGGCAATGAACTTCTCTCAATTTACCAAAAAATCAATGTAATCTTGATGATAGGGAGAGGGGGCACCTAGAAATGCTTAGGGCATCAAAATATCTTAATCCGGCACTGATTGTTAAAAATTGTGTAATATACGGAACCCTTGGAACGCGAGTCCGACTCGCACTTGGCCGGTTTTTCTTTTGTCAGATTTCGATAAAATTTGGTGGATAGATAGAGTTCCCATTATGTTAAATTTTACGCAATTTCACCATATGTGGCGTATGGAGTATGCCCTAAAAAACTTCATCTGAGTTACGAAAACGTAAGGTATTTTCAAAACTCTACGAAAAATTACAAGTTACGATTTCGTGTTTTTTCCGCCCAGAATGAAGAGTTCTTCAAACCACCTATTTATCCATATCTACACTACCTAATGAATCATGCGCTGGTATTGCAAATCCAGATGTAAATGTTTCATTTCAAGTATTTATTCACTATTCAATCATCTATAACTACCTATTTAGATAAGTTAGTGGATCAAAAATTACTTTCAAGATTCAACCACGAGATTAAAAATAGGTTAGTAAACTTCAAAAAATTATTATAATAAAAGGGTACGGGTAGGGGGTAAGGGTAAGGGAAGTAAGGGTAGAATGGTAAGGAAGGGGGGACAGCGGAAGAAAATACTGTATTATCAAAAAAAATCCAATTAGAATTGAATTCCTTTATTTTGTTCAGTGGCGTATTGATGTAACAATTGTTATTAAAATTACAATACTGGGCTGGGTTATTATTGGGTTTGTTACAATTCAATAGTTACCTACACTTTCAGTATTCTGTAGTTATGTTATAAATACAGAGTTAGGTAAGTACAAGCATAAAAAATGATTTTAAAAGTGAGTACACATGTACTCGTATAGATTATGGAACTGTTGTTAGACTAGAATTATTTTTTACAAAGTTCGTTCAGTTGCCATTCCCCATGTTTTAAATATTTATTCATTGTTTTTAAAAGTTCTTAAATAAAAGACCTGATTTTAGCTAGAAATCTGCCATGTGACTATGACTTGAATTATTTTGAAACTGATCACTCACGCAATGTAAGAGCCGTAAGTGGAGCTCCTGTTGAAGATCCCCGTAACGAATTGAAACAAGTGATTTACGACCTAAATTACCTACGTCATCATGGGTAATCCGTTTTAAATATTTACTTCCCATGGCAATGGTCCATACTTCATTTTAGCCCTGTCCTATAACGGTCTCGGTTAAACATTTCTTGCGTGTTTAAAAATAAAAACACACTGGACTAGGTATAGTAAATTGACTGCCGTTTGAAAAAAGACAAAAAAAATTCATATAAAAAATTGGCCAAGAGCAGGTCGGGCCGAGCCATGCTCAGTGTAGGGTTCATTAGTAACCATTCTGTCAGAATAGGCTAACCGGGGGCTATTAGTAAGTATCATGTACATACAAGCAAAAAAGACTATTTTCACAGCGCTTTAAGTACGTGTTTTTACTAAGAAGAGAAGACTTTTTGTAATAACTCAAAAACGATTGGACCGATTATGTTCACTATGGTTTTCATTGAAAGTATTTATTAATTTTTTGTTCCCCCATAGTTCTAAAATTAGAGGGAGGAACACATTTTTTTATTTCGAAGCGATTATTTCCGAAAATATTTACTTTATCAAAAAGTGGTTGTTGAAGAAGGTTATTCATTTTGAAAGACCTATCCAACGATGCCCCACACCATTGGGTTAAAGCGAAAAAAAAACTTTCAATAAAATCCTCTTTGTATGGGAGGATTGAGAGGTTACCCTAAAAAAAATTTTTTGTTTTTTTTATTTTACCGTTCTCTTGCAATGCATGATTTATGTAGCCATGCCAAATTGCAGCTTTCTACTACTAACGATCACGACATGGCGAAACTATAAGGGTTCCTAATAGTTGACTACGGAACCCTAAAAATCGAATCCTTCGTGTAAACAAAAGCTCCTTTAAATGAGCAAGCGAGCGCAAAGCGCGAGCGACGCGTATCCGTTTTATGTCCGGCTGTTTAGATCACATTTATCCACCCATTCTCGTGAAAATTTTGTTATCATTCATTAGTTACATATATTATATATATATTTTTTTTGTTAATTCATTTTTATATTTTTAACATCTGATAGAGTCACTACTTTATATTATAAACTATATAAGATTTTTACCAAAGCGCGGTAGGTAATATGATAATATCACGAAATAAAATTAAACGTCAGTTTACTGTATCTAATTCTAGACAGCCATACACGTAACGAGCCCTATCGGCACCTAGCAACCAGTTGGTCGTTAACTGCGGTTGTAGCGGTTGCCCCACCCACGGCGGTGGTCGTCCTTGTACTCGTCCATGTTCCTCTTGCGCGCCAGCTCCTCGGGATCATCATCCTCCTCTAGCTGGTCCTGGAACAAAGATAACGTTCTAAACTACTAGAATTATTGCCATCAAGAACACAATGTATAAAAACTTTTTACAAAAAAAAGCAAACCGACTTCAAAAAGGATGAAATAAAATATTATCCTTTTTGAAGTCTATGCGTTACCAACTGATATGTTTGAAGTCGGTGCCAAGCCAAATTTTGAAGCATACCATGATTTTGGTGCGATTTGATAAGGATGTACCTACGTTGGATTGCCTTACACGACGACAATGAACGTACTTTCTGTAGGTACAGTCGACGTTAAAAATATGTTTACACTTTTCGCCTTATTACAAAGGAGTAAGGTGCAAAAGTGTAAACATATCTTTGACGTCGATTGTATCTAAGAACACACCTCAGAACACACGATCAAACCTTCTTGGCGCAGTCTGTACCATGTTTGTCGGCACATTAGTGGAAATCCAATGTATTATTTTTCCGTCGTATTTTTTAAAGAGCATTTCTTACTAATGCTCGAACAGTCTATAGCACGCAAGTGTGAGATTGGGACTGAGTAATTTCCCGTCCCTTATCCAGAGGACTACATTTCAAAATATAAATCAATTCAAGAAATTTACCTTCTTGCCAAATTTCACCTAAAGCGTTTCAGTTGTTTAGCCTTGAAAAGGCAACAAAGAGGCAGACAGAATTACTTACACATTTGTAATAGTTATTAGTACAGTTCTAATGGGATTTATAGCCATAAAGCTGATTATTTTTGACTCGTATTGTTACTACTTGGCTTGGCACCGACTTCAAAGATATCAGTTGGTAACGCATAGACTTCAAAAAGGATAATATTTTATTTCATCCTTTTTGAAGTCGGTTTGCTTTTTTTTGTAAAAAGTTTTTATTTTTCCATTTTTAGTTTTAACGCTTTGTTAAAAGCGCGACGCATGAATGAAAAACAAGATCATGTTTAACACTAAATTCGTGTACCTATACTTTAATAAATATGTAATCAGGAATTTTCTCGAGTCCGTCTGGGAAATTATAATTCCTGTCACTACTACACTAAATCCAATCCTCCGCCCCGCCACTGACCCAATCCCTCAACGCCCCGATCACTCAACCTCACAGCGCATCAACCCCTGATCCAGGAACCCCTCGACCCTGAACCAGAAATTTTCTCGAGTCCGTCTAGGAAATTATAATTCCTCTCAACTAAATCCATCCGCCCGCCCCGCCACTGACCCAATCCCTCTGCCCCCCGATCACTCAACCTCACAGCACATCAACCCCTGATCCAGGAACCCCTCGATCCTGAACCAGCAACTCTTCAACCGCCATTCCCCGACCCCTTAATCCCTGACCCCTTGACTCCTAACCCTAATCCCTGATCAGTAGCCTTACCAGCTTACCACGAGTTTGACATTGATATATTCGCTAGCATGTTTGTAACTTACTTCCTATGCATCTCGCTCGTACTAACCTTAGTGTGAGCGAGATGCATAAAAAGTTACATTTAGATGCATAAGACGTTAGCGAATGTGTCAATGTCAAACTCGTGGTAAGGCTACAGTTGCAGTACATCAAATTGGTGGTTTTCGGAAGCAATTGCTCGAGTTACTTTAGAAAACCCCGAAATCACTTAACACGTGCCTTTAAAAATTGAGGAGTTCCCTCAATTCCTCATGGATTCCATCATCAGACCAGAACCAAAAATAATACGGAAACACCTTGGAGGTAACTTCTTCCAAACAAAAAAAGAATTACTCAAATCGGATCACAGGTGCCGGAGTAATCGCTGAACATACTTAAATTTAAAGAAATCATCATCATTATCATCAAAATAATCATCATCATCAGGTCTACTTCATCAAATTGGTGGTTTTCGGGAGAAAATGCTCGAGTTGCTTAAGAAAACGCCCAAAACACCATGCATGTGCCTTTAAAAATTGAGGAGTTCCCTCAATTCCTCATGGATCCCATCATCAGAACAGAACCAAATTAAAATGGGACCAACTCGGAGGTAGCTCCTTTCAAACAAAAAAAGAATTACTCAAATCGGACTACGGATGTCGGAGTAATCGGTGAACGTACATAGAAAAAAAAAAAAAAATAGCCACAACCGAATACAGAACCTCCTCCTTCCATGAAATTGAAGTCGGTTAAAAACGAATAAAAACCCTTCGCATACAAGGTGGGATATTATATTAGAGATTAATATTAAAAATTGTTCTAGTTTATATTAAAAATTGAAGAATAAATATTATTTTCTTATCAAAAACAATTGTTTTAGTCATACAATGATATCCCCGAAAATAAGAAAAAAAAAATTAAAAATTATTACACATTGCTCCAATATTATATTGTCCACCTGGTACGGAGAGAATAAAAACAAACGAAGAATGTAAAAGTACACAAATAGTACAAAAATATATAACAAACTGACTTACAATAATGAATTTGTAGTTTTAGAAAGCTTGACTAAATTTCATTGTCTTAACTTATTGACTTCTTGGGTATTGATAAACAATGTTATTTTATAACTTTTATAAGGCACCTAAATTATTTATAAGTATCTTCGTTGTTATAAATTTAAACCTCAACTCAAAGTCCTCAAACCTTGTCAGTAAAATTTGACCCAGAACTTTATAAAATCTCTTTTTCTTTTTTAATCGCATTTAAATTACCTAAGTATAATAACTTACTTCTTGAGCAATATCATTTAATTTTAATTTTAATTTTCAGATAACTCAGATAAGTACTAAAATGCTGTCAATCGATTATCCCAATTTACCCAATTGTCACTATATTACAAAATTGGTACAAAACCAGGGTAATTGATAATCGAACTGACATTTTAGTATCTGGAATGCAAAAACAGACTACTAACGGGAATTCTTATTTAGGCCGATCCACACAGAATAGCGCGCCGGCACGCGAGGAAATTGCCGCGCGAAGCAGCTGACGTTGTGGAGACGTGCGCTCGAGGCGATGGGGAGTGCGTTACACTGCCTTGGCAGACCGAGCTGCTTCGCAAGGCAATTCGCCTCGGGAGGCGGTTCGTTCTGTGTGGATCCGCCTATTTACCATCGGTGGACCTTATTTCGTGGCAATAAGGCTTACAAATTGTCACTTAACAGTGTGGGCACTGGTACCTCTTCAGTACAGCGGGAGAGAAGACCGCATTTACTTCACAATTATAATGAGAACATACCTTTCTCGCTCGCTCGGCGTCGTCGTCTTCCGTTTCTGTGCTCTGTATGGTCTGGTGCGGGATGTTCGCGGCCGAAGGGAAACTGAAACATAAATAACGTTTTGTTATTCAATAACTGTTTTATTGTATCTTGGACAGCCTTAAGGTATGAAAGCTCTTTTATCGACGAAACGGGTGTACTCCATCTAGTGGATACATTTTTGTAAATAAAATAAATGTCAACTTTTAACTAACTTCTGTGTGCTATCCTTAGCTACGATCAGTTCCATAAGCTTTCCTCTGCGGTGTATGATCCGGTTAAAGTATCTGTGCACCTCGTTGGAAAGCGACGCCGGGCGGGCGTGCGCCGTAATGACGTCACGAGGCGAGGTGCACAGATTTTGTGACCGGGTAGTATAACTTGAAGCAAAAATTCACTTACATTCCATCCCTGACTCGTTTGTCATAGAACTCCTCGACTGTCATGGTGGGCAGCGACGGATATCCGGCGCCGAACACAGCCTTCTGTATGGCGTCCTTGGCGATGATGACGGGCCGCAGCGGAGGCGCCCGGGGCTGCTTCGGTTTAGGCTCTGCAACATGTGAAAATCAATTTGATGTAGCTGTTCAAAATGGCGCCGCACATATACACTGCCGTAGTTAGTGTACTTATTTTTTATTTTACTCTTCAAAGTACCAAATCCAAAAGAAAAAACAAAACTAGTTGCAGGAGATTTTGGTTGCGAGAAACCTACCTGAGAGTACGAATTTTAGACACCGCACAAAAACACAGTGGGGTTGTCACACTTTACACAACTGCCCAAAAATTTAAACATTTCAAATAAGCCATGTAAGTAGTACCGAGCTACTAACAATGGCGACGTATGCAGCTCGGGTGCGCGCGACCCACCCCTCGCCCCTCGCACCCCGCACGATTGCCATGCCTAGAGGGGTTCGTCGAATGACTGTAGGTATTGTATAGACTGTGACTCTGGTGTCAATATCTACACTGCTTGGTCAGTCTTACCTCCAGCATGTTTCTCCATATACTCCAGCAGGGGTTTCTCCTGCTCAATACTCCCTAGCTCATCCAATGCTTGACTGACATAACTCTCCAGCATGGTGGTGAAGTACTCCCGCTTGGTCTCATCGTCCACCAGCTCCGAGGCCATGGCTTTGGAGAGAGTGGCTAGTTTCTCTTTCAGTTCTTTCATCTCTTTGTAGCGCTTTATTTTTGCTTCACGGCTGTGTATCTGAAATTGGAAAAAGATAGATAAGACCATGCAGTGGTGGCATAGGGACAGGAATATAAAAAAATATTCTTTCGAGCCTTATCCTTACTGAACATCAGCACCTTGTAACATGTCTCTTGTATAAGAAGCATTGAAGGGTCAGTCACCTTGTGATCAAAAATGAAAACTTAAACTTACACACAATGAACAGGTCTACCATCTTGTGGGGCAAATCTCAAACTCAAATTAGACGCACTATACACTTCGCACCTATAAACAGGGGCTTATGTGCTGCCCTCTAGAGTCTATAGCCTCAGTCTTATCGGTTTTTGGAAGAATTAGCAGTGTTAATATTGATTCATGTAATTTCTTTTTTTTTGGGATGTTAAATTAGTTTATTACTAAACAAGTCGTATAACAACAAATAGTAATAGGCCTTAAAATAAAAATTACAAACTAAACTTAAAAATAAACGATAAACTGTAATTTCTTGTATTTAGATGAAAATAAATTTAAGAAAAATAGCAATTGTCTTTGCTTTGTAACTTATCACAGTGACTGTCACTCAGTGAGTGAGGGATTTGTCCAAGTGACAATATTATGTGGAAATGAAATTGGTTGACTGTACCAAATTAGCAATCTTGACTTGTTCAGTGACCACTCTCTCCACCTTCTGGCTCTGGTCGTCTGCTGGCTGCGGCACCTCTATGTCCGTCACACCATAATCCTTGCACCGCTGGAGAAAATCTCTGAAATAATACATTAAAACAGCTTGAAAATCACAATTCTACTGTACTTTACCATGCTCATGCAAGGGAGTGTAAATTTCATTTATGAATGAAAAAATCTGCCTAGTTAGTAGAAATTATTTCTCTGAGTGTTTTCATAAATAAAGCAATAGAATTTACATTTACTTACTCCTAATTTTCGGGTCAGGCCAAAAACATATTGATTGAGAGAAGCATATTCCTTAAAATATAACCTATTACCTAACAAAAGAATGAATTTAACGAACTCACCTAAAATAAATCTCAGCTAGGTTGATAACCTCTTTCCGAGGCTGTCCGCACAGCTTCAGACTCAGTGTGCCGAGCAGTGCAGGCAGCAGCAAGTACTGCAGTGTCTCTGTAGGGAGCTCCTCCAGGCTCTCATTACTGCTGAACATCCCAGACAGCGACACCAGGTTGGTAGCTTTCTCAAACTTTGCTATGGCCGCTTTTAGGCCAATCTGTAAGGTGAATTTTAAAACATTAAACTAAAATTGTATGTTTTAATAATTTTACGGTTTAGACTCACTTGTTTTTAGTCATTTGCGTACTGTTAGTGCTTGAGAAAGGAGACCTAGGCTCTCCGAAACATGTCGCGCGAGTGACTAAAAACAAGTGAGTCTAATCCGTAAAATTATTCAATGTTAGTATGTCTCACAACAGTTTAAATTCGATTAAAATTGTATGTTTATTTTATAAGTATTGTTAAATAAGAGAATCACAACATCAAACATTAAGAGGATATAATATGCTAATAAGAAAACAAACGAATATTTTCTAATCTATATCAATAAAATTGCAACTGAAAAGCATAAAGACTTTTATAGACTTTTATTTAGTCGTATGGCATTAATACAATTCATGGTCGCTTTACAAATTTACAAATTAATATCTAGGTTCTTCACCCATAGTTATAGACTTAACATGTTATACAAACTAAGATAGCTAGTTATTTTATACAATTAGCTTGGGAAGTGATGTGAGAAATGAGCAGAGATGAAATCAAAGCTTACCTGCACGGCATCGCTGTTCGTCGGTTCATTACTGCTTTCTATATTTTCAAACATCTTCATGGCCTGATCGAACACATCTTTCAACGACTCTTCATCAGTAGACGCACCCGCATCCGCCTTCGATTGCGACATAATTACACTGAGAAATATCTAAATTATCGAAGATAAAGTAATGTATCGAGATGGTTTTGTAAAAGATTGGTTTTTGACCGATTTGAGGTTTTGAGGTTTTATTTGACGGTTTTGACATTACATGCACTTGTCAGAAGTGACGTTTAATTTGGGACACGTTCGAAAAGCATCGATTATAAACGCGGTATAGTTTCTAACATACAACGTTCGAAAACACCCCAAAAATAAGTTATATTATAGTTTATAGTTCGTTTTTTTTAGCATTAGAAAGAACTTGAAAGAAGATAAAGAAAGATCTTGACATGTCTTTTAATTAGGGATGTACCGACTAGTCGCCGACTAGTCGGGAAAGCCGACTATCCGGCCACATTTGTAGTCGGCGATTAGTCGGCGACTAGTCGGCAAAAATGGCCGATTAGTCGGCACTTTATTAGTGAAAGAAAAACAGAAAAAAAATCAACTATCAATATTTACCATATGTTTTATGTTTATTTTACTAAAATACCTATTCAGGGTACATACGAAAACTTTTGTTTATATATTTGACCGTTTGATCGTTATCGTATGTTGTTTTCCTCTACAGGTCGATCTCAAATGATTCTCGTGTAATTTCATAATCAAGTTCCATAGTTTTTAGGGTTCCGTACCCAAAGGGTAAAACGGGACCCTATTACTAAGACTTCGCTGTCCGTCCGTCCGTCCGTCCGTCTGTCTGTCACCAGGCTGTATCTCACGAACCGTGATAGCGAGACAGTTGAAATTTTCACAAATGATGTATTTCTGTTGCCGCTATAACAACAAATACTAAAAACAGAATAAAATA
Organism: Cydia splendana; assembly: GCF_910591565.1. Taxonomy (NCBI): domain Eukaryota; kingdom Metazoa; phylum Arthropoda; class Insecta; order Lepidoptera; family Tortricidae; genus Cydia; species Cydia splendana. The sequence goes on from NC_085963.1 coordinate 24,880,119, forward strand.
AAGATTTAAATGGGGCTCCCATACAACAAACGTGATTTTTTACCAAAGTTAAGCAACGTCGGGCGTGGTCAGTACTTGGATGGGTGACCGTTTTTTTTTGCATTTTTTTCCTTTTTTTTTGCATTCTGGTACGGAACCCTTCGTGCGCGAGTCCGACTCGCACTTGCCCGGTTTTATTTTTAGTATTATTCAGTTTTTGATTTTTTTTAATGGTGGAGCCATGAGAAACTATTAATGTTATTGCAAAATTTAGAGACTTAAGCCGACCACTGACTAACAGGCCGCCGGACGATATCGGCCTGTCAGTTAGAACAAAAATTTGACAGTTCCGAACAACTGACTGGCCGATATCGTCCGGCGGACTGTTAGTCAGTGGTCGGCTTTAGTCACGGCACGTTGCTCGTGAAGATGCTGACCACAGGGGATAGGTTCTTAACTGGCGACCACGTACGGGAAATAGAGCCTTGGAAATACCTCCTACAAGCTGTACTGACGGTCTGCTCAGGATCGCAAAATAAAAGAACTAAAGACAGAAATTTAACGAGGATTCTTGTGATAGGTCTTTGAACCTGTAGAGAACACCTTTTAGCCAAGCTAAATTATGATGAATAGCGCAACCAAAGGAGCAAAACTATTGTTTTTCACCTGAACTTATACGAAACTAATGATCTGGCCGACTAGCCGACTAGTCGGCCGACTAATCGGCTATTCGAGCGCCGATTAGTCGGTTAGTCGGCCAAATCAATAGTCGGTACATCACTACTTTTAACTGAAAAACGCTTTTTAAAAATCAGTAACTATTACTTATGAAAGCAGAAGAATATAAATGATCGTATTAGATTCATCATTGTAAAGGCTCCAGTACACAGTGGTCAAGGATGGTCCATGCCAAGCCATGCTTTGCAATGCGCAACAGTAGGTCTATATCACGTAGGTGTTCACACAATGGTGCATCAAAAAAAAACAAAAATCAAAATCAAATTTGCAGGCTCTGATTGATCTAAATCTACGAGTATAATAAACTGATAAGTCTCTTCATTGCTCCACAATAATGACATTTTGGGCTATTAACATTTAATCAAGCGGTCAAAAATTCAAGAAACTAAACAAACAATCGCGACTGTGTGAACACCACAGGCCACGGTACGCCACGATTCCTTTGAAGTGTGCCAAAAAACCGACAACTCCCCGATTGCTCACCACGGCTGACAACTGACGGCAGTCATCCGCCATTGTATACCATAGCCCCCTGTACACAATGGCCAGGGCGTGGCATGGGCATGGCCCATCCTTCACCACTGTGTACTGGCGCCTTTACATATTTGCCGTAACTTATTTTTAAAATGTGTTTTTCAATTAAAAGACACATCAAGATTGTTTACCTTATTTCTAATGCTAAAAAAACGAACTATAGTAATCTGAAAAAACTGTGGTCTAAAATAGAAGGCATAATTAACTGGGAACAACAATACCTACTCACTAGAGTTAGACTAAGAAAAGTTTTCAGCGATTTTGATAGCCCACTCTGTGCAAGTGTTATTTTAAACGTCAAACTTCTATGAAATTACGACGTATAAACAACACTTAAGTGGGCTATCAAAATCGCTGCAGACTTTTCTTGGTCTGACTCTATCTTCATTAGTTGATTAAAACCAAAATATTACTTTGCTAATCCGCGAAAAGATAACGTGCTAGTCAATCAGCGCTAACCCGTTATACTTACTTGCGTATTTTTACATGCAATTAATATTCCCACCCTCCCACCGCAAAAATAAATACGCAAATAAATATAACAAACCACCACCAAAAGAATAAACCTCGACACGTGTTTCGCCTCTCTACGAGGCATCCTCAGGAGTTGTTGACGGTCTGACGCCCGGCAACGGAATGACCTGTCTAGAATGGTCGGCCATATTTATACCTTGACCACTCCCCCTACCGTGCAAGTGTGAGTGAGATGGAAAAATTCGTAATAACGGCGATGACGCAACATTCAATTGTTCGTTAAGAATCATGCCCCTATTGTTGTACCTAATTATTTCCAGTTGTTCCAGAACACCCAAACGCAATCCCTTTTCGCAAACATGTAAAATATCAAAAGAATGATTCTCAGATAAAGTGTGACCTGTATCTAATAAGTGCTTTTCAAAATTGGACTTCTCTGGATGGTTATGTCTATATGACGCAACATGCTCTTTATACCTAGTAGTGAAACTACGGCCCGTTTGCCCCACATACACTTTATTGCAATCGTCGCAATAAAGTGTCTTCGTTGCAATAAAGTGTATGTGGGGCAAACGGGCCGTAGTTTCACTACTAGGTATAAAGAGCATGTTGCGTCATATAGACATAACCATCCAGAGAAGTCCAATTTTGCAAAGCACTTATTAGATACAGGCAGGGGCGTATTTACCCTAGGGCCATCCGGGCCATGGCCCGGGGCGGCAAGCCGACAGGGGCGGCGAAAGCCGCCCCTGGCCGATTGCATTTTGTATTGGTTTTGGCGCCATTTAACTAATTTTTACTTCTTACTTTATTTTTGTCTTGTCAGTTTCAAAAACAGACTTGACAAACACTTAAAACAAATGAACATTAATCGTTAAAAAAACAAGTGCAGTGATATACACGCATCAGCTTTCAGCTGCTAGTGTATTAAACAATATAATATAATAATAATAATTTCAAATTAACATAAATAAATAGGGATAGGCTGTATCAGGGACACAGCCACAGTGGTTTACGTGAAACGTTGCGTGGAAAGTTATTGCAAATGCCGCTTAGGGCCGCTTATAGGGACTCCATAGTGTAAAGGGCACCGCAGGCACCCTGTATGACAGAGCGCGCTTCGCGCGACCTTACAGTGAGAGTGCGCCGCAGGCGCCCTGTAAATCAGAGCGTGCAGCTTACATTGTCAGGCGCCCTGAATGTAAGAAGCCTGACTTTACAGTGTAAAAGACCCCGCAGACGCCCTTTAGGTATGTCAGAGCTTTGCCCGACATTTATGCGAATTTTAATTCGTTTGTGGTGAGCGTTCCGACTGACCATCTAGCGACCTTCACCAAGGAGGAGTTTTGGCCGAAGGGTGTCAAGTTTCGGCGGTTCCGCGGCCGGCTCCCTGACACTGCGGGGTTGCGTAATGCATCGCAGCCATAATGTGATATGTGGTGTTTAGTTTTTTAAAGTTTAGTTATAAAATATATTTTTATATAATATGTATGCTAGTTTTAAGGTATTTATGTATGGGCCATTAGTTGCCTGAAATAAAGATTTTCATTTCATTTCATTACAGTGTAAAGGGCGCCGCATGCGCTCTCTATGCAAAAAGCGTTCTAAGCTTACAGTCTCAGGCGCCCTGTAGGTAAGTACCCGCTATAGCGCCGCGCGGCCATAAATTCTAATGCACTATTTGAGGAGATGAACATGTTGTACTAGGGTTAAAAAGGATAGTAAAGAACTGTTTTTACTTCATCCTTCTATACGAGGTATTTTGCGTCAGTTTTGTGCATTAATTTTCGCACATGGTGCTTGAGCAAGAGCAGTCGTAAAATTTCTAAAAAAAATGCCACATTTTTAGTTTTTTACAGCTTAGTATAATCCTCGTATTTTATTTTGATAAATTTCATTAGATATTATGGAATATGATCTATCAAATGACACCCAATTTCACCAGAATCGGTTAATGGACTGATGAGTAATTACTTACTAAATAAACACTGCAAATAGGGGTCATTTTAGCTCAGAATGCGCCGTTTCTAGCGCAGAATCAGCGTCCACTGCACATGCAGTTCCGAGTAATGGCTACTTTTTTCTATACACTGATATCAAAACTATACATTAAGGTATTATGCCTAGTTACAGAGATATATGCCACCACGCCATAACACTTCGTTACATCTGGTTTTTGGTCCGACCCATCTACGGGTTTTTAATAGTACATTATTGTCGAGGCTCGGATGTAGCTACTTGCAGGCTGAGGATTCGTATTAAACGGACGACCTTGGGAGTCCGTTTAATTGAATCCGAAGCCAGCAAGTAGCCTTCCAGCCGAGTCATATATAGTGCTTTTCTCAAAAATGGTGCAAGAAATATAAATATAATAGAAATATTTTATAGAAGCAACGTTCTAACGTATATATTTTCACAGAAAAAAATAGAAACAATTGGAAAATTAGCTTAGCCGCCTTTTTATTTTTTTAATTAAAAAATAGAAGTGTATTTTTCTGCCGAAAATACGCCAACCTATTTGAGACAGCTAAATAGTCGCGGTACCAAAATTATAATTAATGTAATTATAAGTACTAATCATCTGTTTGGCTGTTTAATGGGCCTGTGCCTTCATTTGATATGGCCATTTCAACTTTTAAAAAGTTTGGAACACGACAAATAATGGAAGTTGTATGCAACATTGCAGTCCCAAAATCGAGACTGCAATGTTTTTAACTTTTTAATTTTTGACTGACCGTAAACTACGCGCGTCGCGACCAATTTTTTAAACGGCAAAGTCGACTTTGCCGTCCATTTTTGAGAAAAGACCTTTTAACGTTTCACGTCAAAGATAATTAAACATTTTGTATTTTTGTTCCTTAACTTCTGGGGCGGCGAAACTTATTGGCCCGGGGCGCCAAATATCAAAATACGCCTCTGGATACAGGTCACACTTTATCTGAGAATCATTCTTTTGATATTTTACATGTTTGCGAAAAGGGATTGCGTTTGGGTGTTCTGGAACAACTGGAAATAATTAGGTACAACAATAGGGGCATGATTCTTAACGAACAATTGAATGTTGCGTCATCGCCGTTATTACGAATTTTTCCATCTCACTCACACTTGCACGGTAGGGGGAGTGGTCAAGGTATAAATATGGCCGACCATTCTAGACAGGTCATTCCGTTGCCGGGCGTCAGACCGTCAACAACTCCTGAGGATGCCTCGTAGAGAGGCGAAACACGTGTCGAGGTTTATTCTTTTGGTGGTGGTTTGTTATATTTATTTGCGTATTTATTTTTGCGGTGGGAGGGTGGGAATATTAATTGCATGTAAAAATACGCAAGTAAGTATAACGGGTTAGCGCTGATTGACTAGCACGTTATCTTTTCGCGGATTAGCAAAGTAATATTTTGGTTTTAATTAGTATGGATTTCCGCAAAGTAACGCCTGATTCTATTCACTATTCATTAGTTGATACAGGGAAGACTGTACAAAAAGTGTTAATCTTAACACACTTCTGAAACGTGCTGAACTTGGCCGTCTGCGTCTTATTTTACAGATAGGTAGAGTTATACCAGGTTATACCAAGAAAAGTCTGCAGCGATTATGATAGCGTGCATACGCAGTGCAAGTGTTGATGAAAATCGCTGCAGACTTTTCTCTGTCTAACTTCTATGAATACCTACATTAAATATTTACACACCATTATACCTATAGTACAATGTGAACTGAGATAATATTCCGTGAAACTGAGTGTTTAATATTACGTGTCCCGACTTATGAGCTTACGGGATTTTTGATAAGATAACATGAGGATGACCGCAGCAGTACCATTGTAATCACAACACAAAAAGAATGAACAAATTATGGAAATAATTAACCTACAATAATTGTATTATATTTGTGCGTAATTAGTTTGTCTGTCGTGTAAATTAATTTATCGGATCAACGCCTAATTCAATTAACTAGCAACGTTGAACTAAAAGGAAAATGGGCCATGAAATAGGTTTCCTCAGGGTTTTAGTAGTTTGGTTAGGCCTCAGGGTTTTGGTAGTTCGTCAGCTGCTGTCCGAATGTCACTTTTAGGTTCCATTTACTTCAGCTCTCAGCCTGTCAACATTACGGCTACAATATTTTGCAATACGTATACCACCGCGGGGTCTAGAATCTGATGGCACAATCGCCATCAGATATAATGGCACTTTTGTTAATGATATGCATTAATTGAATTGCATGCTTGTTTGGGATGAAAATACAAAAATCGCTACATTGTGCCTATACAAGATATGAGGATATCCCTCAATTCCTCATACCTAGATCCTGTCATCAGAACCGGATTTGACAAGAATGGGGCCAACGCAACTTGGAATAATAGGTAGGTACTAGGTACATATCTACTTTTAAACAGAAAAAATCCCTGAGGTAACAAATATACAAAAAATACGGTCGAATTGATAAGCTCCCCTTTTTTTGAAGTCGGTTAAAAATCGTCATCACTGTCTACAACCATCTCCAAGTCATATAATACAATGGTAAGTACTTGCACAATGAAGTAGTAAGTACCTAATAGTATAACTGCTTTGCATACTCTTACTATACTTAGCTACCTCACTTCTGCAACCCTCGTGCGTGCCTCATAAAAACACATAAGAAACATATCGTTCACATCAACACATCACTAGCCGTGCACTAGCCTAGCCTGCCTCCGCCTCAGTACCCAACTGGCACGGCAGCGGCCAGCACGTCATGTAAGTGAGCTTTACATATTTAAAAAATAATATGCACCGGATTTTACCGATTCGGGCGCGCCTACAATTGAGGAGTACCTCAGGGTCGCAGTCTAGCGCACAAATTATTTATTAGGTAGTTTTAAAATTTGTTTTGATTGTGTACGTGACGTTTTATAATAGCTTTTGGGTCAGTGGCAGTTTTTATGCAATTTATTGTGTTGTGATTACTGTGATTAGCATCTGATTACTGAGTATTGTTGTATACTCGTAGGTATATTAACAACTAGAATATATACATCTTTTGTTTAGCTTTTGTTTAATATACATAATTACATATACATAATTATGTACTTACTATTAGCCGTTTACAGCAGATGAGTGTAATGTTTTAGTTTCCAGTGCGTGTGTATGTCTTACTATTTGGCAGGCTATTTAGCCTAAACGCCGTTTCCATTCGCATTTAACGAGTTGTAGCCGGCAAAAATGTGTGCGCTTTCCAAACTGGAAGTTTGGGTTTGAATCCGAATGAGTTTTTCTACTTTATAAGTATACTTACGGAAAATGATTACTTACATTATTATCAGTTGTTCTTCAGTGAAAGAAAACACCAAGAGTAAACCTGGCAAACCTGTATTATGAATACAAAAGGTGTTTGAAGTCCCAAAATCGCATTGGGCTAGCTTGACCCTCTTCTAAGCTAAGTAGGTGTAGAGCCCATTAATTGCCCAATTGGTAGGAGGTTTGGTCCAAAAAACTTTCCTGAAATTTCCAAGTATCTACCGATTTTATGGAAAATTTCCGCAACTTACACATCTGTTTCATGGGATGTGTCATCTATTTTTATTATTGATATAGTATCAATAGTATGATTACTCCATCAAAATATGTTAGCAATTGGTGTAAAGAAGTAGACAGGAGACAGAAAATTTGTTCGTATCACAAAGAGTACACAAACAAATACTTATACCAGTTGTGGATTAATTAGATTAGCTACCTACACAAAAACTTTCCTCTTCGTAATCGGGTAACAATGGCATAAAAAAGAAGAAGTCTAGACCAGACAAGACGACGTAATAGCCACATTATGCAGGTTTAACATTGCTTAACGCAATTACAGCTACTAATTGTCAACACCCGCAGTTAATTATCTTCTGTTTACCTTAGCCGTGCTTTAATTAGATAACTGTCTTGCCTTGCGTGGGCTAGGACAGGGTTAACTGTTCCGCATGTATGATATTTTAATACCAAGTCAGTCGCAAACTGAACAACCCTGATAATAAGCATATGCTCTGACATTATGCCTAATCCCATTGACAATGCTTTCTCGAGTGAGATACTCCAACATCCGGCTCGAAGGACCACTAGTAGGATTTAAGTAATTATAGCCACAGAATAAATAATAGTACTAGGTACAGAAGACTCACTCTCTAACAAAACGCGTGTCACGATCAGGACAGGTATGGCCGCTACGTGGCGACAGCGCCACGCTAGCCACCAAAATTGGTGTGGAACGGATGTATATACTTTTAGCTACCTGCTGTTGCAAAGCGACGAAATCGCGGAGTGAGCCACGCCTGCTATAGCATATTTATGAATTGACGGGCATGCCATTGTTACGTCTTATCAGTTATCTTCCTATTTAAGTTACAAGTATAGCAAACCACAGTAGCAAACTAAATCGGAAATCAAAATGTCTTCATCTGCCTCTCTTTAGCTCTTGTATATTCGAGTGATAAGCCCCCTCCTCACTCGTGCGCGAATCGCGGCGCGAAGCCGCGAACGTGAGTGTGGCGTCGATTTTCGCAGACAGCGAAATCGACTCCACACTCGCGTTCGCGGCTTCGCCCGCGATTCACGCGCATAGTCTGGAGGGGGCTATAGAGGCAAATAGAGTAAATAGACGAACGAAGTGGTTCACGGTAGGCCCTTAGCTCTAATTAAAAATAGGTACGAACCCTAACTACATATGTCATCTTTTGGCTCGTATGTTTTTCTCAAAATTTACACTGGACGGGTTTTCAGGTAAACAATAGGTTCTTTCGTGCAGATTTCAGTGGTAATTGTCTTTCCTATTCCCGCTACGGTTTTAATGCATCATATGCCCAATACTGGCATAATTTAAACCCCACAAAAGAAAAACCACATAACATAACAATGCAAATTTAATATACCTAACTAAAACTAACGATTTGTATCTCGAAATAAAGTAAGTAACTTTTAGGAACAAAGGGAATAAGTAGTTATTTTTTAGTCATTTATTAGTAAGTAAGTAGTTAAATGTAAGTGAATTGGACATATATTTGGAACCATTTCGAAGATACATTTTTATATTTTTGCCGTGGATTTTGACCTCATTTCCGGTTGTATCCAGAAATACATCCAAAAAATATTTTGTATACTTGGGTATAGATACCTACACCCCTATTTACACGAATATGAGCCAGTTGAAACGCTCGAATATGGCCCCATTATAGAACCCTCTAGTCTAGACAACCCATTACAATCTCAAGCTAATCCATCATCTCGTAATGAGGAAGTCTTGCCCCAATAAAATGACCACAACACACTTGTGGCGGTTGCAAATTTCGATCTCCACCCACGGCCTGGCTCGAGCAATGCGTAATGGCTCCTCTACACGATGGGCCAGCGCCGGCCAGTCCAAGGGACGCAGCCATGCGGTAGAATGAGATAGCAATATCACTTGCTCCCTCTAACGCATAAATGCGTCCCTTGGAGTGGCCGCCGCTGACCCATCGTGTAGAGGAGCCATAATATGCGTATGGCGTGTAGCGTACTTAGAGCTTTCTAAAACGACGTAAATGCAAGCACAGCACGCCTTAATGGTATGGTGAATGTTATTAAGGTATACTTTTAGCTATAATTATTTTTAATAGTTCCTAAAATAAAAATAAACACTTCAAAAAATTCTGATTTGCACAGCAGAATGCTGTTTTGCCGTGCAATATAATATTAGGTTAGTTTTTTTTTTGCTGAAATAACACCCTTTTTAAAAAATAAACTAATAGGTCTGTTAATTTCTTAGGCACTGTGATTCATCAAATCATCCACCGTAGGTATAAGTCCGTACAGCTTGGCAAAAAAGAGTAGAAATTAAAAAGTGGCAATACTGTAGCGTCGTCCCTTTCAAATCAATATATATATAAGAAAACGGGACGACACTACAGTGTTGCCACTTTTTAATTTCTACTCTTTTTTGCCAAGCTGTACTTCACCCTTCGTATGTCTAAGCACTTGATCAGTGCGGGTGAATTTACGAGTAAATCTATTGTATTAAACAACGGATTTAAAGTCATGCGCACTTACGAACACATACGAAGGGTTAATAAACAATGTTTACTATGGAACCAAAACAAATTCGCAAAACAATACCTACATAGAAAACATTAACATCAGTCGGACTGTCTGGAACCGCCAATATTTTCTAGTCCGGGCGATCTATGAGCGCATAATATTATGATGTTCTAAATTGCACTTTCCTGACATTATCATGCTATAAATCAGTCTATAAATGTGAGTTAATATTATCATGCTGTTATTAATTCGACTTTTAGGAAGGTCTCGCGGGTCAATTCCATCCACTCCAATTCAAAATAGGTACTTGTTGTTTTCCTAGTAAGTACCTATGTCATGTCACATCACATGGGTCTCATTTTCACAATGCCTGTTAGCTCCGAACAAGGAAGATACGTGACGCATTCTCTCAACAATTTTCTTGTTTTTATTTCGCGAAATGTATCATGCGACCGGCGTGAGTCACCTGACCTACGTAGTTCTTTGTACTTCCCTTCTGTGACGTCGATCATAACACAGCCGAATGAAAGTAGAACTACTACAACTCAATGTTACCGGTATTACCTATACCTACATCTCCCGCTTATAAGTTATAAGCAGACATCATAATTATATGTTGTAGCATTCGAGCAACGGTGGAATATTTGTTGCTTTATAATTTGCCAAAATCAGCTGAAATTTATTAATTATAGGTAATGGCACTATTAAGAGCTCGTAATATGAACCTTAATTGATTACTTATCTCTGTAAAAATTATTGTTAGCAATTCCTTAAATTCAATGCATGCACAATTGCCTTTTTTCTGAGGGAATCATGTGGGAATATACCTTTTCACCTCAGCAGCTCGAACAAGGGTACTTTGCTTCTTAAAAACAGTGAGCAAAATGCGATTTTGCTCACTGAGTCCTTTTGTCTCACTCAGTGAGCAAAATCGCATTTTGCTCACTGATTGTGTCTCACTCAGTGAGCAAAATGCGATTTTGCTCACTGAGTGAGACAAAATGACATTCAAGTGACCTTTATAGTCATTTCAACATGCGGGGTCTAATACAAGTTCGATATACTTGGGTTCTATTATCTCTGTCCCTCTAGGTATGTTCTCACTGCTTAGGGTGAAAAATTTTGTGTACTACACGAGATCAAAGTTATTTACATCTCGTGCGCTTTTGAATCCCTTACTACGCTCAAGATTCTAAATTAGATTCACTCGCTACGCTCGTGAATCTATTATAGAATCTTTCGCTTGCACGGGACTCAAAATAAGCACTCGAAGAAATATCAAACTTTGATCTCTTGTTGTACAAATAACTATAATGTACATTTAAGAAATATCTAATGCCGATAGGTTTGGATTAAAGTTTTGTCCAAGATGTTGGTTTTTCAAGGGTCAAGCTGTCACACAATACCCCCACTACACCAGCTACGGAATTCTAGCGTAGTATAGTATAGGTAACCCTTAGAAGTTTTCAATTACCTAGCAATATTTAGATTTTTTGTTGAGTCATGCATCAACATCGGAGAGACCAATAAAAGGGTCCAGTCCGGTCAACAGCCGTCAATTCTAGAGCGTACTGGCGCGCGCCGGCGCAGGATGACAGCCATTACGATCACAACAATGGCGGCTGCACTCTTTTGCTACAAAATGTGTTTGTGTGTAAATCAGGGCTGGCGATTAAATGTTAACAAATACGAGCAGTAATAGCAAAAGATCGGAAAGAGACAAAGGCTTGAAGCGAAGCAAAGGCGAGGTTACCTAAAAAAATATATTATGTGCGTAACAGTTTGACTAATTCCGTACTTATACCTATCTCGGCTCACACTCCGGAAAATCCGTCACAAAATATTTACTTGAACATGCAACATCAAATAGGTACCTATAGTGACAGTCAAAGTGGCCAAATATGTACTTATATTGATAGCACGTCCTTTCTATGGCAACAAAGGCGTGTATGTAAAGACGATGTCATATTTCACTCTCGCACTTTTTAGAAAGTGACGATGACAAAGATCTCAAATCGACGCATCATACTTACATGAAAACAGCGATCATCATTTCACATAGGTACACGTCAAATATCTATGTCATCCCTCAATCTCCACCAAATCTCCACCTTGGCCTTCCCAATCCCATGGCCTGTCACGTTACAAACTTAGCTAAATAAATCATCACACAGAAAGTTAAAGACGAGAAATTGAAATAGCAAACCGTATTGCGACGAAAAAAGATTTATAAATCGTCCCATCGTTATGGCCATAAGGTCATAATAACGTCCTCAATGTTTACGCCAAGCCAAATATTTGCGTTTTAATGCTTACCTTTGACGGTCATTACTAACGGGGCACGTTTATGACCATTGGTAGACTCTATCCCGTTACAATAAGGTTTAGATTTCTCAGTTATTGACAACGTTGGTACGGCAGGTAAATAATGCAAGGTATTGCTCGCACATGCTCTACATTTGTCGATCCAATTATCGACACACGGCTAACACATTGAGTTGTAAACAGTTTAGTCGGACTAACACACCTCCACAGCAAGCTACAAAAAATAATATGTAAGTCCTCCTGCGTCCCCCTTGTCATTATTGCAGTTTTGAAATTGGAAGCTTCTTATATTCCATTTTAATTCAAAATTCCATTTGGATTAAATCCTTTATAAAGGCCACAGGGACTCAGGAGGATATTGGTCTTCTTTGGTAACAAAATATTTCAAAAATATATTTATTGCAGAGTCGGACCAAAGCGCATGCGGATAAAAGATTTTTACCTATAGATTACAAGAAAACCTGTCAAGCGAGAGTAGGATTTAAGACAAAAACATTGTTAAGAAATGTGCGAAGCGAAGTACGAAACCCTTGGGTTGCGACTGTTACGAGTTCGACTACGGTCAGTTTTATTCAACAAGTACTCCGCGCCAAAAATGTGATGCATATTTTAATCATTTATTTGACACGCGAGGCAACGCTTACTTTACCGCATGGCTACACTTACACGAAACATAATCATTTGCAGGTATTTATTGATTGGCTTAACATTAAGTATCAAGCCGACCAATTCGTCCGGAACTTCAGAATAACGGACATCCGTCCGGATTTGACCGGAAAAATCATGTCGCATTTCACATGACAAACGCAACCACCCTTAAATTTTTGTGCAGTCATCCGTTGCCTCGCTCGACCGAATCTCTTCGACACGTGCCCAAGTCATGTAAGATCGCTTGTTACATCCTAAACAAACAGACGTGTTTTAGAGATTTAAATAAGTCATGTCAGGTCATTTGAGACCTGCCCTTACAACATAGCGGACGTAATACATCCATTGATCCTTGCAATTGTAGTCCAAACGGTGGAGACAGTGGCGTAGCTAGCATGGGTGGCACCCGGGGCGGAAATTGTGGTTGTCACCCCAAAATTCAATCAAGATTGTAAAATATAATTATTTAAAAAAGTAATAGTAATTTATGTTTAATATTCCATAGCTCACAATTTACTCCATCGCTTTCATTTTAGATTCCATGAACTCTCAATAGTCCACACCCAGGCGGGTGTTGCCTCTGCGCGCGTTCTATGACACGGGCAAGGACAGCATCCGCTCGGTGTAACCAACATTTCATAAGTGTCAAAAGGGCATCTACGTGTTGGCCTGGGCTCCGCGCACGCCTCCCAAAGGTCCGAGTCATCACTGTCCCGTGAAAGATATACAAATAATTTATGTAAAAAAAAATTAAAAACTTTTTGCCAAGTGCGAGATTTGGATTCTGTAAAATCTCATTTCACAATGCATTTCAAATAGTCCAGAGTCACCCAATTAGAAACAGTGACATAGTTTCTCAATTACGGAAATAATCACATCACATAATAAAAAAAAACCTTTCTGAATAAAAAAACATCTACGAAGCGCCAATTGTTACATACCAGGTCAACCAGGTACCCACGATGAACCCGAGAGATTTTAACCACGCATTTCTGAGGCCAAAATAAGGAAAAAATACTAAAAACAGTTTACTTACGTCAATTTCGCCAAAAAAAAAATTATTATCGATTTTTTGTACGTATTTGTACAAATGTAAATGCTATAATTTGTAAAATTGTCACTCAAAAATAATTTTAAGTTTTTTTTGCCAATTACAGATATACCTTTACAATGGTCCTGAATTAAAAAAAAACCTACGAAGCGCCAACATATTATTGTTACATACCAGGTGCCAACGAGGAACCCGAGAGATTTTAAGCATGCATTTCCGAGGCCAAATGAAGGAAAAATATAAAAAAAGTTTACGTCAATTTAGCAAAATAAAAATCTTTTTTCGATTTTTTGTACGTATTTGTACATATAATATAAATGCTATTTGTAAAACTTACTCAGAATTTTAACTTTTTTGTAAAACCTAGTTTTTTGCAAAGTGTAGGTACTTGTCACTTTTTTTACATTCTATCACATACAAGACATCCACCAGACTGAGCATAGTAGCTCTACCCCCTAGCTCTGCCACAATATACCTACGGTAGTTTTACTCCATTTTCGAGTCTAAAGTGTCTTTGTGTGACGTCCGTGTCTTTGAACGGACCATTCGCGGCACGGGACCTCGCTCACGTCGTCCCCCGCACCCCAGCATTTTTGGCAGCATAGGTTTTATGAAATAATTGCTCTAAACTCCGTCTAGAGGATTCCTAGTCTATGCATTCTATCAATAAGGATATTTGGACTAAGTCCCATAGTAGCAACAACGCCATCAAAAAAATCATTTTGCACTAAGTAACAATACAAAGATGTTTTTTTTAGCTGGCTGGTGGTACTGGGCTCTGAAACTAGGCGAATTCCAAAATAGTTTTTAGGCCATTTTAGTCTTTAAATATGATCAGGAATATACTGCCAAAATCTCTCAGGGTCCTCGTGGGCATGATGTATATTATTTCCTTAATGGTGATTGTGCAATCTGCCACAGTTTTACGAATTTTTATAGATGAAGCTACTGATGTTCAAGGTTCACGGTGTTAGAACTCCCAACTTTATGTTATCATTTTGTTAAATTTTCTGACAACCATGTCTTCTGTTCCAGTGAACATGGGACTTCACTAACAAAATGGCGCGCCTACCGTTCTCGATCCTCCTCACCATCGGCATGGCCGCCGCCTTCAACGGCGATAGCTTCGAGCTGGAATGCCCCGACGAGTGTGACTGCCACTACTTCAGAATCAACTGGGTCACGGACTGCTCCGAGAGCAACCTTACAGAAATCCCCTACGATGAGCTGAGCATGAGCGTTTACATCTTAGACTTGAATGAAAACAATATTACTGATTTAAAGCCTTTCCCAAAGGATATAAAGATGAGGAGACTCCAGATTGCGAATAATAGATTGACGAAGATTACGAGAGAAGCGTTCTCTGGGTTGGAGTATCTGATTGATGTGGATCTTTCTGGAAATAATATCAGCTATATTGATCCTGAGGCGTTTTTGTAAGTTGATTGTTTGTTTATATATATTTTCTTACGAGGGTTCCACTCATACTAGTTAGAGCCCATCTTCTGTTCTGTCGCCAAAAATCTCACCATCTATCTAGTTTTTTTCTATTTCATCACAAGAAAATAAATTACGTAATTCAGGCTACCAACACAAACTTGTTTTCCGGAACATTAATAGCTTAGCCTTTAACATTTCATGAGTTTAGTCTGGAAAATGCGAACGTGTTTTAAATAAATGTTTAACCCAGTTCCAATATCTCTGACGTAGGTAAGTGCGTCGTTATTAAATGCTTAGGTAATACGTCCTTCAAAAATTCTGATTTGCACAGCAGAATGCTGTTTTGCTGTGCAAATCAGAATTATCCAGAAATCAGAATACTAAAAAAAAACTAGGTTTTGTTTTTAGGTTAGGTTCGGTTAGTATTTTTTTGCTGATCGTTTAAATACTTTAAATAGTACCCGTTATAAATAGGGTATACTCGTAAGTTGCCTACGTGTAAAACATGCCCTCATTCCCGCCCACTTGAGGTAAGCCGTAAGCGCGTCAAGTTTTCATGAAGCCGTGCATTTTAAATGCCTGCCATTTATAACGACGCTTGAGGCTGAATGTGAATTTTAATGAACGTGTCGGTTTCCTACGTCAGTTAAGACTTCGTTCATTGCTAAGTAATTAAAAAGTAAATTATATGGGTCACGTTAAAAGTTGTTTTTATTGCTTCGTTCCGGATAATTAAAAGTAAATTGCGAGGGTAGGCTTAGTGGGTTTTCTAAATGTATTTTTATATTTGTTACAAAGTTTTATTCGATTGATATTACTGAGAATTCGGCATCAAAATAGAAAAGTTTACTAGACTTTTTTTTGAAAAAGCAACAATAAATAATAATCAACTTAAGTATTTCGATTTAAAAGCATTTTCCCAGTGCTGTGCGTTCAAACCTCGCCTCGCCTCGTATTTCAAAAAATAGTAATCCCATATAATTCGATGTGTAACCTCTCATTACAATTAATATCATAATCATATTAACCTTTTATCCTCCACACTGATGCCATACAAATCAATTGCCACGCACCCGCGCATTACAATGAACATCATGATATCCATGATCATATAAACCTTTTATCCTCCACACTGACGCCATACAGATCAATTACCACCTGACTCATTGTTTACCCAAACACATACACATACATTTCCCACGGCAGCCAGCCCTGAGCGCACTAGCTGATGATAAAATTGTCCAATTGTTGAACTTGTTGTGGCCACGGCAAATTGCTGCCAACTATATTAAATAATGGACGGTGCAAATTGAAATCGTCCAGGCCCATTTCCATGTTCGTACGTTGGCTGAAGGACGATAGTTGATTCTTGACGGTTTTCCTGTAAGATTTGCCTGACTTGGATGGATTGTTGGTCTAATAATATACGAAATAGGACCATGCTATTCGCCACACTTTTGTTCGCTACAAGTTACGAATTGCCATCTACAAAATTCGCCATAAACCTCTCTAAAAGACGATAGTTTGATAACTAAAAAACGACTTCTGTAGACGTAAAAATAACATCTACATGTTTCTCCTTCAAATGCTCATGATACGATGGGTACTTAAAGTGATTCCTAATTGCAGTTACCCGCTAGAGACGATACACCGCGTTATCGGGTTTAGACTGTTTAGAGTGGTAAATATAATAGCGGGGTAGTTACCACAAATAGCCGTGTTGCAGTCCATTACGGACAATGGCATTGTTAGAAGCCTTGGTGATATGATTACTCTATAGGACGCAAAATTTACTGGTAGGAAAACTTAGCAATATTAATCTTATTTTTATTGTAGTACATGAGTTACACGACATACCTACCTAATAAATTATAGTTGCAAATACCATTTGAAAACATATAAACCGCCAGTATAATAATCACAATATTTTTCTGAATTACAGGGACTCCCGCGGCCTGCTGAACGTGGAGCTGCAGGACAACCCGCTGGCGCCCGTCGAGGGCCCCTTTCTGGCCTCGAGCACCTTGCAGTTCCTCGACGTCAGCTCGTGCAAGCTCACCCGCATCAACCCCCAGTTCTTCGATAACATCACCGCCCTCACCAGCGTAGACTTGTCCTACAACCCCTTGAACTCTCTCGACGCTGGAGTCTTCGATGTTCTTACGAGTTTGGATACCCTGAAATTAAACAACTGCAATCTTACTTCAGTCGCCGAAAACGTCTTCTCGAATCTCGTAAATCTAAAATACTTAGAGTTAGCCGGAAATATTCTAACCAACACAGACTTTACGGAACTCTTGGGGTCTTTGACGAGATTAGAGTATTTGAATTTACGAAAGGCAGGGTTGACTTCGCTGTCTGAAGACACGTTCTCAAATTGCACAAACCTGGTCACACTTATTTTAGCCGACAACGAGCTACGTGACTTGGATGTTGCGGCAACGCTGGGCAGCAGCGTCGACCATTTGGAATTATTAGATCTGTCGCATTGCAAAATAATAGGCCCAATATCTGGAGACGCGTTTGCCAATGCGACTCGACTTAAGAGTCTTTATCTTTCTGGAAATCCCTTGTTTGCGCCAGATTTGGAAGAAGCTTTGGCACCTCTGCCTAGATTAGAAAGATTATTCTTGAGTAACTGCGGACTACGCCGTCTTCCGTACAACTTTAACGTTTTTGATAATCTAGTGGAATTAGACATTTCACACAACCCACTCGTCAACGTGTTTGCTAAACTGCTCGCGCCGCTTGAGAAGCTGGAATATCTGAACATGGGTTACAGCAACTTGTCCTACATTGCCCCCGATTCGTTTTCAAATCTGACTGCAATGAAGCGACTAGTACTCTCAGGCAACGACCTCATGTCTCTCGAAGCCGGACTGTTCGGTAATCTCACGCAGCTAACCACAATCGAACTGGAATTCTGTGGTCTGAAACGACCGCTGAACGCGAACGCTTTCTTCAAAAACCTTACGTACATGGATTTGAGAGAAATAAGGCTCGGAGGAAATCCGCTAGTGATACCAGCTTCAGGACCGCTGTTCCCCAAGTCATTAGCACATGTCACCGTCCTCGATCTAAGCAATTGCAACATCACGTCACTCAACGTCGATTCCTTTAAGAATTCGGATAACATTACTGATCTGAATTTAGCCGGAAACCAGATCAGCTCTACGGAGGGCAGTCTACTATTTCTTGATAGACTGCAGCACTTGGAGAAAATAAACTTGAGCAACAACAATCTGACCACGA
Source organism: Cydia splendana (assembly GCF_910591565.1). NCBI lineage: Eukaryota > Metazoa > Arthropoda > Insecta > Lepidoptera > Tortricidae > Cydia > Cydia splendana. The sequence goes on from NC_085963.1 coordinate 24,898,587, forward strand.
TAGATCCGGAGGTGTTCGTCAACAACCCGAAGCTGCACTCGTTGAATTTGATCGGTAATCCCTTCATCTGCGACTGCAAGATCGCAGAGATGTGGGACTGGGCTAACATGATCAAGGGCGACCTGGACGTGCTCATCGGAGCCAAGAGCGCTGAGAAAGACATCGTGGTTAAAGGAAATAAGAAGAAGAAACATTTATACTGTCGTTACAACGAGACCCAGCTGCGAAACATGAGCATCGCCACCAACAGAACTGTGCCAGGACGACGACCTTTCTTGAAACCGCAGAAACTGACCTACGCCAACAGAACTTGGGCGAAGTACGTCAGGGAGTCAGGCTGCGAGCCTGTCGTCAAAATCCTTCGCCCCGTCGCGTTGGTAGGTGAAGCATTTCACAAGAATGGCTATGTATCAACAGGAGTGATCGTTTTGGGAGTGATGGCTGTCTGTCTCGGTTTCGCGACGCTTCTAATGACTATGAGATTGTTCAAAAGAAAAAATACCACGGAAGCGGACACAGAAACAAATAGAAAGCAGAGATAGCAAAGAGTTCAATTAAGATAGATCCGCCTGAGATAACAATGTAGTGAGGGTCGATCGGTCTAAGTTTCATCTTTATTTTTTATATTTTTCATTGTGTAGTATCATTGCATTATTCCAATTATCAAATGGTCTCTCTAGCACGTCCACGTTATGGAGCAATTTATAATTTCAACTAGTCAGACGAACTAATATCTCGTACAATAAACGATAGAATGTAAAGTTTTTATTTTTATTAATGTAAACGTAGCTTTACTTTAAGTTGCCGGACAGTATTCGCATTAATTTAATAAATAATTAGATATCCAAAAGTGCATTTTACTTTCTATCCGAATTTGATTGATTACCATGAAATTTATGTCCACAGAAGGTACGATTTATTTTGCAAGGTGCATACAATTTTACTCTTTTTATAAGGTTACTTAATGGTAAAGACGAGGTCTTTGGCAATGAGCGCAGGAATCACAATTTCAGTTGCTTCAAACAATTATGTGATGCAACCGCGTTTTTATGTGGCTGTTTCCTCAGCGCAGGCGCTAGCGATCCATCCGTCCGAGAGCAAGAGCATGCCAAATCGGAATCGGGAACTTTTTGCATTCTCTGCGGTCAATGGTTAAAGTAACACATTTTTTACCAAACAATCAATGAGAAAATTGAGCAAAAAATTGTGTCACGTAATATATTGATTGACGGCGAAAGTGCGATTGCACAACGGTAAAGCTTAACCATTGAAAGAAATTACTTTAATTCAATATTTTATTAACAAAGACTAACAAAAATAAACTTAACAATAAGAATAAATAGTTATTTATCAGCTAGGTTTGCGGGACGTGCTCGTTTTCTTAATGTACCAGTTTTCTTTGTACACCTTTTTTCTGGTGCCGGGCTTGTCGCTGTCGGGGCTCAGGTTACTCGCCATCGTCTCCTGCTCGATGTCTATCCGGGGGATGGCGATGGGTTCGAACCCGTACTGGAACTGGGGCTCCACGAAATGCGTCGTACTCTTGTAACGGTTAGGACGCGACGCGAAAGCGGAGCTGTCGCGAGGAGCCTCCTTATCGTAATTGTACTCGAAGACCGGCGCGGACTTGTAAGCCGCCGACTTGTATGACACGGATTGCTTTTGCTTTTGTTTAGGCGCTGAATCATAAAACGAGGGTTCGACCGTGTATTTAGATAATTTTGACGCCTTTTTCTTCGCGTCGGCTACACGCAGTTTCTCTGGTTTGTTTTTCAAGAACATTTTATAGTAATCGATTTTGCTCTGATACCGGTCAGTCATGATTTCGGGCTTGTTAAGCGAGTAACCTAAAAAATAGTCTTCTTGGACTTTATCCCGGTCGTCCTTGTATGTCAGGCGAGAGGATTTGGGGAACTGGTCGCCCTCTTCCGTGTATTGTTCAAAGGGCGAGTGTTGATCGGAGTCTTCGCCGCTATGATCCTGCTGAGGCTCCCCGTAGCCGTGTTTGTAGATCTCCTCGTCACTTTCCCCCGAATCATCTCGGTCGTAGGCGGGGAAGCCGTAAGCGGCCGCTTTGTAAGACTTTTCGAAGTCTTCCTCGGTGTCTCCGTTTTGACCTACAGTTTCCATCTGAGCCATGAGCTTCTCTTGATGCGAATGTACCTCGTCGGGAGATTCTTCCTGAATTATGATTTTCTTCGATTTCTCGTAGATGACAGGCTCGGAAACGACAGAGCCTTCAGAGCGGGCGTTGGGTGTCGTTTGTTGGATGTAATATTGCGCCTGCTGTTGTGGCGGTCGGCTCGGGTTCACTTTTATCGCTGCACTGGGGGGGCTGGGGTAAGATGGGAGGAATCTGAGGTTTTCCACATACTCGTGGAGAGTTGGAAGCTTCGGTGTTGAGGCGACAGCAGTATAGTGTTGGGGTTTGTGGCTAACCACCCAATATGACGGGGTAGGGCTTGCTTTTAGCTGTGCCCTATGCTCAGGATTTAAATGCTGAGATTGAGTTTGATATGAAGCAGGGGAAGGATGAGATGTACTAGATGAGTATGAGTGAGTTGATGGTGGATGTGATGACTGATGATGGGAATGAGTTGAGGGATGATGATGGTTGCTATGAGAAGACTGATGTGAATGAGTAGAAGGACCGGGATGATCGCTATGGGAAGAGTGATGGGAATGTGTTGATGGATGGGGGTGGTCGCTATGAGAAGGCTGATGAGAATGAGTCGAGGGACCGGCATGATCGCTATGAGAAGAGTGATGGGAATGTATTGATTGATGTGGATGATCACTATTAGAAGGATGATGTTGATGTGACTGAGAGGAATGCTCAGAGTGAGAAGGCGTGTCATGATGGGGCTGAGAGTTGTACTGAGCATGGTCGTCGGCAGGACCGTCATCATCGGATTCTGAAGACTCGTTGGAATCATCTGATTCCTCGGATGCAGGTTTAGGAGATTCATGATGTTCATTAGCTTGTTCTGGCTCAAAGTTGTAAACTAAATGTGTACTAGGTGCGGGGTCTTTCTTGACATATTGAACTTTCGCATGTCCAGGATCGTTCGAGCTGTGAGTATAAGAATAAGTCACTGGCTCTTTCTGAGTTTGCTTGTCATAAGAGTACGTTACAGGGTCACTCGTCGTTTCCTTGTTGTAGCTGATAACTTGTTGGTTGAAAGTTTCTTTATGTCCCGGAGAGTTTATTTCGTAAGAGTATCCGGGGTCGTTAGGTTTCCCTTTCACTTTTATACTCGGCTGTTCCGATTTACTTTCGAAATTTATGTATACGTCGGCGTCCTTCTTCGGGGGTTTCTTTTGCTTTTTCTTTGGTTCATCGGCTTGACCGTGACCTTTGACGACGCCGCTGTCGTAAGACTTGGTTTTTGTAACGACAAATTCCTTTTCGTTCTTGTCCTCGGCATCTTGTGGGTGTAGGGCGTGGTACGTAATTGGGTTTATTTTGGGCAAGTAGTGCTGCACCTGAGGTACGATAGGGTTGGCGAACGTTAGGGGCTCGAGCAGACTGAGGTCTACAAGAGGGAGGGGTGGCTTGGTTTCTATCTGGACAACGGTATCCTTCCCGTTATGAGTGGTCCTCACAGTATGTGTGATAGGAGTCCGCACTTTCGCCTTGATGCTGGGTGCCGCTTGCTGTCGGGGCGCTTCATAATATTCGTTTAGATTGGGTTTTTCTTCTAATCGCTGGAACTTGGACTCCTGGAGCTGGTTGTATTTTCCATTGTGAGTAGTCGCCTTGTCGTTAGGGGAAGGTTTATGTTGAGACGATTCATAATATTCGTTGTGGTAAGGTTTCTCTTCCAATCGCTGGAACTTAGGCTCCTGAAGCTGGTTGTAGCCCTGTGTAGCGTACACCACTTTCTTGTTGCTGGAGTCTTGCTGAGCGTTTTTGGGTACACCGAAGTGGAACTGCTGGTCGGAAGCCGGGGTGAGCGTCTTAACGTTGCCGGCGTATACGAGGGGCTGCGCGAAGGCTCCGTAGCGGGTCAAGGGCGAGGTCACAGCGTCGAGGGAGGGCAGTCGGAACTGATGACCGAAGAACGCTTGCGGCGCGCCCTGCGGAAAGTGGTAGGTCGGGGCAGCAGACAGGGGCTGCGACAGGTGCGCCGGCAGGTGCTGCAGCTGCACAAACTGCTGCGGGAACGTCGTTTTATAAGCCACCGACGTCGGCGTCTCCACAAACTTGTTCCCGTACGAATCCTTCAAAAATCCATTTGAATTCTGTATAACGATGCTCTCTTGTTTCACGGGGATGAGCTTCGTGGCTGAAGCCGCAGGGACGACAGTTGGCACGTGGAAGGAGAAGGCCCCGTAGGGCGCCGCGTTAGCATAAGCACTCGCGTATATCCCATTTGCGTTCCGGTACAAACGCCCTGCGGCACTCTCATTGTCTTTAACTTTCAAACCGGTCACAGTCCACGCACTTATCAGCCACGCGACCGCTATTAACGCCTGAAAAAGAAAATATCATGTCAATCTGGAAACGGCAGTTCCGGTGGACCGAACCGGATGTTCACTGGAGCGTTCAAAATTAATCACACATCACGAATGTTATTAATGAATCTTTAAGTGTGTACACAGTTTACGTAATCCTAATTTATTCAGATTGTATGCATGTCCGGAACACGCAGTACGGCACTGAAGCATTTCAAATTACAGTACCTACTTAATTAAATCGAACAAAATCTTTAATTACCACTGAACACACCATTTAACTCTAAATTAAATATAATAAATAGAACAAAATATAATAATTAATAATATATTCAAAACCAATTATTAAAATTAATCTCCATATAATATAAAGCTAATCTCAAATTGAATCTCGATTTCGGAAAACTAAACACAAATTTTGGAACGTACCTTTCTCCCCATGTCGGCGTGCTCCGTCTGAGACCACAAAATGCACTGTGGCGCCGCGCTCCCACTTCGCGCTTATATCGCTCATTCCTTCCTTCCTTCACCACTTATATCATCAATAAACAATAAAAATATCACAACTTATTAAATCAATAAATTCACTGATCTTCCGTCGAATAACACTCAAATTGGGTCATGATACCTAAATAAAAAAAAAGGAAATTCGATTTAGTTTGGCTGTCTGAAGTGGCTCAATGACTCGTTTTGTTCGGCTTCGATTAGAAAAAAAGGCTAATATGGAATTAATTTTATAGATTTGCCCTCTTTGCCGCTTATAGAAGACATGACAAAAGAAAGCAATGTAGATACCTACCTAATAGTGATTGAAACAGAACGCGAGATCGTTCGAGCATAACAAAACATTCTAGAGTTTTATTTCACTTATTTGTTTCAATTTCAACGGCAGAAATATACATCTACTAGAGAGCTACCTAGTTTTGCGAAATAATTCATGAAACCATGGAAGCAACCGGCCTGGTTGCCTGCTATGGCTGTAATTTTTTGCAATAATGCATTATGATAAAATATCGACTCGACAAATACAGTATGAATAGAGTTGAATCATACAAACTTACCTACATGTATTATTTTGAACCGTTTCCTATTAAGTATTCCTATCAATATAACTACAGCCCTGCTAGGCTGCTACTTAACTCAGACTGTGTGAGATATTGTCAACTATTTTTATGATATATGAGGCAAACAAGCAGCGAATTGAGCGAATCGCTTTGTAGTAGAGCGTTTTCCAAAAAAAATATACATTTCATTCATGACATGTCTTCAAAATATTGACTTCTTGGGCTCATTTTACCCAGAATCATTTGTACGAGTACATTCACGTCTCATACATGAAAAAATGTGTCCCAAGATTTCCTTTCCAGATCGTCACATTTTTGTATGAGATTTTTTTTATTTGTATGAACGTGACGCACTGGAAAATATATTTTCATACAAAATTTTGGGACACATTTTTTCATGCATGAGGCGTGAATGTACAAATGATTCTGAGTAAAATGAGCCCAAGAAGTCAATATTTTGAAGACATGAATGAAATGTACATTTATTTTGGAAAACGCTCAGTAAGCAATTACCATCACCCATGGACAGCTGCAACACCAGAGGGGTTGCAAGTGCGTTTCCGGCCTTTAAAGTGGGAGTACGTTCTTTTCTTGAAGTTTTGAAGACTTTGAAAGTTGCAAATAGATCTACAATCTACATAACTTGGTTTTCTATTAGGTATAGGTGGGGTTCAGTTGGCACCCTTCGAGTACGGCACCCTGAATCCCTCCCTGTCTCCCAAAATAAGGCATCCCGGATCGCATGTGATTTGCAAATTTTGAAATGTATTGCAAAATTTATTTAAGTATAATATACATTACATTTATTTATTATTATTGCGGCATTTGGCCGATCGATTAAATTCATTGCTCGTACTTAGCCAGCACAATTATCTGAAATCGCATGCCATTTGTTGCACCGTGTGTAGAAGCCTTATTTATCAGCGAACCATTGATACCTTATATTTTATATCTTGACAATAAGGTTCACAAAATCAGAGGGCGTACCGCGAAGCGTACACCGAAGATCGCAAATTACGGGCATCTTTCTCAGCTGTCAGTCTAATTACGCCTTAATTGTAATGAAAGAGAAAGATGCCCGCAATTAGCGAACGTCCTCAGTTTATAGTGTGGACGATGGAACCCAAATCGATCGCACTCGTTTTGAAACCGACCTGTAACCCGGCACGAACTATTGGCTATATTAAGGTGCCAATTTGCAATGGAGGAATCACTTTAAAAAAATCTTTTGCAGGAAAACCACGAAGGCATGTACAGTGAGGTGAAGAAATACGCAGAAAGCTTAGCAGGTCGTAGCAGTAATAGTATTGGTCTAGACTTCCTATTCTAGCTAGAATACCTATTTAGTAGGCCGGCTCACTACCGACCAAGGTATATATATAAGTATTTTTTTTAAGCGCACCGTTTAGGACTATGAGAACTCATTAAAAATTTTCAACTGTACCGACTATACCTAGGTCGGATTAGTGAGCCGGCCTACGATGTAGGTAGACCAACGATACCTATTTACACAATTTTATATCTAGAAATAATGTTAATATCGGGAGAAGAAAACGGGGACTATGTTTGTATGGAGAAGTGGTCGTCCACGTTCGTATTATATGTGTGTAGCTTAGATCTGGAGTCGGCAAACCGCGGCTCGCGAGGAGCAAGCGGCTCTTCAGATTCTCCAACACACCCAAAATAAAAAATCAATTTTAGGGCTTAGATCACTCAAATCAAATTCTATGGCTCTTTCTGATAATTTCAACTGTGATTGGGTCTTCTCTCCTGGCTTAGCCGAACTCCAGTTTTTTCCCAGTTGAATGATTCGACATACGGGATCACTTTCCCGACCCGCTGCTTTCCTTCACGGTCAGTGCTTCAACAAGTAATCTAGCCTTCACGCTAGCCCTGGACAGACACCGTACCCGACCGTGTGAAAGTACACTACTTGACAAAACGACTTATCTCATATCTACTCCTGGAAAAGTCGACCTTATTAAAAACGGGTAACGTCTAAATTAGAACCGATACAATTAATTGACTCGAGAATAGTTTTGAAATGTAGTTGTTCGTTTATTGTTCAATGATCGGATTAGCGATCAAAAGCTGTAAAGTGTAAACCGGGCGTAAGCTGAGTTTGGAAAGCTGGTTGACTTGAAGGGGCCTAAAGGAAAATGTTGTTGGCTGGTTATATTTGATTTTAAAACATGTTTTAATTTCTAATAGGCTGTACCTAAGGTGTTTTTTTTCGTATTCGTTATTGATCATTATGTTGATGTTATATAAAAAAATCATCTAAACATATAATAAAAATAGTTATCTAAAAGCATATAAGCTATTCTCATCAAAGTTTTGTTTTAAAAAATATAAACAAGAAGTTTAATTACTTAGATTCAATTTAAATCATTTAACATTTAAATAAGGTAAAGGGCCCCTGTTTCGGCAGGTTAAGGCATAAGGTTATGGAGTTTGTATATTTTTTTTAAATATTACTAAGCATATCAATACCTTTGAGTGAGTTATATTAGTTCTTTGTTAATAATGTAATGTATAAACTATAGGGTTTTAATTGAAACTTTTTTTTATATGATTTTTTTCGTGATCCTCTTATTTGGCTCCCATTTCGTGATACAAATTTAGCTCAGCTCCTAAGTTCGTGAATTCGTGTCCCCTGTTTCGGAATAAAGTTTTCTTATAGTAATTGGTGATAATTTGCTGATAATCATTTTAAATATTTAACGGTCTTACCTACTTACGAGTAATTGTAAAAGCTAGCTTAAATTTTTATGTACTCGTCGACTTTAATGATTGAATTAAGACTTCGTAAACCATATGGGTACTTTAATACTTGATTAAAAGCCAAAACTATATATAAAAAAATTGGTACTAAACATTTTTTATTAACTATCTCATACGTTAAATATAAACATACACAAAAATAAATCAAATAAATTGAATTATAAATAAAAATGTGCTAGTAGTTAATATGAGAAAAAACGTGAAAACGTATACCTTAAAAATTTAAACTCGGGTTACATTCAAACTCGTTTTATGAGAATTCTAGTGAAAAAAACATATACCGAATTTCGCTCATACGAAACTTCATGAAATACATTGTTTTCTAATTTGTTTTTTTAATTAAAAAACAAGCACTCAAAATGTTTCTAGAAATCCTTGATTCGTTAGTGGCACGAAATAGGAGACACACGAAAAATAAAATGACCGCTATTTCGTGAGTCAATTTATTGCAATTTTAAGGTATTTCTATGCATATATTCAATCTTTTTTCTTATCAAATCAATTATTAAAGAACCCACAGAAACACTCCCAAAAACTTTTATTCGAATGGGTTTAGCTTCGAGCAACACGGAAGGGAGGCGGCATTCGCACTATTTCCCCTCTGCCGAGGTACAAGATTAGCGCGTCAATCTAATCTAGCGCGGGTAATAAAACTAATTGCACTCGGATTTTTCACTAGACCGAGTCCAGACGCGCGCGTGAACACTGCTGCACAAAAATGCCTGTTTGCTCGGTTTTTTGTTATAAAAAGAGGTCGGGGACATCAAATTTACAAAAAGAAAGTGTTACATTTCACATGTAATATTTTTTTTACATATCATACGTTTAATTACATTCAAACACAATTATTATATTTTAGTCTCATGTAATTGTTGGATTTATCGATTTTGCTCGCTCAGTACAAATTGCGGATCGGTCGAGCGACAAATCCGACTTCTCATCTCTCAGAATACAATAACATACTTCAACGAAAATGTGTTAGTGTGCGTGTTGTGACACTTGTCACTCGTCCGCACACAAAAAGAGATCGAGGTTTGCAAGATTTGTCTTTGACGTGTGTCATTTTCTATGTATTTGTGTCGTCATTACAGATTGGATTTTGTATGTAAGTGTGTGAGAAGTGCGACTGTGTGCACCTTTCCCCCCGCGAAAAATGGCAGAAAGATTTGTACGGTGAGATATCGCTTGGGCCCCTCCCTTCCGATGTGTCGGAAGCCGGTGTTGCTCGAAGGGGTTTAGCGCTTTTCCTTCCTATAAGCTTAACAAGTGAGAGCGCGCACCTTACGCCTAAAAAAGTGCACGCATACAACACAGCTGTTCGCGGCCGTCTGACAGTTTCGATCGTCGTATTATTCTCAGTTTAATCACTAAAATATTAGTTATTATTTTATTGAAGAGATTAAATAATACAGATTTTTTTCATATGTATAATTTGAATAAAAAAGATTTGAATTCCTTATTATTTGCGCCAGAAACAAAACTAACGAAATAACGTACTAACACGAACTTGGGGCCCTTTACCTTAATTGAGACTCTTCATATATGTATGTGGAGGCAGGGGTGCGAAACTCCTCCCTTCGGTCAAACTCGGCTCCGTTCGGCTCAGCATTGCTCCGAGCAATTATTAGGGTTGACACAACTTGACGTCCCTTTGCGTGCACGACCACAGTTAATGGCTTGAATTTTGACTACCCTAAATAGCCCGAAGGGATAGTGCCATATATTAGAAAGGGACAGCATGTTTCGACCCTGAACCGCAGTCAAACTTTGGTTTTCTAGGAAGTTTCCTTTCTGTACGGTAGTAGTAGTACTATTATTTATTCTGCCGACACTGCCAGTTGTGATCCGTATATTACAACGCACACGCACACGTGCACGTCTACGTATACGAACCCGGTGTGCAACGGCCTATCAGCTGTTATACACCTACATATTATCATTTTGAGCTCCTCCATAAAGCTGCAGGAATTTCAACTTTCTGTCAACTATTTAAATTTAAATTTCATTCCCGCTGCGGGAGTTTGCCAGAAGGGCTAGGTTAGGCGTGCTTGGAGGTATTATTGCGGTTCGAGGTACCTAAGTAAAACAAAATATGTAACATTGTGTTAATTTATTGAGAATCAAACTAGGTAAGCATTTACAAAATGTCCTTTCAGTAAACCTTACATCTAATCTCCTATGTCGAACATTATAGTAGCTGTACATTTCCAATTTAGTACTTACTAATGTAAAATTGAAATAAACGGCAGCCGATAGCTGGTTACGAACTTTTACAATAAAATTGTGGAAGTCTATATTTACAACTTTCCTAACAAATACGGGTAGCCATTTGGTAACATTTGATAACTTGTTTAACTTAATGTTCCACTTTCACATAATTTCGCATTTATTTTAATTTTCTAATAAAGTCAGGTTTTTATTTGGACTTGCTTAATGACTAACATAATATCAGGCGTTTAAAACAATAATCCGTGTTTAATTTGTATTGAAACTTCCATAATGTTACCTATTCGTGTCAGAAAACGGATTCAAAACCTAGAAACTTCACGACACGACACTTCTCATTCTTCTGATGTGCTGATAGTTTTTATTTTTACATTTGTTATAAAGAAAAACTAACCTAAACAAAGCTGTTCTAACCCTGAGAAAGTAACTGAAATGATACGGGTGCATTATTACCCACAATCTCACAAAATATCAAACAACTTTAGCAAAAATATTAAACTAAATAGAACTTTAACACTTTCACTACCAAGCGCCCCATTTCCAATACAAAATGAACCCGACTAACGGATTCTTGGCACTGAAAGTCAGGTTCATTTTGTATTGGAAATGGGGCGCTTGGTAGTGAAAGTGTTAAGGAAACTGTGGCTTATACACATAAAGCATAAGGACCCTTCTCCGATGGAAATCCACATATAACCATGGTTTACAAATTTACTAATTTCCATCGCAATCCAACGCAGCGAGCGTGATGGACACCTTTGCGTCGGGGGCAGCCCGGGACGGGTTTTAGTAGGTAGTTATTTCAGACATATTTAGTTTGCTTCTATATTTAAGTTTACAAATTAAAAGCAATATAGAACAAATATCTCCTATCATTATCGGTAACAATAAAACTAAAACATTTTTCTCTGGAATACCTGATTCAATTAAGTAATAAATACACCTTCGACATTTTATAAGGAGATTCAAATTGTAAATGTATGTAAAGAAAAGTGTCCCATTAGGCCATTACATAAGAAAAACATGGCAGAAAATTCTTGAAAATTGTGGAAATGAAAATTCAAAGATTTGATGTGATAGTCAATAGAAATTAAAACTTAAACTATAATACCCTAAATTATAAAAAAAAATACACAAATGCAAAACATAAATTAACTTATTTTATCACAAAGACTAGCTAGGAAATTTATCCTAGGCAATAATATGGGGCATTATCTATGAAAAGGGACCTTATTGTCGATGGCGCTTACGCCACACAGCGTCGCGCGGCATTGTATTTATATCGGAGAATCGCTAATAATGGCGTAACGGCCGTCGACAATAAGGTCCCTTTTCATAGATAACGTCACATATTTATAAGTACGTAAATTACGTAGCTTACGTAAATTTTCACAAAATAAAATATCTAGACGGTACAATTTCGACGTCTAATCTGAGCAGTTTAAAATTGAAATTCGTTTTCGTACCTATTAAACTCGTAAATTGAAAATTAAAGGTCACCTTGAGGATGATGATGATGATATGTGTCATTCTCAATCAGAAGGGTACTTATTGTCGATTGTCAATAAGGCGCTATTTCCATATGGCTTCAATTTGAACTCAACCTTATTGAGAACCGGCAATGTGGTATCTTTTGATTGAAAACGTCACGTATCATCACAACCATATAAATTGAGATTGTACAATGTACAATATAAAAGGAACACTTTTTTTGATAGAAATATTATACTTTCAAACTTGTAGTATGTGCCACTTTCACGTAAAATAGAATAGATGAGAATCTTCCGTGATCTCTCTCTACCAACCAAACTTCACTTCAATCAAAATAACTGTTAGCACCAAGTTCCATGAATACCACACTATTACACACCAAGCCTCTTAAACACATTCTTAGTTATCATAATATTATTATTTTTGACTGGTGCTGGGCTGGCAACATTCTTCGCACCCAAGCGGGCCTTGACACTATTGTCAACTGCGGGCATTGACAACCGCCTCTCCGGTTTGTTGAAAACCGTCTGCTTCGGCTGAGTTTTCTGCACAAGTCTAGCTTGTACACTCTGTACCGCTTCTATTTCTTTATATTCCACATGATTTGAAAACTTTACTGATTTAGATTTCGGTACAGCTAGTTTTTCTTTGACACTGATTGGTTGCTCATCAGCTCTCATCGTGCAAGCTATTCTCCGAACACTGTTCTTAGTGGTAGTGATTGTTACAGTTTTCGCAGCGGGTGGGCTTTTCAGTATACCCTCATATTTGAGAGCATCTTTTTGTACAGGCATGATTGGTTGGGAGTCATCTTTGGAACCGAGGCGAGCGAAGATAGGTTTGACATCTTTAGTGGCTACAGCAGTAAGTTTGACGAGTTTGGGTCTTGCCCCAGCTCCGTCGCTCTGTCCAAGTCTTGCGAACACCGTTTTCGTTTGTGTAACTAAAAAATAATTGAAACAATTGAAGGTCAATATTTTACAATGAGGAAATCAATTTGACAATCATGGTGCGGTTTAGTTCCGGTTTAACAAGATGATGAAGCATTGATGTTTTGAAATTAATTACCTTCTTTGGCGGCAGGTTGCGGTGATCCGAATCTGATAAGACGAGATTTCTTTACGTCTACTGTCTCTATCCTGAAATGAACAACAAGGAACATATTACCCTATTAATTTCTTATAAAGTATAAACATAACAAGAAGTAGGTACATTCTAATCAACTACGCTACAACAGAAAAATGAGTTATTGGGATATATTAATAACTCTACATTTTAAACCTTACACTAAAAAACTATAACTATAACATCTGCCTACCCGTTTTTGGTGGTCAATGGGGAAATTTGTTTTTATGCACAAATGAAAAGCGTCCAAATGTACCACTCGTTAACCGCTACTACGAAATGCACGCTAGCAGTAAACGATGCCTCCGCAATTGGCCAGGTCTGATTACACAACATAGTCTGAAATGTAGTTAGCGAGATAGCGAGACCCTACCACAAATTGATTGCAAGTAGCGAGCGAGTGGCAAATTCGCCTAAGCGCAACTATATGTTACTTAACAGGATACTCAGATACTCACCCTTCATCGCTCTTGCGCTTCTTCTGGTGCGTGGGCGAGACGGCCGCCTCCCGGGTGTTGCGCGTGTAGTGCTCCAATATGCGGCTCGCGGCTGCGGCACAAATTACCAAGTCACAATTTTATTATAATTTTGTCAAACATAAACTGATTTAAATTATTATAGTTTTGAGACTTATTAACTAAATAGGACTTACATTTATTTAATTCTCCACGTTAAACCTTTTTTGTCCAAAATACAGGATTAAAATAGACACAGACACAGGAGTGTGCCTTAGTTACATTAGGAAATAATTTTCAACCCAATAAGCTTATTGTTTTTATTAACACATTTTAATTTTAATTTTGCTTTGAAATAAAGGAAACATTCACTGTCTTGGGCGAGACTCGACCTCGCGACTCCAAGACTTGCCCATTGACAGGAATTATTCCACCACATTCTTCATAAACAAAATGCGTCACGAAAATGATTTTTTAGTATTTATGATTTTTATTATTGTATAATTATGTTAGTTTGTAAGGTATGTATCTATAATCTATGGGCCTTAGTTGCCTGAAAATAAATGCTTTGATTGATTGATTGATTGATTGATAATGCAATATGCATGTTAGATTTATTTTTAATGCTAAATATTTAACAACTTTATTTTGATATTTTGTTTGAACCTGTTAATGCCTTAATGCCCACCATTCATGCCTGCAGTTCAAAAAAAAGTTAATACTCTCGGTGCCGGGCGGCCTGTTTCCTGGAAAAAATGAACACACATACGTGTTCTTGGCAGTCAATGTGTTCACTGATATTAACTTTTCAAGTATACACAATTTCAAATAGAATAGGTGATATGTAAAAAATCAAAAAACTCTGATTCATAAGTGGTAGCTTTAATTTTAGAGCTAACAGATTGATGTGTCCTGCAAGAAGCAATTCCGTTGTGTCTAAAAAGTGTAATTTAGTATTTAATATTAGCAACTCACGGGAAGCAGGCTTGTTCTGTGTGACGGTGGCTCGGCCAGTGATGGCGGCTACGGGGACCACATTGACAGTGCTGCCGAGCACCTTGTCCCGTGCCAAGCTCTCATGCACTTGCTTTGCGTGCCTATAGATGAGATTTGTTGTATAGAACAAGTAAATTAATTATTTGGCTATTTTAACACTTTCGCTGCAGCAATTACATGGCAATCGGGCCATATTGGCTTGAACGAAAAATCTAACTTTTATCAGTGGGGAGACACTCCTGACTTCGGTCGAACTCGGCTCCGATCGGCTCAGCATTGCTCCGAGCAATTATTAGGGTTGGCACCACTTGACTTCCTTTTGCGTGCACAACCACAGATAAGATAATCACTTGAATTTTGACAACCCTAAATAGCCGAAAGGGATAGTGCCATATATTAGAAAAGAATAGCATGATTCTAAGGTATAAAACTATTTGGAATAAGTTGAATGAATGTTGAATTTTTTTTGAAGTCTTGCTGACTAATTACTACCATAAGTTAATAGCAATAGTGAACCTTATTAATACCTAAATAAGGTTGATTTTTGTTTAATATTTTTTTAGTAATTAGTGAGTTTTGCTTGTCACCTGACAAAATAATGAAACCATAGAAAACATCCATGTTAGAGTCTGAGCAGAACGAGAAGAGTCGTGAAATGTATGGGATCCAGTACATTCTATGACTCTTCTCTTTCCGCACAGACTCTACCCACTCACTTGCTTTTGGTAACTCTAGCTACCAGCTGTCACTCTTATTTTATTATAATAATAGAGGTCACTGAAAAATATCAAGCATGTGAGTGGTTCTTGCTATACAATAAACTACTAAAAGCAGCTACATAGGCTACACAGATAAAGCCAAACCTGTTGTTGAAACAATAGCATGAGCATGATAGATGCTACAACAATTTTAGTTGAATAAAGCCGGGTATTCATTAGGCAACTTTTGTTAATAAACACTGTTTAATCACTGTTTATAAACAGTGTTGCACGATGTTTCATCACCTCTGTAAACATGTTTATAAACGAGGATGATGAAATATTGTTGCATATACATGTTGCTGTGTTCCCCACTCTAGGTGGAGAACAAGACGAAACATTCAGTTTATAAACGTTTATAAACAGATGTCATCAAGTGTGGACGTGTGTGACGCAAGTTTAGAAACATGGAAATGGTACTACCTCCTCGGGCGACATCCTAGCAACAACTAAACTAGTGTGGACTGCTAAGTTTCAGAAACAGTGTTTACGGTAAACTTGTTGCAAAACATGGTGATGAAATTCATAAACAGTTTATTAACAAATGTTGCCTAATGAATACCCGGCTTAAACAAATCTATTGTTGAATAACTAACATCATCATCATAAATAGTTTTACTACAAATTTCACTTACCGCAATATAGCAATGACATCCCCCATCCTAGTAATGCCCATGTCCCTCAGATACTCCTTGTTCAGGTCCAGCAGCATGTCGTTCTGGATGCGGTTCTCCGCGAACGTCAGCGCGTACGACGCCGACACGTCCGACGGGATCCCCGCGGCCGTGAAGAAACTCACCCACATACCTAAATCACCAAATCCACTCATGAAAACACCACATGTGAAAACAAAGCTGTCATTTCAAAGTAGGATGGTGGTCATTGTAGTGTTTAAAACGTATAACCTGTAGTTAACTACTGTAAAACACCTGATAAAATAGCATAATGTAAATAAACTCAATGAGTAATATGATACGGCCTTCCAAACTATTTTTTTGTAAGAACTTTTTTACACATAAAATAGATGATAAATAAACACTTACTTGTAAGAGTGGAATCCATTTTATTCATGGTTAGTGGAGTAAGTGTAAATTTTAACAACGATGACCCCAAGTTTGCTAAAGCTTTTTTTATACACTAGCGTAATCACTACCAACCAGCTGCAGCCATTTTTATTTTTGACTTTTTGGTTTTTTTTTAGTATAAATAAACGCAAATAGCCCTAACTTAACAATATTATACTAAAAAATTAAAGTAATGTAAAAACGACTATATTAGTAAGTGATAAGAGTCTATTTATCTTGAGTACATTTTGACATTATTAAAGACAAGTATGTAAATTACTGACCAAAATTAAGTTTTTCCGTTACATGCAGAGAACATACAATCATTTTGGAAATAATATTATAAATAAAATAAAAAGACACTTAATCGGTAGCCCAAAATTATATATTTTTTATTATAAATTAGAAAAAAAAAAAGTAATGCGGCATAAATTTGGGCAAGTGAACAAGTAGTTAGGCCAATAAGTAAGGCACCTTATTAAATAACGTTTCATTCCATCTAAATAATTTACCTGTCAAAACATAAGAAATCTTGTCTTCAGTATTCACGAATGAAGATTCCTTTGCATTATTTAACAAAATTTAAGACTCCCTTTCTCCTTTCTAACCAGATCAAACTATTTACGTCCGGTAAGTCATCCATTTCTTCTGCAACCGCTTTTGTCACACTTATACCTGCGCAGATATCATTTTTTTATCCTAACCTCTACCGACCTAATTCTTATTCTTACCGAACTGTACAATTACTTCAGCAGAGCCGAAACCACTAAGACCAGCCAGAAGTATGTCAACCGCATCGTTAGAAGCCGTACCAAAGGTGGACATAGATCCTTCTGGTGTATTTAAATACATTTTGGTCAAAGTGTATGATAAAGCAGAAAACAATCAAGAGCCTTCTATCACAATCGTAAGAGGCTACCAAAGGTGCAACTACCATTCGGATATCTATGATGAGGTAAATTAGAATAATAACAGGCATCAACTAGACTTTGATCATCTAGATTGATTGTAGGTTCCATACTTTCATACTCCACCTTACTTAATATTCGCTTCAGGTCCAAGAAAAGCTTCAACCACTAGATTGTAAACCTTTGGGAGGAGGCAGGATATCCCATGAGCCTGATAATAAGAAGATTCATATTTATGGCTACTCGCAAGGCTATGGCAAAGCAGACCATGAAGAAACTGCAAAACTGATCAAGAATGCTTACCCTTCATACAACATTACAATTAGTGATGAAGGGTATTAGGGCATGAACCCTGTTACTTGTATTGTTTGTTACATTTATTTAATAAAAGTCTCTCAAATCTCAATCTTTTTACTCGTTTTTTTTTATTATCATTTCAATTTGTATGTTGGCTGGCCTTATATTGTTCAGTAATGTTATCGATCCTATCCTATCTTATCTGTGCCTATGACAGTGAACGTCTCATATCATATTGTATTGTGTATTAGTAGTTAGATTTTAGGTATAAGCTATGCATTGTAATTATTTTTGTTTTGTGTTTGAGCTGATGGCCTAGTTGCCAATGCTCATAATAAATTAAAAAAAAAAAAAAAAAAAAAAAAACAGTGAACGTCACTTTGTCACTTAGACCCGTTGAGGTTATGTGTGTCTTCGTATTTATTTATTGTTTTTATAAATAATGGCCAATTTTACAACAGATGGGAAAATCTGCATTGAAAGAGAAATTGAACTAACAAATAGCGATGGAGATATCGACGATGTGGTGTCGCAGTTTGATATCCTTCCAACATGCAAATGGATTGAGGACAACAAATATGAAAGGGTAAGCAAATCATGAGAAAAACCACGAAATAATAAATAGTTACTCTTCGATCAGCTTTGTATTAATATTTACACTAAGTTAAGATATTCTTCAATGCCATTTTTGTGCAATACAGATTAAATGATTGTTTTGTAGGTATGCCTGCAGTTTCCAGATGACTTACTGGGTGTCAGCGTTAAGATATATGAGGAAATAAAAAACAGAGTTGATGTTGACTTGTACATTCTCGGGGACACGTCATACGCAAGGTATTAAACAACTAACCAATACTCTACCGCCTCTACCTCTTATATGTTTGTATCAATTAGTAAGTTTACTAACAAGGTTTATTACACTTGTGTAGATGATGATACAGCCACAATCAGATATATCGGAGCAGCTAAGATGTTCAAAAATATCTGAACATGCACATTAACATCTTGATAATAGAGGGTTTATTCAGATCTTTGTGATCACCTTGGCCCCTCCGATATAGGTATCTGATGGTGACTCTACTTATTTAATGCCTTTAATCTTAGAGGATATAACCAACGGAGACGCCATCTCTAAAATTTTCGGTACAAAATAGTCTGCCGAGGGAGGGGCACATCAAATGTATAGGTACGTCATGTCAGATAAACATCAGTCCATACATATGGTTGACATGTGGTTGACCATTGGCCCCCTATTTTCGACAGAGGGGAACGCCTGTTAATGGCGGCTCCATTGTTAATTACTCCGAGCCTTTAATGGGGTTGGCAACTGTCAAAGGTTTGCCTAGATGGCGCCATCATAGCTTGCCCCTTTTTCTATGAGATTTGGCTTAAAGGGCTGGCATCCAGGGTATTAAAAAAACAAAAATTTGACACAATTCTAGGGCAAGCTATGATGGCGCCATCTGCTAAAAACTTCCACCGGCCAACCCCATTGTTACACATTTATGCAATTCATATTCCTTTTTGATGAAAATTTTTGAATTCAATGTGAGTGCGAGCAAAACAGCAATATAATTATGTCGTGCAATAGAGATAGGAAATTGAAGAGGATTCAGGACACTATAATATGGTACATATAGTAAAATACTACACTACTTTTTCCATCATCACACAAGACAGGTCATTTCTTAATGCACCAAAGCTCTGCAACCTGCACAATTTTCTATATTCCAGTTAATGGCTGTAGATCCTTCGCTAACATCTTTCAACATACCAACCTTTTTCCACCCACATGACATGACTATAAAATATATATTATCATAAAATTCCATTCCCATTCCAGTTGTTGCGTAGACACCGTAGCAGCCATGCACGTGAAGGGCGACGCCATCATCCACTACGGCCACAGCTGCTTCTCCAAGTGGCACATTCCGGTGTTCACTGTGCTGCCTAAAAAGGATCTAAATGTGGATGCTGCATTGACAATACTGAAGGGAAACCCCAGCTTTGATGATGAGAAACTCTGCTTATTTTATGATGCTGAGTTTTATCACTGTAAAGGTAAATGTGCTTTGGTGCATCTTGAAATGTGCTTTGGTGCGTCTTGTGTACGTACAGATAGACGTAGGTACGTCTGGGGAAAACCCGAACACTTTTATTGTGAAAGAAAAACATCTTATTGAATTTAATTATTTGCATTATGTACAAAGTAGGTAAAAACTTTATAAATACAGTCTGGGGAAAAAAGCGATTTACGCCAAACTAGACATTTGGCGTTTTATAGTCTTTGTCGGGTGCGGCGAATTTAGAAATGGCAGCCCTAACTATTCTAGGATATTTTTTTCCTTTTTTTTGCTTGACTCTTCATTCCAATGCCACAATCTTTAGAGCCTTTTGTTTCCACAGAAACCCTGACAAAAGCCTGGTTCACACAATACCCTGGCCACTACATAGCTGACATCTCTATAGAGGAGCAGGATCACAGGTTTCTGGGCAGAGTGATCAGGGATGCAAGCGGCCAGGTGCATGCTGATGATGTCCTCAGGGATTGTGTCTGCATCTACATGGGCTCTAAAGGACAAACACTCTTTAACTATACAATATCTGTTGCAGGTAAGAAATTTTCTTTCTCCAACTCCTAGTCCCTTAGGGGTCATCCATTAATTACATCACACGTTTAGGGGGGGGGAGGGGTCAAGAAAATGTGACATGTTGTGACAAGGGGGAGAGGGGAGTCACAAACTTTGTGACGTCACTTTAACTTCATCAGTAACCAAAATTTTATTTTAATCATTTTATTTACTGTACAGTTCAAAAACAAGTTTTTGGAACGATAATCGTTTTTATTAGTTTAATTTTTTTTTCATAATCAGTTTTGGGTTATAAATTTACTAATATTTTGACAAAAAACCGGTCAAGTGCGAGTCGAACTCGCGTCCCAAGGGTTCCGTAGCTAGACATGTGCGCCGCGCCGCCGCGCCGCCGCCGCCGACGATTTTTCCACGCCGCCGCCGCCGATAGATTTGACCGGCGTATAATCGGCGTGGGAAATTTTGATACCTATCGTGTCTTATTCCATGTTGCGTAGTGAGTAGATAGTGTCAGAGGTATAATTTAAAGGCTTATTATTAACCGGGTAACTAAAATATTAAACAGGAACTTTCATTGGGCATATAATAATATAATTTGGCTGTGCATTAATATTTTAGTGCCAAGAAAAATATATTAGCCTCAAATATAAGCATCATATTATTAAAAAAACTGGCAGCAATATCAAGCCACCCAAAAAAAATTATAGGGAACTTAAAGTGATAGGTTGGCGACTAAAATAATAAATTGGCAACTAATATTGTAAAGCGATCATAAAATTTAGTCGTCATCTAGTTGTTCACACCTAAGTAATCAACTATAGTCATAATAACTGAGCATGTCGTTTCAGCTAGGTAGTATTTTAGCACGAAAGCAGTAAAATTTTATGAATATTGGTCACTTTTTACACAAAACACCTTAAATTAATTTACCAATACGTAATGGTCAGTATACTTATAGTCGAAATTTCTAATCATGAAACGCCTAATGGCCATTATACATTAGATCTTTAAATTTTTAATTACTAATTTCAATAGTTACCACTTTGTTCTGCTAGAGTCAACAGATAGGTGCGACGACGAGCAAAGCAAGGAGGAGCGTGTTAGGTTGACCGTGTAATGACCAAACAAAATATTGTAAAAGAACTTCATTTTTGAATTGTTAGATAGCCATTTTCTTTTTAAAATGTGCTTCATAAATGGTCTTCAACATAATAATCATAAATCAGTTGCCAAATAAATACTTGGTACCTGCCTAAAAATAATCAAAAGCTGTAACGGCATTAAAATACAACTCATATTGATATATTTTAAGGCTCCGTTTTTGTTGCCAAACTATTAATTTTAGTACCCATTTCTATTTTTTTAAACTACCCAAATTCGATTAATTAGTTGACCGGTTAAATACGTGCCTCATTTAAAGATCCTTATGCTTTTTCGCTTATTATTTGCCAGTGAACCAAATTAGCATCATTTTTGTCGTTGCGGTGTTAGCTGCGACAACGATTTAGCGTTAATTTAACAAGATCTAGTTTCTGGATCTCAGGTTATTATTTGATATTTTATCGCACAGCTTTTTTGTAGAACGCATTTTGTTTTACATCAATAGTTGCTTGGTTGTCAATTTAATCAGTGAACTAAAGTCAAGAAAATAACAGGTTCATATCCTAGGAACATGCTATTTTCTTTATAGGGGGTCGATATTGCACCACGTCCGTAGGAAGTTACCCACCGCTACCCTACACGTGACCCCTGGGTGGTGCTAAAAGTGCAATAAACTTGGCAGCTGTACTGTTCTCTCTGAATCTCACAGCTGATCGTCACTGCGAATAAAATGCTCATATGATAGATATGATTTGATTTATTTATCACATAATATACAATTTCATTTAAAATTACACGCGATGAATTCTTAGTCATTTTCTGGTGATTATCAGCTTCTTTTACTTAACAATATATATTTCAATCAAAATTATAAAAGTCAGGTTAAAGCTTCTTAATAAGCAATACCTACGAGTAAACAATTATACCTACTTATAGGAACTTAAATCACCAACTATCATCACTAAGCTAGCAGTAAAGAAAACAAAGTAGACCTTAATATTCCATAAAACGGGACACTTCAAAGACATTCTGTTGAGCGAATCAACCTGCTAGAGACGTTTACTTTCGAAAACGATGACATCTTTATTCTAACATACATTTCTGTTAAACTTCAGTTCAGACAAATGTAATAAGTATGTAGTTCATCATTATTTCGTAACAAATCCTAGGTGAGGCGACAGCGGCTGGGAAAAGTCAATATAGATTTAAGACTTAACTTATAAAGATATTTTTTTGTGTTTTATTTGTATTCCAGTTACAAAGTAAGTAAAAATACTGCCTAAAATATAGCGTTTTAAAGTATCCTTTTTATTTTAATATTTAAACATACCGTTGGTAACCATTAGGTTGGTATTGGTAATAAATGGTTGCCAAGTGAAATGATGGGATATAATTTTCGGCAATAATTTAGAAAACACACGTAATATGTTTTGGATAGCCTAGTAAATACTCAGAAGGCTTTATAATGTAGTTGTAGAGTTTCTACAGCCACGTTCTCATGTAGTATCAAAAATTATGCCACGCCGACTTCACGCCGATCACGCCGCCGCCGCCGGTCAAAAAATCATCGGACGCCGCCGCCAATGATTTTGTCATCGGCGCACATCTCTATTCCGTACTGCACACATTTTCGAACGAGCGAGCAAAGCGAAGTTCATAAGTACATTCAACTGTTCATTCAATTTTTCCACACACGGCTGGCTATCTTTAATTTTGTTCGAAGTTCGCAAATTGCTGGCATCTCACTCTGTAACTCTAATTACGGTTTCATTGCAGTAAAAGAGAAATCCCCGTAATTTGCGAACTTCGGTGTTCGCGGTAGACCCTCTGATATACGGCAGTTCAGCCTTCTCATTTAGCTACTCATACTTAAACCAATTATATGTTCTGTTTGAGCACTAACCTCCTAAAGCTCATCCTTCGACCTTGCGTGGAGGCGCACCTCTCTTGGATGCTTCAGGCCTTCGGCCCAACGCAGAGCTCAGCCTTCGATCTTCGCACTAGTTGTCACACCACGTTACACGTAAATCAATTGCGGTTGTGGCCCTGATAGAGCTTATCCGCAATTCTTATTCTTAAGTCCGGCTCACGCTTAATTGCAGACTTCTTATACGTTTTTCCAGTAATCTATAGGTATCGGGCCCAATCGCTTAACAAAAGATAGAACAAAATCGACGATCTCCTTTGCAGGTACGAGACACGATATGGTTTGCAAAACTTTGTTTTTTAATTTTCTCATATTCCCCCTAAAAGAGCCCCCTATGCTTAAAATTTATTTGTTTTTATTACATGTCCGTCTTTGGGTCACAGACTTGCATATGTTTACCAAATTTCAACTTAATTGGTCCAGTAGTTTTGGAGCAAATAGGCTGTGACAGACGGACAGACGGACAGACAGACGCACGAGTGATCCTATAAGGGTTCCGTTTTTTCCTTTTGAGTTACGGAACCCTAAAAATTAATAATACTTAATTCGATTTGCCGATTTCGTTGAAAAAATGTGACGTCACACCAGGGGGGGAGGGGTTTGCCAAATGTGACCAAGTGTGACAAGGAGGGGGGAGGGGTCAAAAAACCTTGAAATTCGTGTGACATAATTAATGGATGACCCCTTATAATCTTGCCCTAAACATTGAGCCAATTGTCACCTACATGAAATGGAATAAAAGCTCACAATAGTTCGTTTTTTTTAGCATTAGAAATAAGGTAAACAATCTTGATGTGTTTTTTAATTGAAAAACACATTTTAAAAATAAGTTACGGCAAATATGTAACAATTGTGAATCTAATACGATTATTTATATTCTTCTGCTTTCATAAGTAATAGTTATTGACTTTTAAAAAGCGTTTTTCAATTAAAAGACATGTCAAGATCGCTTACCTTCTTTAAAGTTCTTTCTAATGCTAAAAAAATGAACTATAGTTAGGTAACAGCCAACTTGCTTTGGAGGTAATAAAAGATGAAAAAATAATTCTAGTGGGAATAATAATGTATATGCAAGCAACATCAACTCTTATAGGGAGTCAAATTACTAATTTTATGACTGAACATATAATTTGTGTCCCACAGCAAAAGAATGGTACCTCCTGGACCCCGGCATAACGCTGTCCCGCATGGACGAAACCACCTGGTTCAAGCGTCGCCGCTTCCTCGTCGAGAAGTGTAAAGATGCCACAGTGATAGGCATCCTCGTGTGCCAACTGGGAGCCAACACCAAGGATATCATCACGAGATTAAAGCAACTGTGCAAAGTTAATGGAAAGAAAAGTTATATCGTGTCTGTCGGCAAGCCCAATGTCGCTAAGCTGGCTAATTTTCCTGAGGTAAGTTACTAAAATTTTGTTGCATGGGGTATTTTTTATCGATGCGTATGTGTGATGGATAAAATGAATCATTTTGTTACCTATATGAGATATTGTTGATGAATATGGTAGTTTAGATGAGTGATAGACCTTACAATCTTACAACCCAAGGGCCAAGGACAAGTTAGATTCCTTAGTCAAGACAGACTAGCACCACTGAATAACTAATAGTACTACCGTACAGAAAATTCACTCCTTCACAAAAGTCAGATTTAGGTATAAAATTATACCTATACTCGCCCAGCACGGATATCATGCGGGCTCAGCACGGTTCCATTTTTATCGACTATCACTATGCGCGTCCCTTTCGCACTTTCATACTTGTTAGAACGTGACAGGCATGGTGACAAGGGATAAAAACGCGACCGTGCTAAGCCCCATGGTCGCATTTTTGTCACCTGTCATGTCATGCGTCACTTTTGCACTTTCATACTTGTTAGAACGTGACAGGCATGGTGACAGATGATAAAAAGATGACCATATTAGCCTTGCAGCTCATGAGTCGTAGTTTGGCGACCAGTCGTCTAGATGGGTAAATCAGAGGCTTCATTGAATTGGTATATAAGCACACAGAGACAATAATCGTTGCTTCTTTTCAGATTGACATCTACGTAATGGTTGCCTGCCCTGAAAACGATCTCTACAGCAACCGTGACTTCTACAAACCCATAGTGTACCCATTCGAGCTAGAGGTAGCTTTGAACTCCAACCGAGAGCCCTACTCCACCACCCATGTCACCGACTATGGAGACCTACTCCCCGGCAGGAAATACTACTGTGATATTGACCATGTGAAAGAATTAACTGATGTGAGCTTAATAACAGGAAAAATTCGAGAGACTAAGCTGAACCATGACGGTAATGGCATGGAATTAGAAGCTAAGACCAACTGGGCATTAGAAAATATTGGACAGAATTTACAAGAGCGCTCCTGGCAAGGATTGGAGCAGAAACTGGGAGAGACTGAAGTGAAATTAGCGGAACAGGGAAGGAAAGGCATACCGTTGCAGTACAGTAATGAGCCGGAGTAATTTGTAATCGATATATTTTTTATTTACAGTACAAAGGGTTTTAGTCTATAGACTTTAATAAATAATCTGAAAGAGATTGGTTTATGCGTTTCTATAAGCTCAATATACACGTTAGGCAAACAGGGCCTGTTTACAACACAACTATGTGGTAGAATGAAGTTGCATTAATAGTTTCTAATAGATTTCCATAGGGCTTTAGGTAGAATCTCTAAGGTAATTTTAGTTTTATGAACTTGTACTCTCACCTAGGTGAAGATTTGTCTAATGGCTAACTTTTGCCTGCAAAAGATTTTTCATAGTCCAAATATATTTTTTTATTGTACAAGATAATGGAGATTATTAGATAATTCATTTTATAATAGTTTAAGAGTGCTTTTAAATGTCACTCAACATGACTAGCTCAATAACACATAACCTAAGCACTGATCTTCTGATTGAGCGGGTTCTGTGGAGACTTGAGCCACTCTTTTCGGAGCAGCTGCTTGAGTTGGGAGAGGCGGAGTGTGGGGTTCTCCGCTTTAAGGCGCGGCATGGTGACTTCTTCGAAGGCGGTGTATGCAGCCTTTAGACGCTTCTCGGGATGCCTGTCGATTTCTGCCTTATCACTGAAAAAATAATAAAAAGGTTACATATGTGACTGATTTTGAAGGAAAACCTATGAGATAGTTTTTCAAAAATAGGATTTGCCAAAAATTGGTCTAAATATCCTCCCTCTCCCTAAAGTTGCAATCCTAAACCATTACTCCTGAAATTTTGTGAGCAGGTTTGATAATCATCAGGAATTTTTCTGTACTTTCAGTTTATGTAAATTTGAAAAATTGCTGAGCCAGGGGGTTTGCGAGGTCTATAGCTCACAGAGCCGCTAGTTTATTACCTGAGTAGAGATATAGCCTCATCCACGGACTGAGCCACCTCTCCATCCAACTGTATCCTGTTGAGATTCTCCTCTAGTGGAGGCTCCTCTACAACCACTCGGGCAGGCTAAAAAATAAAGAGGATATGTGTTGTTAACAATACAAACTAAATGGGTATACATATTTAATATTGCTATTTGTATTTGGTAGTTATTTGCACCATAATCTTCAAAGCGAGCGAGGCAATTTCCTCGCGCATATGCTTGCTCTGTGTGGACCCGGCTACTGACAACTCATAACCCCAGTCCTTGACAAAAGAAAAGTTCACAAATACATAATAAAGTAATGCAAAACAAGTATGAATAATGTTACCACAGGCTTGGGAGTCTCAGGTTTGACACTCTTCTCCTGGATCTTGGCAATCTGAGCACGTGTGATCTTGGGTGCGGGAGCCACCTTTGGGGTGCTCTTTATGGATTCCATCTCCTTTTCTAGAAGAGCTTTGGCTTCTTGTTTCTTCTGTAGCTGCTCTAGACGCTTCTTTTCTTGTTCCTCCTGTATAAAAATATTCCATTTACTACTTATTAGATTTTTTCTAGTTAGATAAAGTCTCTACATGATTGGAGTGTCTAAGTACCAAATTCCAAAAAACTTGTAAATTTTTGCATATCTATTAAAGACAATTTTCAGTTTACCTGTTAAATATTGCAAGCAGTTTAAATTGACGTGACAGAGCTACAAAACAGTCACACCAAAGTCCTACTGACTTGTAACCTATGTGAGTCAGAAATTAGCAACCTGAAACAGTAAATTCCCACCTTTTTCTGTTGTTTCTTTTTAAGCTTGTCGTCGTTGTCTTCCCACGCCGCGTCTTCGATCACCTTTTTGAGTTTCGCATCTTTTTCAGTCTTGGCATCCTCTTTGCGTTGCCGAGCTGCCACGGCCTTGCTGTTTTCACCAACAAACTTCTTTGGCATGGTGCTGCAATCCGAATAATGGTATACGTAGCGTCACAAAACATTTTACAAAAAAGGGGTAAGGTGTCCACTGTCCAGCCAGAATATACGAACAAATATAAACATGTAAAGGTAGGTAACCTCTAGCAACGTAAATAAAATTATCTTCGCAATTAAGATACATACATAAGAATTTTTAGAAAATACAGTGTTATAAATTATGCAGAACAAACCACTTTATTTCGCTTTGGATGGATTTATTTATTTGAATTTCTCAAGAAAATTTGGAAAATTCGCGTAATGTTGACAGTTGTATGTTATTTTTCTAAACTTGAGTTTGTTGTGTTTCTAATACAAGGATATTTAGCCAAATTTGAAAAGTTAGAGCTTCTAATCTGTTCTAATCACTTCGTTATATCCGGCTTCTAGCTCTGCAGCTCTCGTTTTCATGTACTAAAGAAAGAGATGTAAAACACAAATTGGAAAATACAGAGAAGTGAATGTTCTGAATAGTTTTCAATGCATATTTTTACTTTATCTGTGGCTCATCATTCGTGTCATCTCATCTGTCAAAAGTGAAGAAGAATCGAAAATAAACATTTGTAAAAATACTCGTTTTATAATATTAATTCCAAACTATCATCATGGCTTTAGTAGCTTATGACAATAGTGATTCCAGTGAATTTGAGGATGAAGATAACGAAGCAGTTACAGCTTCTGCAGTCATTTTAAACAAGAAAGAAAAAGGTAAGGCCCTCTACTTGAATTTGTCGAATTATAGTTCTTTTCAAACTCTTTATTCCTATTATTTCCACAAGAAAACCTTTATTAGTTACAGATCCATCAGTATCTAAACCCGAATCAGAGGATAATGTGGAATTGCAAAGCCAGAGTTTGTTCAACCTGCTTCCCCAACCTTCGAACAAAAAGTCAGCCGTGTTAGAGGAAGACGACGAATTCTTGCACAAAAAAGAAACTGACATCCCCATCGTGAAGCCTAAAGCTAAAATTACAGTACCTTCACTCAGTGATGTAAGTATTTAATAATTTTCAGTTTTAATAACCTTCAAAAAACAACATTAAATAAATGAATTTGTTTTGTTTTAGTTCAGAGATGTAGAAGACACAGCACCTGCAGTAAAACCTAAGAAAATTAATGGGGTAAGTAAAGTTTATTGCAACTGGGTATGGGCGTTGCCATTTGAGGAGCTAGGGGATGGCAGTTGATATGGTCAATGGGCTAGTAGGGGCAGTTGATATGAGAGAGGAGGAGGGACAAGGAGAGGGGGAGGGGCATACATGTTCGTACTAAGGGGGTCGCATCATGAAAACACTGCTCTAGGGTCTAGGGGGAGGCAGCTGCCTCTAGTACCCCCTGGTGATGGCCTTGCTGATCTACCAGAAATAAGTTAAGTATATCAAGGAGTAGGAGTATATTTCAAAGTTTAGATATTTGGAAGATGACATATCTGTAACTTGATTTGATCCATCCATTTATTATTACTGATGATATACTTTACATTTTTTACTAATAAAGTGTTCTTTCAGAAAAAGTCGAGCCTGCTAAGTATACTGCCACAACCAAGAAATGCAGTGTTAGCAACAACAAAATCCTTAATACCTCACATTCTCACTCAAAAACCAAAGCCCAATCCAACTGTAAAGAAAAAAGAGCCTTTGCCACCAATTAAAAAAGATAAACCGAGCCTGGCCAT
The DNA here is from genome assembly GCF_910591565.1 of Cydia splendana. Classification (NCBI taxonomy): domain Eukaryota; kingdom Metazoa; phylum Arthropoda; class Insecta; order Lepidoptera; family Tortricidae; genus Cydia; species Cydia splendana. The sequence goes on from NC_085963.1 coordinate 24,927,824, forward strand.
AGACTATTCAGATGACAGTGATGATGAAGTACAGAATGATTTCTTCTCTATTAACAAACCAGTTGAACTGCCAGAAGACGTGCCATTGGACATTGATGAAAAAGTCTGTTTGAAAAAAGAAGAAAATGTTCCAACTCCGAAGGAGCCAAGGGATATTCAATCCTATTTCAAGGCTGATACAGTTGAGAATGAAGTACAGCCGGAATATTCGGAATCTAGTAGTTATGGTTATCAATATGAGGCAAGCTCTGGGTATGGGAATGGATACCCGGCACAGGGATCAAGTAATGATGCATTGGATGAAGAGGCGGTAAGTTTTTTTTTTCAAACAGGTTTAAATTATGAATAATGTAATTTTAGCATACCTCAGAAAGATTTTTTCATGTGCTAAAACCATAGTCATGGTCATGACTAAAATAAAATAAAAAGCGGATTAGCCGTACAAAGTTGTATGGGATAAGATCATGAGGTTGATAGTGAATATTGCACCGCAAAATCTTGAATTTTTGATTATCTTTTGAATTTTATGGAAGGTCATTTAATAAGGAAGATTTCTATTGATTGTATTACATTACATATCCACTGAGTACATACATGTACATATTAAAAACATACAACTGTAAAAAAAACAATACTAATCTTGTGAGTGTGTCATTATAAAGATTAGTTCCCGTTTCGCCGGATTCTGTTTCGCCGAATTTTATTACGTCCAAACCGACAACATGAGAATCCGCAAAAATCCGGCGAATCGGAAACTAACCTTTATAATTATACCTAATCTAACCATAGCAAAAAATTTTATAACATTTTTAAACATTTCCAGATCATGAAACTATGCGGAGCCCGAGGCAAACGCAAGCGCGAGGACATCCAAATAGTGGACGTCAACCAGAGCGAGGTCCTCGCGGACGCTCGGGAGTGGCTGGCCAAGGGACTGACGGACGATACAAGCAAGCGGGTCTCCAGCAGCAAGAGGAAAGGCAACGAGCCCACCAGCCAGCAGAAGAGGAAGCACCAGATCACCTATCTCGCTCACCAGGTATGTCTACAAGAGTATGAATCCTGCCGCAACCCGAAGTATGTACATACCTATGTACATACATATGTAGAGATAATGCACTTCAGGTAAAAACGAGGTAACATGTATTTCTATAAGACGTGCGCGCCGGTCGAAAAAAATCGGGCGGCGGCGCGCCACGGCGGCGGCGTGGGATTTTTCAACTTTTCAATATTAAAACGTATATAATGAAAGCCACGCTTAACCCTTAAATCGACAAGGGAAAAAAATCTCAAAAAACTGTGTTAGTATCATTTTTTAGTGTTATTATCTTATTATGTGCTTTCACCCAGCAGATGGGATCTGCAGTCAGCTCCAAAACTAGTGTCCGACCGAAACATGTTTTTTTGCCGAAACCGAAACCGAATGTTCGGCTTTGGCTCTAGTTTCGGCCGAAACCGAAACCAAAACCGAAACTTTTGTAGACTTGTTAAAATCGTTGAAAAAATCTCATAAAACCGCTTTTACACACATATTATGGGGCTGTCAACACCCAATGTCCTTGAAATTGATGTTACTTAAGCAGTTTTTTAAGAAAATTACTAGAGTTAGACCAAGATAATTCTGCAACGATTTTGATAAGACATGCAGTGCAAATGTTACTTTAAACGTCAAAACTTCTATGAAATGATGACGTATAAATAACATTTGCACTAGTAGCACTGCGTATGCTATCAAAATCATTGCAGAATCTTCTTGGTCTAACTCTATTCATTCACCAGTCAAGCTAACATGTAGATACAGGGTCAACCAAAAAAGCAACCAAAAACGCGAGCGCAGCGAGCGCGAAATTTTTTGTTAACAATATCGCAAGGCCGGGTACCGATCTACACCTGGGCCTAAAAGTCCGAAGTGCCCCAGTGAGGCGAACTTTCATGCGAAGTCAAAGCCGTGCTTCAGGCTTCAGGCTTCAGGATAAGTAGTTAAGCACAGACTCCAACCAATGTCCATTGTATTAAAAAGCGAGACCGCAGGCCGAGCATGGCGCAGCGAGGCCAAAGGCTAAGCTGAAGAAGAGGACATGTGGAGCACAAACCAATGGTAAATTGAGGTAAAAAGTGAGGCTAAGGTCGAGCATTCGTATGAAAAACTGTACTGGGGACACTTTTAAGGGTTTTTTCTTCGTTTTAATCAATAGTCAGCTGTTCAGCTTCGCAAAATATTAACTATTGAGAAAATCAACTTTGCGGCCCTAGTTGAGCGTAGCCTTTAGCCTCGCTTAAAATTTGCTATTAGAGGTAGATAGAAAAATGACTGAATAAGAGCGAAAAAGACATCGTTCGACTCGGGCCGAGCTGATACTCGGCCAACGGCTACGTGCGACAGTGCTATCTCATTCACTCCGATACAATTAGACAGTGTGCGCGTTATAAGTATTGACAGCCTCTTAAGACCGCGTCGACCGTCCAGTGGCACTCTCATTAGTGGAATTGTGTTTTATAATAAACCAATTAATTTCTGTACCTATACATCAATCAGTATATGTAGATATGTATTAATATTGTTGTCCTACTTATTCCCCAACTTTTGGTCTTTGTCCGAAGTACCATTTCGTAAGTTTCGGCCCGGCCGAAAGGTTCGGCCGTTTTTTGGCCGAAACCGAAACTACAGCCGAAACATGATTTTTTGGCCGAAACTGGCCGAAACCGAAACCGAAACCGAACCTTCGGTCGGACACTACCCAAAACAGTTAAAGAAAAAGAAAAAAATAAAATAACAACCTGACTGTAGAACAAACGAAGCTTAAATAATAATAAAATCTTATTATGTGGTTGTTTATTGTAGAAAATTCATAAAAATCATCTATTTATAATAGTTTCGAAAAAACATAGGTACCTATGTCAAATATGTTGGATGTTGCCAGGTTCAGTGTAAATAAAAAGATACGCCGCGTAATGTAAGATGTCCAGTATTTTGGACGTTGCCGAGTATACATACCTATACTTTATGTGTATAAGGTTTTTTTTTTGTCAAATTCATGTTTTTTAGGGTTCCGTACCCAAAGGGTAAAACGGGACCCTATTACTAAGACTTCGCTGTCCGTCCGTCCGTCCGTCCGTCCGTCCGTCCGTCCGTCCGTCCGTCCGTCCGTCTGTCACCAGGCTGTATCTCACGAACCGTGATAGCTAGACAGTTGAAATTTTCACAGATGATGTATTTCTGTTGCCGCTATAACAACAAATACTAAAAACAGAATAAAATAAAGATTTAAATGGGGCTCCCATACAACAAACGTGATTTTTGACCAAAGTTAAGCAACGTCGGGAGTGGTCAGTACTTGGATGGGTGACCGTTTTTTTTTTGTTCGTTTTTTTTGTTTTTTTTTTGCATTATGGTACGGAACCCTTCGTGCGCGAGTCCGACTCGCACTTGCCCGGTTTTTAAATAAATATAGAATAATTGCATTTTTTAATTACAAATACACTTACTGATAATGTCAAGTCAACTTATGTTAATATGAATTTAAGTAAAACTCATTTTTTTTCCAAAAACTATATAGCTCGTAGGTGGTAAAATTTTACCAGTCATTGACGTCATTTATTAAACTTAGCGGGGTATCGTAGGTTGCAGCAACATCTGAGCAATGGTTTTTACAATAATGCATGCAATTATATGTATAAATATTTTCGTAAGAAAATTGTCAACTTAAATCGGGTCTGTCTCTTGATGTCTTGATGAACGCACAGGAAAAAAAATCCGTAAAAATATTTTTATCTATTTGGTTCATTACGTTGTAATACGACAAGTAATGACTTTTTAAAACGTTTTGTAACACCTAACATCCATCTGTTTAATTTATTTACCATAAAAATTACTAGAATATTTGATAATTTTACTCTTCGCATACTTGGCAATGTCCAACATACTGGACTTAGCAAAAGTGCCGTGTAATTGACAACGGTCAAAACACTGGACATTATACTTTGTAAATGTGTTTTACCCATACATACAACACATTTTTATGTATGATTTACATAAACTACTGCCACATAAGAAATAGTTAGTATGGTGTTGGTGCGACATAAAATAGTAGTAGAAATTAAATTATATAACCAAAAAAATTCCGTACTAAATTATTGCCATGTTTAAGTAAGAAGTATTTTACGTCAAAAATGTGTGAGTTACGTAGGAAGTGGCGCTCGCAATAATTTTCAACTATTTTTTATCGGACTATAACCTATTACATATTTTAACGCTGCATAATACTGTCTTATAAAAAAATATTCGGCGCGAATTTTAAACTACCGGCGGCGGCGGCGGCGCGCTGACTCCTTATGGCGGCGGCGCGCACGTCTAATTTCTATCTCTTTTTTATGGGGGGTATTTCATATTCATATTCTTTATTCAGTATTGATTATACATTGTCAAAAACAGATAACAAACATTAATATGTACAAATAGTAAAGTATTTAAAAAATTCAAATATTACAACAGTTTTCAGCGTCACGGTTCAGATCCCAGTCGATATAAGTCTAGTCAAATTATAAAATAAAAAATGCTGCACTAATATGGGACACAACACACAATTATACATATCTAAGTTATTAAACTTCATTCGGATAGAAATTCAGAGACGGAATAGTAGGCCTTCTGTAACAGCAGTGATTTTAGTGGTAAATGATACAATTAAAAAACAAAGTTATATCGTGACACAAAATACGTATTTACCTATAGATCACAGGAAAACCTACTAGAAATGTGCAGTCAAGCGTGAGTCAGACTTAGTTACTTAGTTTTTGATCCGACCCTTACGGGTTTTTTTAAAGTCATTTCACTCCAGTTTCACATCAAAAAATACATTGTTAAAAATTGTGTAATGTACGGAACCCTTGGAACGCGAGTCCGACTCGCACTTGGCCGGTTTTTTAACAATAGGCTGCTTTATAAACTGAAATAGATGTCATTTAGTAACGAACAAAAACCGGCCAAGTGCGAGTCGGACTCGCAGACGAAGGGTTCCCTACCATTATCTATAAAGACGGACAGCGGAGTCTTAGTAATAGGGTCCCGTTTTACCCTTTGGGTACGGAACCCTAAAAAGTGACAAAACCCTCAAGTGGTGAAATCAGGATCACATACAATAACTTTATTGTAAATTATCGTTTTCAGGCCAAAGCGAACGAGGTGGAGCTACAGAACCAATGGGCCAACAACAGGCAGTCCAAGCGGCAGACTCAGTCCAAATACGGGTTCTAGTGTCCGTATCATCAAGATCATATATTAAGCATGCATCTTACATATATATACCTGGAATTTGATTAGACTGTTGTTCAACCCCTGGTATGTGGAATGACTAGTGTGTTGCAATTTATTGATAAAGTTGATATTTTTTATGCTGACCATTTAGGACTATGAGAGCTCAGGATCCTAAACGGTCAGCTTGAAAGATTTCAATTATACCTGGTGTTACAGATGCTAATTATTAATATGTGAAAATATTATTTGCAAGTTGCCAACAGGCCATTGGAACAATTGAATGTCTTAATGTTAGGTTGTAATTGTAAATAAAATAAATCTTTTTAATAAAGATTTTTATTTTAAATAAACAATATTTTCAATAAGTATACTACAGAGTAATCTAATAGAAATGCTATATTAAAGTCGCCTAGCCTTCCTCGGGCGCGGGGGGTTCCACGAGACGGGGGTGGCGTCCGTGATGGAGACTACCTGCAGACCTCCCATCTGGAGGCCCTTTATTGCAGCCTGTAACATAATACACTGTCTCAATGCAGTTTAAGATTCTAGTGTGCAATGATTGGCACTTTAACTATCAGTCATTGGCACCTAACGAATATATTGTATGGGAAAGTCACCATACCTGCTTTAAAATATGGTTGAAGGACTTGAAGGTGCTATTGTACAGTCACCTGCAATAATAATATGTTAAAATATGTAACACACTCTTATGGCTCTACAAATAAAATCGTGTCAGATATTTTTGCGGCCTTTGTTGTGTAGCATATTATTGCAGGTGACTGAACCATAAGTCGATAGCACTGCAGGATATTTTACATATTAAACTAGTATGTTTAAGCATTTTTAAGATGGGAACTTTAGCAAAAGGTAACTTACCAGTCTACCTGGTCCCAGGCCTCTCACTCTTACTCTGATTGTCTTGTAGCCTCTGTCAATTGCTTTCTGTAGAACAAGAACAAAATGTACACTACGTTTGATTCTATCAATGCATTATCTGTATAATAGACCTGTTAGCAATTCAATATATGCAAGATAAATGAAATGATAAAGGGCTGATTTGCAATTATTATTTTTTGCACTAAATACTCGCAACTTAACTTAATTTAACTTTTTTCATGCATTTTTATAATTAGACTTAACAATTAAGGCAGTAAAAAAATATGGATTGGCAGATAAACACCAACAAAAAAATAACAATTCTTCAAGAAGTTTTAAAACTTTTTTTTAATTAATTTAAGGCAGAAAAAGAATTCCTGATAAAAATAATTACCAAGTTTTGAAATACAAAGATTTTTAACCAAAAAATGTTAAAAACTCACTGTAGCTAAACTAATAGCTGTAGTCTGCGCAGCAATATTGGTCCCCTTCTTAGTATTCTTGAAGCCCTCCATGCCGCAGGACTTGATGATCTTCACGGCCCCGATGTGGTCGGTCATGGTGACAATAGTGTTGTTGTGGCTGACGCGGATGTTGCAGATCGGCAGCTGCTTGTATGGCGTCCCGTCAAATAGCTGGTCATCGGATTCTAGGGTTGGGAATAGGTTCTGTTTCCTGAAAGATTTCAATTCATATAGTTATGTTACTAACACAATAAAGACAGTAAATCGCTGTTGTGTATAATGTTATTGTAATAAAATTTAACATAGATCTTTATCCTCATTTTCAAGGAATGTTCAAATGTAAGCCATTGAAAGTAGACAATAAAACTGAACTTAAGTAGACAACTTGTTGCTGCAGAAATGTAATATATACCGAGTCGGGAGAGTTAGACCAATGTATGTGTAAGTAATTAAGTCCCTTTTAGTTAAAGAGCAACAGTCGAGACAGTTAAAATATTAAAATCAATCGAGTTACATCTTCTTTACTGATACAAACAAACTTCTTTACAAACTAATGACAGACTTAAGTCTAATCAGATATATAGTGACTAAATCCACTTACTGTTTAAGCACAGCGTCCAAATCCACGATTTTCTCCCCCTGGACGCCTTCATCAGTGGCTGGTATACGCTTGTGGTCGAATTTCTCCGTCTCCAGGGGAGCTGAGGTTTGGAACATACGCGCCGCGTTTATCAAGGGGACTCGCAACGAATTTCTAATCGCGCTTAGCATGGTTACTGTTTGTATGTTTCCTAATTTCTTAAGAGTTTGTTATGTATCTTTCTGTGGAGAAGGAAACATAACCTCAAATGTCTTAAAATACTATGACGTTCATTTGACAGCTTTGCGTTTCGTTACAGGGCCACATTGTTTTAATTAATTTGATAATAAACTATAAGCATTTGAATTTTACTAGCTTTATATAACAAAATTCAAACAAACTTTCGAAAATATGCATTCATATATATATTACTAAATGTATTTTTCTTAGATTTGCTTTTTACATAGAAGGTAGGATGGTCTAGAAGTGGTATACGCGTGCCTCCGTGAGGGACAAAACATACGCAAATGCGACACTGTGATTGGTCGAATTCATTTGTTGCCCACCATTCTTCATACTAATAAAAAGGTGGGGAACAAACAAAAACTGAGACTGTGACAAGGACAAGCAATAATACCGCCTTCTCTGCTACTCCTACTGAAAGTTCCATAAGTGCATCTCGTTCGGTCGTTTGGCCCCTCCCCCGTTTCATCTCTATATTATTGTACCTCTATGGCTTTTTATGTGTATATACAACTTACAATAGGCTACTAATAGATGGCGCTAGTAGTCCTCTTCTTTCTTACATTTCAGTTTTCATTCACACACATAATTTTCTAAACATAGAAAATATGATTTAAATACTTGAAATATATTTGCTAGCTCAAGTTTTTTCAATTTATCGACGATTTATTAGCATGTAGTGAAATAAATTTAAACACACTTTATAATGTACATTTATTAACACTGTTAACACATTCAACACCAAGAACCCGACTGTCGGGTACACTGTTCGTAGCGACTACGCGCTACATACGACGAAACCGTGGCTACGCGCTACGAGCGTAACCCGTAGCACTTAGTGGTATTGAATGTGTTAATAGATGGCGTTAGTAGTCTTCTTGATTTACGATTAGCCGCTTTCGCATTTGTAAATGTGGGATTATTAATTGACCGAACGTTAGCGAAGGTCTTCATTTCAGCTTGGGCAAAAATGCCCGAATGTATGTCCGGATGTTCTCCTCTTCAGGTCGCAATTCTCAACTGATTCTCGTGAATTTTTGTGAGCAGGTCCGATGATCAATTTTTTTTTTCGTCGGAGCAGATTTATTATTTTCAATATGGCGGAGCCATGGGGGTTTTCGAGATCTACAGCTAACAGAGCAATTAGTACATTACCATTCAATTTACATTACATTTCATAACATAGAATAATTTTTGAAGGCCGAATTATATAACAATACTACTACTACTATACTAGAATCACAATAAAACACCAATACCGATTGCACCATTTAATAATTCAATAACTTACATCCCTTAACCTACACATTACTTCTTAAACAAATTCCTACAATACAAAACGGACTGCGTGAATCCGCGCAAAGCCGCGGGCACACCCATAGCCATCAACTGTAGCTGGCCGGCTTCGGCCGTGTAGTTATGTTTGCACAGCTCACAGACGGCCCACTGTATGGAATAAACGCCCGCGTTTTGTTCAGTGGACTCGCTGCCCACGATGTAGTTTATAGCAGAGGAGTAGAGGGGCGTTGGGACTATCATGATGAAATAATCGTTGTCGAGCAGTTCTTTGATTAGGTCGTCCTCTATTTCAATGTTCGTGAGGTAATTCTGAAACAATTAATGTAAGTTAGGTTTGAATTAGGGCTCCTGTGCTGCCCCCTGTAGTTCATGCACGCTTCCTACCATCCACGCATTGTTGTGTGTTGGAATCTCTTTCATATCACAATATCATACAAATCCACAATAATAATGCCACATTTGTTGAAAATTTAATCCCCTCATTTATAAAATTATACGGGCCTGATTTAGTTTGTTTTATCCCTTTCTTACAAATGCATAAGTCAAAATGACAGATAAAGACAAACGATTCATACCTAATTCAGGCCAGTGACGCGTTTATGAATAACGCCAACTTTATATTAAAGTCCTTCTAAGCTATTTATTAAGACTTCAACAGAACAAAGTGACGTAATGTCATTATAAACATTATATATTCATAAAAATTTGACATGAATGATGACATCATCACACTTTGTCATTGCTAATGCCATGCAGTGTTAGCTTGGTCTATCACTTCGCGCTATTAAACGGTGGCTACAGTGCTGCCCTCTAAACTTTACGCACAGTCTCTATAGCATACGTACAGTCACATGCAATAATATGTTACTCTTCGAAGGCCGCAAAAATATGTGACACGCTCTTATGACCCTACAAGGAAGATCGTGTCAGATGTTTTTGCGGCCTTCGTTGTGTAACATATTATTGCAGGTGACTGTACATGTAAATACTCCGTATATAGCTTACCTTGTGTTTGAGGGCCAGCCACAGCAGCTGGTCCCGGTCGCACTTGGCGAGCAGCACGACCCAGAGCGAGCTCACGATCGACGTGCCCGACACGTCCGAGGTCAGCCATTTTACTTCCTGAAACAGAAATAAGGTCAAAAATAAATAAATAATAGTATGGGGTTCATCAAAAAGGAGTGTACAGGTTTTTAAAGGGCGCGCATATCGCAACTCTGGAGTCGCTAGTGTCCATAGTCTTCGGTGACCACTTACCATCAGAGCGGGACAGCTACAGTGAAAATCTTAATGGGCTGGAATCTAGGCCATAAAAAAAACTTGACACAATCCTAGAGCTTTACAGGGCTAGCTCTAGTTATGATGGCGCCATCTGTAAACTACTTCGACCCGCCAACTTGTACATAAATAAGTTTTTGGCAAAAATTTCATTTTTGGTACAAGCTTTTATCGCTGACTGTAATTTTCTTACGACAGACAACTAATACTCGTCGAGACAATTCTAAAAACCCCTAACACAATTAGGTTGCGTTGTTTCATCACAGAGTTCCTATGGCCAACTCCTGTCTCCATCATCAGATCAGCTGGATGTGCATTGTCATCCGATATACATGCATGCAAAATTTTAGCTCAATCGGAAACCGGGAAGTGGATCAAATTTAACTTGCAAGATTTGATTACAGACAAACAGACAACGGTCAGGGGAAACTAAATAAAAGCTTGTAAAATAATATTATAAATGAATCACTGATGTTATTGTATTGTAACAATAACCCGTGATGCCCAAAAATGTACAATTTTTTGTACTATTATTTATTCTGTAACGTGACAGAATTCTACGAGCATCATGTATATTCTACGGAAACCAAACGCTTGCGCCATCTATCTCGACCGCAGCGCCATCTAGTGGACAATTGGGTAACCAACTTAAAAAGTCAACGTTAGGAATGTGATATACCTATTTAAGCCCCTTTACACGGTGCGAGAACTTGCATGCAATATTCAATACATTGATTTTTGAGAGTTCGCGGACCTCCATGACTTCGTCATTTTGAGAAAATTCCATATTTAGAACCTACTTACAAAATTTCACGAGAATCAGTCGAGAAATGCGATCTGTAGAGGAGAACCGCCAAACATACGAAATAATTTTTGCCCAAGCTAAGACGAGACCTACGATTCGCTCGTCGCATTATACAGGATATAGCAAAAATAGTGGGGTACCGTTTAAGCATATTTAGTACCATGTTGATTAGGAATAAATAGTAGAAAAAAAAAATTGTCGTGAAAATTTTTTGGCTTTTGGTTTGGACGATGAAGGGTTGGGCGACTTGAACGACCCGCCCTATAGAGAAAAAAAAAAGAAATATGATTAACGATATACACGATATCGAATTATGTATTTAAATAGAGTTAGACCAAGAAAGGTCTGCAGAGATTTTGAGAGCCCACGCAATGTAAGTGTTAAAATGACACTTGCACTGCGAGCTGCGTGGGCTATCAAAATCACTGCAGACTTTTCTCAGTCTAACCTTATTAACACATTATCACTAACATGGTCTAATAAAACATGGTCTTCCATTCCCAGAGTGACACGGGCCTACGTCACAATAACATTGCCACTTTATTTCAACATAACATGTTACATGGGTACATTATACCTATGGTTAATAAGTTAAAATATTTCTTTATAATTTTATAATTTTCATTTATATGTATTTTAGCTTAAATTTTACAATAACACGTCATTTTTAATTACTCGTTAGCAATATCTTCCGATTCACGAAAGAAATTTCAGACTTTCGGGTAATTCTGTTTATACTACTGGCAACACAGGATAGCGCTGTGCACATTTGACAATTCGGATCTAGATAACTTCATGCCCTGACCGTCATCCTTGTCGAACGCGTGTTAATTGTTATTTCCTTCTCGCTCAGTGTCAGCAGTCGCAGTGTTTTCCAAACTTTTCACGTCGTAAGCTTGGTAATTAATGTGTAACTGTGAATTAGTTTTTTAAACGTTTGTCTTGTATAGATAAATAAAGTTTAATTTAATACATTAGATTTGTTTTATTTTACTATGTTTCTACATGAATAACTTAAAATTAATGCCGTTAAAATAATTTTCACCGTTGGTTAAAATTCTCCCACATTTCAAAGTTTGAGAACCTGTAAACAGCATGATGACGTAGGCGCGTGTCAGTTAGGTCATACGCGAATCTCGGAATGGAGTACCAGGCGGAGTATATTATTATACCATGATCACTAATGTTATTTAACAATAACCCCTGATAGCAAAAATATAGATTTTTTTGTCGATTCAGTTGCCGTGACAGACTTCTACGAGCATTATGTATATTCTACGCCTCTACGGAAACCAAACACTTGCGCAATCTATCTCGATCGCAGCGCCATCTAGTGAGTAAATGATTTAAGCAGTCGATACGAAATGCTGTTAACTCCCTACCTGTAGGGTGGTTTTCCACCTATCCAATTTCTTTGTCCAATGTGTATTGCGTCTCACTCTCTCATTAAGAAAAAAGGGAGTTAAGGCGCGGTGTGTAGTAAAATGCGCTTTTTTGTCACCATATTTACTGACTTTTACAAGGATTTCATGCATTATTTTCTAGTATGTATTACTTCAGTCCTTGAACTACGTTATTGCTTGTCAGAAACACGACGGCTCATTATTTTCTCGATAGAATCTTAAGTTGAAAACATGCCTAACACTGTCTTCATTTCCTTATGTTAGAAGTACTACGACGAAAATGTGTATGAAACTTACTTCAGTCGATAGCTTTTAAGTAAATCTTCATTATTGCTTGTCCTTTTATCGATACGTTAATTTTTTCATTCATCATTTTATGAATTCAACATTTTGCCTACTAAATTACACCCTACGCGGCAATACCTTGCGCCCATTCCTCACGCCAGTACGCCCGTGACCACTGTCAGCGTCGGACCTGTGCTAGGTTAGCGGACGTTTCATAAAATGGGTAATCACAGTATAAATATGCAAATATGTTATGCACACAATGTTTTTCAACATACTTACGAAGAAAAGCAAAATAATTCTTAAATACGGTGACATTTCAGACATTCGTCCGTCATATTGTCATTTTATAACAAGTTGAGCAGCAAAGGCACACACCCATCTAACCTATCCGGAATTCAGTCACGATTGATAAATTGTGTACACATATTTTAAAAGGCTATTAAATTAATCAATTAATTGAATAATTTTTAAACATAGATATACAAGATTCAAACATGTGGGAGTGTTTAGTGTATGGTGGTAACCATTTCAACACTTTTAGTTTCCGAGATACCTACATGCGTTTTTGTGGAAGTGGTCCAAAAATGGCTATAATGGTTTTGTGTTTAATTGGATTAGGTACCTATTTACATCCTAAGGAAAATAAGTGTAAGTATAATTGATCACTCAAAACTTTTATCGTAATAAAAAAATGCGAGAGTGTCATAGGACAATCGGTTGAAACTTTGAAACGAAGTTAAGAAAGAGTCGTGACGGAAACTCGTGACGGAAAACTCTTATACTTTTTTTCGCCTAGCCTCCATCCGCCAAGTCCGTACCGTGCGATATGGAACTTTGTTCCAAAATATGCTTTATAGCCATTTTTTTATACAGTTGTTTTTATACCACACTGGTGGCAAGCAATCATACGACCCGCATTTACCCTAGCCTATGGACGCCTAGCTGCAACTACAGGGATGAGGCACATTATGCCAAATGTTGATTGATTTTGTGATATAGTCCTAATATATAAAATAAGGCTAATAAAGGAATACAAGACAAGTAACATTTCTGTTTTGTTGAAAATATAATTTATTTGTAGCTCAAGAAAATTTTAAAAATTAGCGGACATAATTCGTGTAGTTTTGAAAATTGGTATAGTTAGTTACCTTTTGATGTCCAGATAGACATACTTACTAAAAGTCCTCGAGGGTAGGGGGTGTGTGGAGGGTATAGCGGGGGTTGAAGATACCTTTTTTTCAATTTTTGCTCATATCTCGAATATCTGTACGAATAGCATTACAAAGGTACCTTTACCCCCCCTCACCCCTACACCCTCAGCACACCCGCTAAGCTCGAGGACTTACTTGCCCGAAATTGACTGCTAAAGTTAAGGGGCCCACTGATTAACAGTCCGCCGGACGGTATCGGCCTGTCAGTTAGAACAAATTTTTCACAGTTCCGAACAACTGACAGGCCGATACCGTCCGGCGGACTGTTAATCAGTGGGCCCCTTTAGACCAAGTCTGCAACGATTTTGATAGCATAGGCAGTGCAAGTGTTATTGATAATTTCATAGAAGTTTGACCTTTAAAATAACACTTGCACTTGCACATTGCAGACTTTTCTTGGTCTAACTCTATTACATTTTTAAGGTCTATTAGTAAGTACTAGTTTTTGTCTCATAATAATTTGGCATCATTTGATTAGATTCTCAGTTTGTCGCGGTATACACTCATATATTGTTTATAATTAATAATTATTTACACTCACCGTCTTACCTACCATTTTTAATTTCATTAAGTACTCATCAAAATACGAATTTGCTAATAAATCTTATGCAATATTAATTGCCGGAAAAAATCCCGGAACTGACAATTCAGAATACCGATGTCGTCAGAATAAGGACGTAGACGTGCTGCGCGGGAATGGTGCGGTGCGCCGCGCGGGGCGCCCGCCTGCCCGTTCTACCACGCGTCTGCTTCACCCCCTTGAAAACGTAAAACTCGAGTATAAGAGCGCCTTAACAGCATTTCGTAACGACTTCTTAAATCATTATCAAACTGCATTCGGGACTTAATCGCGTATTTAAGTTTTAGAGTTCATCCCTAGTGCGCAAAACGTTCAAACTGATAAACAAGACCAAGTGCGGGTAGTTCGAAAAACTCGCGCGGCTAGAAGATGTTGATGTCAACTTGAGCCAGTCTTCTCCGAGACCACGGGGACAACGCCGTCCTCGAAACGTCGGAGGTAAATTTTAAAACTTAAATACGCGATTAGTCCCGAGTGCAGTTTGATAATGTTTAATAATCGTGAAAGTTTAAATCAGTGACTTCTTAAATCATTTACTCAATTCTTCACTAGATGGCGCTGCGATCGAGATAGATTGCGCAAGTGCATACCACCCGTACACGATGAAAGGCCTCGGCCCAATAGTGGGCGACAGGTGATGATAAAGATAATTTATTTTTCAAGTGTGTTTATTATGAACGTCAAATAAAGCTACGCCGGCTCTAACCCTACACCTCTGGCCCTGATGGTGACTACAATGATGATGATGATGAAGTGAATGGATAGGGTCAGTTACCTGTTGAGTGAGTTGCGGCCGTCGCAGCAACAGTTTGATGACTACCCGAGACTCGTGCTGCTCGCAGTCGGACAGAAGATTCTGACAGTACAGGAACTGGATGCTGCGGGACTCGCTGTAAACGCCAAGACGACTTCATTATTTACGAGTTTTCAGTTGTATATACGGCCTTTACGAGGTTAAATTGCCTTTGCGTGCCAGCGTTATATAGTGCTTGTAATATACCTGTCTCTACTTGGAGGCCAGCAGTTGACCACGTCCACGAGCGCCTTCCTGCGAGCGAAGGTCTCCGCCAGTTCTAATAGTTGGTTGAACGCTTCTCGTCTGCCATCGTCCGTCATCAGCATTTCCTCTGGAAATTTAAAATTGCGGAATCTTAAGATGGCTCTTATACTGGAATGCTTGTGTTAACATTTGCAACTACTGAGCCAATAGAATACAAAAATTACAACCAATCACAGGTCGCGACGCTAGCGCCAAAGTTACACACATACGCCACCTCATCCCGGAGCGACGCTAGAGGCCCGCTCTCTCGCATCTTAACCATCAAACTGATCGCGTTAAAGACATAAGAATGTATATAAATCTTTGCAAAACAAGCCATTAAAGAGACTACAACATTAAAATCTAGTGTTTCATTTAAATAATGGTGTGCAAGTTTCAAGAATAGCTCAAAAATTCCGAAATATTGTCTGAAATTCTTTAAATAATTTCAACAAAATGGAAGTTACGATAGAAATGGATTTTTTCCCCACACGAAATGGTGAAATGGTAAAAATTCACTATTTTGAAAACATACTGTCGGCGCAGCTTTGTTTTTTACTGTATATAATATTCTGTCAAGGTGTATGTGCTAGAATCTTCTAAAAACACTCACCCGTCAACTCCTGCGCGTATTCCTCATTGCTGAACTCCGTCTTTATCAAGTCCACGGTATACTGGGCAACTTTAGCCAGATCCCCTGAGTCTTCCATCTGCCCCTTGTCGCTGAGGGCCAGGAGACCGACCTGCTTGTGCGGCGGGAGACCGGCCGCGGTGGCCTTCTGCATGACGGTCTCGATGAGCTCGTCGGGGAGTTTGATGCCTTCTTTGTGGTACTGGATTATGCGCGTCACTAGGGTCGGTACTTCACTGAAAATGGATAGGCAGAGGTAAGAAAATTATTTAACGCAAATTTTGGCTATGAAATACCTACAGGGCCCAAAGCGAGCGAGTTTACGTATAGCATTAGTTTACGTTTAGTAGTTTCTTCAGTTGCATGAAATGAAATTTATAATAAATATTTTCATGTGATGTAAAACAAGTATTCAAATTTTTTGGTACACCCGCAGTGTGTATAGTGCCTACTTGCCGAAAACATTTTTGAATTTTATAGTGTATGTGATATGAAGTAGAAAATTTTAAATTCCATTTTACCTTCATGTTCCTCCGCGAATCCTCTAAGCCTATTTTACCTTACAGTTAAATATTTAATAGTTTTTTAATGGGCTCAATTTTTTTTCTTAAGCGTCGCTTCCAACGCCATCTATTTTTTGTACCTCGGTCCACTCGTGTCAGCCAGATGTCGCAGCACGCCGGCCGCGTCGGTGGCTATGTGCAGGCACTGCAGCACCGTGCCGAGCGGCGCCGAGCCCAGCCCGGCTAACACCAGGCGGCCCACAAGTGGGACTAGCGTTGTTGGGTCGCCGTGGCTTCGCTCTATCTCCCTGTAGTATAAGTAAACGACGTTTCGAAACAAGACTAAGTGCTCGTAAAGCCAGGACACGACAAAAAAGATGAAAATGTACATTGTGCAACGTGGGGGGTAAGTGAAATATTGTACGAGAGTCTATGTATTCACGACAGCCGCAGGCTGGAGTGAATTAAAGACTAGAGTAACAATATTCTTACCCCTGGCGTAACACAGAATGTTATTCATAGCTTAAGCGAAATCATTCTTAAATAGGGTGACATTTCAAACCAAACATTTGTCCGCCATATTGTCTTGTTTTGGCAGGTTAGGATTCGAAGGTACAGGCCCATCCGGATTCAGCCTTGATTAAAAATTGTGTAAAAATATTTTACGGCTTTTAAATTAATCAAATTAAATATTTTTAAACATACACATAAAAAATAAAACTCATGTGATATATTTTTTTCAAACTCCCACGGGAACAATATAGGCCTTTGTCCTTCAGTACACCTGCATGAAATAAGATCTTTTTCGAGCAAGTGTGATGAAAAATAACTGTTTCGAATCGAAATTGTTATTTTTACTCACGGCCATATCTGGTCGCGGGGCACGCCGCTGTGGTCTATGATGCCCTGTATGGTGTCCGAGTGGTAGTTCTCGAGGAACCGCGCCCAGCGGGTCAGCTCTTGCCCCACTTGCGTCCAGGATATCTCGCTGGAAGACAAACTTTACTTTACAATAAATAAAAGGCTCGCAAGAAGTTTCAAGAGAAACGTGTATATAGTACAGTTAATAGCAATAGTTTCTAAGCGGGCGAGGTGTTCAAAATGATCTTGACGCGGATTTATTGTTAAGAGATTAAGTGCCAGTTGCACCATCCGTATTCGTTAGACGTCACCCGGCGTGCCGCGGCGGTTTACTATGAAACTTTCCATACAATAAAATGTAGCGAACTCTTAACGATGACAAATACTTTGGTGCAACCGTCCCTAGAGCACGTCAAGGTAATTTTGAACACCTCGCCCGCTTAGCAACTTCTGCTGCTGACTGAATGAAAAAAAAATATATAAATTTCCAAATCCCGCTGTCGTTACCAGGCATGGTGTCGTGTGCGTGACTAGTGCGTGACCTCAACCCCTATGCTATGATGCCTTTATGTACAGTCGCTATCAGATATATCGGAGCGGCCAAGGTGTTCACAATATCTGAACAATGAAGCATGGCGACTGTATATATGTGTTAGAGTTGTATCTTACTCCTTGGTGAACTTGAAGTCGTTCTCCTGCTCCTGCTGGCAGTAGTCCACGGCCTGCATCAGCATCAGGCTGCGCGTGCCTGCTGGCACCCTGTAACGTCAACGACATTGCTATCTTTAATATCGTACGTGGGTGACGTCATTAACAAACTTAAATGGAGTTGGGCGGGACATGTTGCCAGACAGAGGTGGACCAAAATTTTGACGAATAGGGGGTTATGAATAGTATTGCAGCAATGTTCTACCGCCAGAGTGCAGCACTAAGCTAGCTAGAAAACCATAGAGTAACTTATACATACTGTGCCTTTGACTGTTTTTTGACAAGTTTTCATTGACAAAAAAATATAACATTGATACATCGAGGCGGTTTGTTAACAAGGGCCTACCGGGAAACGCGAAAATCGAAATTTAGTTATCTGCCTGTTTATCGCTCGAATATGCAAGAGTGATAGAGAGGTTAAATAACGAAATTTCGATTTTCTCGTTTCGCGGTATTCCAGCAGATTGTGATGGATTGTGGTAGTAGAGCCCCCTACGCGAGTTTTGCGTAATATTCCCTATTGGTGGCCGCATTCGGATGAAAGAAGCGCCTGGCGGCCGTTGATTCGTCGGGTTGATCTCTCTCTTCTTCAATTTAAGAGGTATCGTCTTGTAGGTGGAGTATTTTCCATTTCTCCCTCTCATAAGCCATAGCTTTGACCTCTTGATACGACACGACACCAGCTTTTTCTTTTATTTGGTCTACATAGCTACGTCTTGGTCTGCCCCTGCCTCTCTTTCCTTCTATCTTGCCTTCTATGATGGTTTTGAAGAAGTGAGGTGCGTTGGGTGGATGACATTCGAAAAATGGCGGGGCACTTTTGGGTGAAACTAGCCCAGGACCGGGATAAGTGGCGTATACGAAGAGTAGAGGCCTATGCTCAGCAATGGACGACTGAAGGCTAGAATGATGACGATGATCGTCAACAGATGGCGCTGTGAGCAAGTTAGTTCGCGCAAGCGTTTGGTTGTCGTAGGATATAGACCATTTTTGTAGAGTGCTGTTACGTGAACCGATTTAGATGAAATTTTGTTATTTTTGAATATCACGGGTTATTGGAAAGTAACTGCTGTGATAATATTTGAGGCATTTTGAGGAAAGGAAAATTAAAAGCCCATCAACGTGCACACTAGCGCCACTGCTAAATAATCGTGATCATTTAAATTTAACCAAACGTCGACAATTTATGCGTCCAAAGTTAATACGGCCGTTTTTGTTTTGAGTTCATACTGTTCATAGATCGACGAATCCAGAAACATAAAAACTAGTTTGATGTATTCAAAAGGTACTTAAATACGAAATACAGTACGTAGCAGGGATGTTGCGAATATTCGCATCCGCATAAAATCGATGCGGAGCATGAGCTCCGCATGAGCGGATGCGGATGTCGACCAAGTCGGTAACAGGAACGTCTTAGCGGCGGCGTAATAAGTCCTAGGTAATTTCGTCATTATATATAACGAAATCGTCTAGATCCGGAAAAGTCGGCCAAGTTGCTGTTTATTAAATAAAACGCACCTATATTCTTGCTCAAATACTAAACGTTTCGTTTTTTTAAATTAAAATTACTAAAAATGTAATATTTGACGTTCTTTAAGTACCAACTAGCATCCGCATCCGCGGATGTAAGGCTTTAAATATCCTCATCCGCATCCGCGGATGTCAAAAACTCTGCATCCGCAACACCCTGGTACGTAGCGGCCCCCTTTTTAGGGTTCCGTAGCCAAATGGCAAAAAACGGAACCCTTATGGATTCGTCATGTCTGTCTGTCTGTCAGTCCGTAATACGTCATAAATCGTAAAACGCAATTTTATTGTGTTACTTGCTGCTACGGAACCCTTCATGGGCGAGTCCGACTCGCACTTGGCCGCTTTTTAAATACCTTTCGTAAAATTTTAATAATCATGATTATTTAGCAGTGGTGCTTGTGTGCACGTTGATGGGCTCTTAACAAACTTAAATGGCGTTGGGCGGGACATTGTTGCCAGACAGAGGTCGACCACATACCTACCGCTTTTGGATGAAGGAAGCGCCTGTCGTCCGTTCGTTCGTTGGGTGGATGACATTCGAAAATCGCGGGGCAGTTTTGGATGAAACTAGCCCAGGACCAAGATAAGTGGCGTACACGAAGAGAGGCCTAGCTATGCCACAGAATAAATAATAGTACTAGGTACAGAAGACTCACTCTCTAACAAAACGCGTCTGTTACGATCAGCACAGATATGGCCGCTAGGTGGCGACAGCGCCACGCGCGGCTTATGGCAAACCCCAAAATTGGGGCGGAACGGATGTACTTTTAGCTACCCGTAGCAAAGCGACGAAATCGCGGAGTGAGCCACGCCTGGCTATGCTCAGCAATGGACGACTGAAGGCTAAAATGATGACGATGATCGTCAACAGATGGCGCTGGGAGCGAGATAGTTCGCGCAAGCGTTTGGTTGCCGTAGGATATAGACCATTTTTGTAGAGTGCTGTTACGTGAACCGATTTAGATGAAAGTTTGTTATTTTTGAATATCACGGGTTATTGGATACTATCCAATGGATAGTAACTGTAGTGATAATATTTTAGGTGAGAGCGTGAATTACCACATTAAGGCCCACTTGTATCATTCCACTAACCCGGGGTTAACCAGTACAATTTGACGCCGGGTTAACGGTTTAACTGCTTAACCACGCGTCTCACATTTTGCTGTAATGAGAGAGTGACACGCACTGACATATTACGACAGGTGGAATACCACCCTATGTTACGTACTGTTAACATAATTCCTCGCTAGATGGCGCCGGGGTCGAGATAGATCGCGCTATCGTTTGGTTCCTGTAGAATATAGAGACTGTTCATAGATTGTTATTTCGTCATCCGATTTGGATAATTCTTTTTAATTTTTGAAATTCACGGGTTGTCGAAAGAAACCGCAGTGATAGATAGCAAAGACATATTAGACATATATATCTTCGTAAAAGATAAATAAAGTCTAAGAATGAAACGTGCCTCCGAAAATCAAGAAAAAATTATGCTCTAAAAGATGGCGCGATACCTTTGGCCTGTACTCGTTTGATTTTTAACACATATAGTTCGTTTTTTTTAGCATTAGAAATAAGGTAAACAATCTTGATCTGTCTTTTAATTGAAAAACACAGTTTAAAAATAAGTCACGGCAAATATGTAACAATTATGAATCTAATACGATCATTTATATTCTTCTGCTTTCATAAGTAATAGTTACTGATTTTTAAAAAGCGTTTTTCAATTAAAAGATATGTCAAGATCGCTTACCTTCTTTCAAGTTCTTTCTAATGCTAAAAAAACGAACTATAAGTATCAGTAAAAGATTTAATCCCGTATCGAAAGATGGCAGTAAGTTTACTGAGACTACAAAATTTGACACTACGCCTCTATTTGTTATATTTGGTGATAGTAATAATTCATACATATACAATGATACATACCTCAGTAAAGCCTGTTCGCTGAAGCAGGTGTCGGCCAGGAAGCGCAGTAGCTCCTTCTTGGCGAGCTTGTTGAAGTAGCTGGCGCACTGTCGGTAGCGCTGCATCCTTTTCTTGTTGCTCGACGACCCGTTAATACACATACATACCTCAGTAAAGCCTGCTCGCTGAAGCAGGTGTCGGCCAGGAAGCGCAGTAGTTCCTTCTTGGCGAGCTTGTTGAAGTAGCTGGCGCACTGTCGGTAGCGCTGCATCCTTTTCTTGTTGCTCGACGACCCGTTAATACACATACATACCTCAGTAAAGCCTGTTCGCTGAAGCAGGTGTCGGCCAGGAAGCGCAGTAGCTCCTTCTTGGCGAGCTTGTTGAAGTAGCTGGCGCACTGTCGGTAGCGCTGCATCCTTTTCTTGTTGCTCGACGACCCGTTAATACACATACATACCTCAGTAAAGCCTGTTCGCTGAAGCAGGTGTCGGCCAGGAAGCGCAGTAGTTCCTTCTTGGCGAGCTTGTTGAAGTAGCTGGCGCACTGTCGGTAGCGCTGCATCCTTTTCTTGTTGCTCGACGACCCGTTAATACACATACATACCTCAGTAAAGCCTGCTCGCTGAAGCAGGTGTCGGCCAGGAAGCGCAGTAGTTCCTTCTTGGCGAGCTTGTTGAAGTAGCTGGCGCACTGTCGGTAGCGCTGCATCCTTTTCTTGTTGCTCGACGACCCGTTAATACACATACATACCTCAGTAAAGCCTGCTCGCTGAAGCAGGTGTCGGCCAGGAAGCGCAGTAGTTCCTTCTTGGCGAGCTTGTTGAAGTAGCTGGCGCACTGTCGGTAGCGCTGCATCCTTTTCTTGTTGCTCGACGACCCGTTAATACACATACATACCTCAGTAAAGCCTGCTCGCTGAAGCAGGTGTCGGCCAGGAAGCGCAGTAGTTCCTTCTTGGCGAGCTTGTTGAAGTAGCTGGCGCACTGTCGGTAGCGCTGCATCCTTTTCTTGTTGCTCGACGACCCGTTAATACACATACATACCTCAGTAAAGCCTGTTCGCTGAAGCAGGTGTCGGCCAGGAAGCGCAGTAGTTCCTTCTTGGCGAGCTTGTTGAAGTAGCTGGCGCACTGTCGGTAGCGCTGCATCCTTTTCTTGTTGCTCGACGACCCGTTAATACACATACATACCTCAGTAAAGCCTGTTCGCTGAAGCAGGTGTCGGCCAGGAAGCGCAGTAGCTCCTTCTTGGCGAGCTTGTTGAAGTAGCTGGCGCACTGTCGGTAGCGCTGCATCCTTTTCTTGTTGCTCGACGACCCGTTAATACACATACATACCTCAGTAAAGCCTGCTCGCTGAAGCAGGTGTCGGCCAGGAAGCGCAGTAGTTCCTTCTTGGCGAGCTTGTTGAAGTAGCTGGCGCACTGTCGGTAGCGCTGCATCCTTTTCTTGTTGCTCGACGACCCGTTAATACACATAGGGGCTGTCCATAAATTACGTCATCGATTTTTGACGATTTTTGACCCCCCCCCCCCCTATAATCATCCAAAATCATGCTTCAAATGACCCCATTTCCTCCTACTTCATGCTACCGTCATCCGATGTCCAGACCCCCCCCCCCTAATTTGAAATGACGTAATTTATGAATAGCCCCATACATACCTCAGTAAAGCCTGCTCGCTGAAGCAGGTGTCGGCCAGGAAGCGCAGTAGTTCCTTCTTGGCGAGCTTGTTGAAGTAGCTGGCGCACTGTCGGTAGCGCTGCATCCTTTTCTTGTTGCTCGACGACCCGTTAATACACATACATACCTCAGTAAAGCCTGCTCGCTGAAGCAGGTGTCGGCCAGGAAGCGCAGTAGTTCCTTCTTGGCGAGCTTGTTGAAGTAGCTGGCGCACTGTCGGTAGCGCTGCATCCTTTTCTTGTTGCTCGACGACCCGTTAATACACATACATACCTCAGTAAAGCCTGCTCGCTGAAGCAGGTGTCGGCCAGGAAGCGCAGTAGTTCCTTCTTGGCGAGCTTGTTGAAGTAGCTGGCGCACTGTCGGTAGCGCTGCATCCTTTTCTTGTTGCTCGACGACCCGTTAATACACATAGGGGCTGTCCATAAATTACGTCATCGATTTTTGACGATTTTTGACCCCCCCCCCCCTATAATCATCCAAAATCATGCTTCAAATGACCCCATTTCCTCCTACTTCATGCTACCGTCATCCGATGTCCAGACCCCCCCCCCCTAATTTGAAATGACGTAATTTATGAATAGCCCCATACATACCTCAGTAAAGCCTGCTCGCTGAAGCAGGTGTCGGCCAGGAAGCGCAGTAGTTCCTTCTTGGCGAGCTTGTTGAAGTAGCTGGCGCACTGTCGGTAGCGCTGCATCCTTTTCTTGTTGCTCGACGACCCGTTAATACACATACATACCTCAGTAAAGCCTGCTCGCTGAAGCAGGTGTCGGCCAGGAAGCGCAGTAGTTCCTTCTTGGCGAGCTTGTTGAAGTAGCTGGCGCACTGTCGGTAGCGCTGCATCCTTTTCTTGTTGCTCGACGACCCGTTAATACACATACATACCTCAGTAAAGCCTGCTCGCTGAAGCAGGTGTCGGCCAGGAAGCGCAGTAGTTCCTTCTTGGCGAGCTTGTTGAAGTAGCTGGCGCACTGTCGGTAGCGCTGCATCCTTTTCTTGTTGCTCGACGACCCGTTAATACACATACATACCTCAGTAAAGCCTGCTCGCTGAAGCAGGTGTCGGCCAGGAAGCGCAGTAGTTCCTTCTTGGCGAGCTTGTTGAAGTAGCTGGCGCACTGTCGGTAGCGCTGCATCCATTTCTTGTTGCTCGACGACCCGTTACCTGGCTCCTATGGAAAATAGCATATTAATGCGAAATCAACTCCCATTCACTCTTTGATTGTGGACAAGTAGCGTACTCGAAAATAGGCCTTCTTATATGCACCAAGTAGAGTATTTAACTGTATTTAAAATAAATGATTTTACACCATGCAAGAAATAAAGCACCTGAAGATTAATGGAGAAACGTAGACAGCAGTTATTTTTAGACACAATTTCTATTTTAAAACCCGTATAAATCTATAAAGAGTAGGTAATTTGCTTGTGACGTCATATGCTAGTGTTTCATATAAATTCCATAGTAGCAAATCGTTTTGACAGTTTGAAAAAAGAAACCGATTTAACTAGTGGTTAAATACCCTATACTTTAAGTGTATAATTCTAATTTTATTTTGACATGAAAATATGAGTATTATACTCACACTAAAGAAGTAGTTAGTGAGCCACATGGTGTAGAGCGTGTGGACCGGTAGAGGCAGGAGGATCGCCGGGGGTAACGTCCGTAGTAGCTTGGTGACCATGCCGGCGGTCTCGGGCCGCATTACGGACAGTATATGTGAGGTGAATTCGGCCTCGGAGGCGGGCTCTAACAGGATCTTGTAGTCCAACTCTGTAAGAATAGTACAAGTTAAAATAAATGCAGCACGAGTACGATGGACGCTCTTATCGGCGTGACAGAGCAGCACGGATATCATGGTCGCATTTTTATAACCTGTCATGTCATGCGTCACTTTCGCACTTTCATACTTGTTAGAACGCGACAGGCATGATGACAGATGATAATAAACCGACCATCTTAGCCCTACCAAAAAGAATAGATAGTATAGAGGGGTCCTGTCATTGTAAATTTTGTAGTCACAGTAAATTTACTGCCATCTATCGACACACGACTAAAACTCAAAATGAAAACGTATAAAGTTATCAAAAAATGTATATTATATGGATAAATGATTTTATTATTTTTATATCATTTTGATCCATGTTCATTCACTGATATCTATGTGTTAAAATTGTTAAATATGAAACTGTGTCGTCACGCCATCTAGCCGAGGATAGGCTAAAGGTGTGTGCGCCATCTATTCGACAATGACTTTTACTTGAATTCCGACGCACGTTTTTTCCTTAGACTTTATTCGTCTTATACGAAGTTACATATGTCTGTGGCCCTACTGATCTCACTGTCACGAAGACAATTACGACAAACGAAAGGGGCGTTTCAGCTTGAGCAAGTGCTTTCATCAAAAAGGCGACAGGCTATGTGTCGCATTTCTCAACCGATTGTCGTAAAATTTTGTGAGCAGCTTCCATAATTATACTTTTTATTGTCAATTTAGTTTTAGTAAATTTCCAAGATGGCGGAGTTAGCAAGCGGGTTCGCGAGGTGTACAACTCTTAGAGCTAATAATAAGTGTTACCGTTAGAAGCAGCCTTGACTTTCTTCAGAAGCTTGATGTGTTCCGCCGCCGTGAGGCCCCACAGCGGAGGTTTCTCGTCGACGCCCTTCAGGATGGTGAAGAAGTTGATCAGCGCGTGGTGGTTGGAGCCCTTGATCTTCGGCCAGAGGCCTTCGCGGATGCTGGAAGGCGACATGAGATAGGTAATAAAATATTAACATAATGTCGAAAGTAGAGTTTGGTAGAGTGTACCATTTTTTCATACTATAATATAAGTTTTTTATTAACTTCCAAAAAGAGAATAAGTAAAGATACCATTCGATTCCTTACATTTTATCCAAAAAAAGATTTAATTTAATTTCATTTCATTTATTTAACATTAAAAGTCATGTGCATTACAGAAGGTGTTAGTAGAATGGTAGTCAGTACATGACACCCGGGTAGGGCGCATAATGTTAGTACTTATGGGGTACCCAATTACCTACTTATACATATATGTATTATATTCTAGTAAATAATCCACTGCATGCATATCTAATTTAACTTTACACTTAGAATAATTATGTCAAGATGCTAACAATTAAATTCTGTATTAACATGTTATTTTCGGTTACTTACCAAAGTTATTAATGTTATACAAACACATACCTAGGATTATTTATCAATGTCAAAGTTAATACTAATGCTTAATGCTTCATGTCAATACGCAACTAAAAACTAAAATTATTTACATTATAGGGTCACAAAAGATGAAAGAGATCATATCATTGATAGGTTATATTGCCTTACGGATTCCATTCTAACAAAGTATCATCATTTAGAAACTCGTTTATTGTGTAGTATGACTTTTCGATAAGTAGGTCTTTTAGCTTCCGTTTAAATTATTTATCGTCGGGTTCTTGTTTTAACTGTTTGGGTAGTTTGTTTACTATGGTGACGCATCGACAGTATGGACCATTTCCATACATAGCAAGTCTTGAAATTGGCAGGAGAAGTTGATTTTTATTACGTCGGTTCGAGGTTACTTTTTGCAATGGGAATAAATTTGTATTACTCCTAACGAACATTGCCGCTTCCATGATATACATGCTTGGTAATGTAAGTATCTTATGTTCTGTAAAAAGTGCACGGCTGCTACTTGGTATCCGCGTGTTAGTGAGGATCCGCATACATTGCATCACAAAGAGCTGGTGTGCGTCCGTGCTAGCCCCCCAGAGTATTATTGCATATCTTAGCCAAGAATTTGCGTACGCATAATATGCTGACAAGGCCGTTTCGAAGTTTGTATTTACTTTGAGGATTCTAAGGGCGTAAACGAATCTGGATAACTTTGCTTTAACATTTTCGATATGAGACTTCCAGTTTAAGCCGGAGTCAATTTTTATGCCTAATAAATTAAATTCGGTCACTTCCTCGATAGTTATATTGTTAATTTGTAGTGTCATTTGTAATGATTTTTACTGTACCGGTTTAAATTGAATTATTTTAGTTTTTTTAAGATTCATTTCCAAATTATGATCGTCGAGCCATTTTTGTGTAGTGAGCGATATTTCCCGCAATCGTTCATTGCACTGTGCACTGTTTGTGCAATTAAATAATAGGGATACGTCATTCGCGAACATTATACAGGTTGTGTCTAATATTTTTGGCAAGTCGTTTACGTATACCAAAAATAATATACACCCAGCAACACTTCCCTGAGGTATAGAACACGTAATAATTATTCCGTATGTTAGATGTGATGTCTTTAACTTCCCCAGAGTCTGCATAAAGGTATTTAGTCTGTACGTATTGACTACGGTTTTCCAAGTACGATTTAAACCATTTATATGCGTTCCCGCGAATTCCCATGCCGTTCAATTTCGTCAATAGAATTTTATGGGAAACGCGGTCATAAGCTTTCGTAATATCAAGGAGGAATCCTACGCCGTAATATTTTTGGTCTAAAACTATCTAGGATCTGCTGAGTATAATTGTAAACCGCAAGTGTAGTGTAGTGATGCTTCCTAAAACCGAACTGGCTTTTGTCGAGAACGCTGAACTTTTCAAAAAAATTATAAACTCTATTTATCATAGCTTTCTCGAAAATCTTTGAAATTGCTGGCAAAAGTGCAATGGGTCTATAATGATGTGGATTCGTTTTATCGCCTCCCGGTTTCAATAAGGGATTGTATAGCAACTATATACATAAACGCAATGTTTCACCGACAAAAAAGCAATTTTCTTGTTTTGTCCATACTTCAAGATGGACTCTCAGTGACCTTGACGTCACGGTCACTTATCGTTTTGTTAGGAGCGTTTCGCGAGTGAAGTACGACTGTCGGACTTTGACTATCATTTCTGACTTTTGTATTGCTTTAATGCAGCGGTCGGCAACCAGCGGCCCGCGGGCCGCATGTGGCCCGCCAACCTGTCGCTTGCGGCCCGCGTGCCTCCCTGACTATTTTCTATGTAATACTGACGAACGACAATGTCTGCTAGTCACAAATATTACCAAAGTGCGGCCCGCGTCATCTTCGTTAACTACTATGTGGCCCTTGGCTGCTAAAAGGTTGCCGAACGCTGCTTTAATGCAATGGGTCCCATATAGATATTTGATCCTAAAAACAAACCTGATCGATTGAGACCATAAATGAAAATTTGTCATCTAGCCTATTATTGCAGGTGACTAAATAAAATGAAAAACATGATGTCAGAATATCACATGATATGAAAAAGTGGGACAGTCAACTAACGAAATTATTGTAAACTATAATAAGAAAATAGCTTAGAACGAGAAAAAAACGGTCCCCTCACCGAGTATGAGCAGTAGCATCTCTGCAAGGTAAACTCGACATTAAGCTCGAGAGAGTAGGGTCGCTTTCTGCGTGCTGCAGCCACACTTCTAAGGCGTCCATGTCGTATTTGGTGGCCAGGGAACATGCTAGTTCTAGGTGCTCCGGGTTGGGCGATCTGGGGGCAAACATTATTAAATTGAGTGTCTCAACCACTGGAAAGTTCCACATCTTCATACAGCAAGAAGGTGTTCAAAATAATCCGGACAACTTTATTATTAGTTTAGCGAAAATGTTAAAACTCAAAAAATTGTCCTCAAAAAGAATGACTTTTATTATTGCCAGGTTTATGAAGTTTTTATGACAGGATTTTGTAGATTAGACATTGTACCCCTAAATCTATAGGTATCCCACTTGTCCAATTTCTTGGTCCAATGTGCATTGTGTCTCACTCTCTCATTAAGCAAAATGTGAGACGCAATACACATTGGACCAAGAAATTGGACAGGAGAAATACCACCCTTTGGCGCTTTTTTGATAAGATAAGATAAGATAAGATAAGATAAGATAGTTCTTTATTGTACAACCGTGTTACAGAGGTGTTATTTAGTACATGTGAGTTTCAACGGTAACCCAACTCGGGTATACAATGGACACTTAAAACTAACTTAAAACTAAGAAACACATAACTATTATACACATACATAGCATATATGAATTATTGATATTGATATTTATTATTAACAAGGTTTTTTCAAATAAATATTATTCTATTCAATTCTATATCTATCTATACAGAGTAGACAGTATCATGATTCATGAAGAATATAATTCAAAGAAATCCTTGAGAGAATAGAATTCATTCTTTATAAGCCATTTTTTTAAACTACGCAAAAACTCTATGTCATCTAGCATTTTTAATTCATCTGGAAGCTGATTAAAGACGCGAATGGCAGTGATATATGTGCTTTTATCGTAAGTTTTATTATTGACTAGAGGCAGTTTCAAGTTATACTTATATTGAGAGCGAAGGTTGTCGCGGAGGGAAGCTAATGTTGTAAAATAATTCTTGTTGCTCTTAAGAAATTTACAGAGTTCGTATATATATATGCCAGTTAAAGTTAGAAAACCTTTGTCCCTGAAAACATTTCTCAGTGATTGTCTGTAATTCATACGATAGATAGTTCTTATGCACCTCTTTTGCAAAATAAATGTTGACTGCACGTCTACGGAGTTACCCCAGTATATGACACCATACGTCAATAGAGAATATATGTTTGCGTAGTACGCACTAGTAACAACATCTTCAGAACACGTTTCGGATAATATAGATAATGCGTAACATTGACTGGAAATTTTGCTATTAATCTTCTCTATATGATGTTTCCAGGTCAAGTGAGGATCTATTGTTAAACCTAAAAAAACTTATGTTCTCTACTTCTTCTAACAAAGTGCCTGACTCCATCACATTTAAATTTGTCGGAAATTGTTTACAGTTCCTGAACTGCATAAGTTTAGTTTTTGTTAAGTTTACTTTTAAGTTTATTGATTTTAACCAACTGACGACTGTCTTTACAGTGTTACTAATATTTGTGCAAAAAGTATCGTCTATTGTTTCACCAGAGAATAAGATTGTTGCATCGTCGGCAAACATTACACATAATTCCTCAATAATATTTGGTAACTCATTGACATAAATAAGGAATAAAAGAGGCCCTAAAATACTGCCTTGAGGAACGCCCAGATTTACAGCTTTATATTCTGATTGTACTTTTTCAACAGTTTTTGAATCTACATTATAACTATCGATAATAGTCGCTTGCTTCCTGTTGGTAAAGTAGCTTTCAAATAGTTTTAAGGCAGTTCCGCGGATACCTAAGTGTTCTAGCTGTGATAGTAAGATGGATGGGACTACGCAGTCGAACGCCCTGCTCATATCGAGGAAGAGGCTAACGCAAGGTTTTTTGTTATTAACTGCATCCCAGATATACTTGAATGTTTTAAATATTGCCAGAGAAGTGGATTTACCTTGCTGAAATCCAAATTGGTTGCTGTTTATTAGGTTGTTTGCAGTGACAAAATGTACAACTCGGCTATAGATTACTTTTTCTACAATTTTAGAAAAGGAAGGTAATAACGCAATGGGTCTGTAGTTACTAATTATATCTTTATTTCCTTTCTTATGCAATGGTAATATCAAAGATTTTTTTAAATCATCCGGGAAGATTCCCGATTCTAAAATTAAGTTTATTATATGAACAAGAGGTTCCGCGATGTATTCAAAACAAGCTTTTATGACTGGTAGTGGTATGTTATCGTGGCCTGAGCTAGTTTTGTTTTTTAATGAATTTACAATCTTTTTTAATTCGGGTATGCTAACTGGGGAAAGAAATATGCTGTGACAAAGCGATGGGCTTATTGGTTTCCAATTTAATGCTGTTGTATCGCTGATGTTTTGATCTGTTAAAAAGTTATTAAATACTCTCACTATTTCCAATGGATCTTGAGTAACTTGCCCATTCAGATCAATGCTATCAATCATAGGTTTTATGGTATTTGTATTGGATGTGTACTGTTTAATTAACGCCCAGGTGGCCTTTGTTTTATTTGAGCTATTATTGATAAATTTATTGCTAGCCAAGATTTTCGAAGTACGAATGACTTTTTTTAATATTTTTGCATAGTGTTGGTACTGGATTCGACATAATATGTTAACATTTTTTCTTTGAAGATATTTGATATGCATGTACCGTTTTTTTCGGCACGATTTTTTTATACCTTTGGTTTTCCAATTCTGTTTACGCTTATAGGTAACTTTTTTTCGCTCCAACGGAATACAAAGGTTGAAAAGTAGTGAAAACTTCTCTAAAAATATATTGTATGCCAAATTTGCATCAGTACATTCAAAAACGTCCGAGAAACTAATCTGTTGTATGTATTTTAAGAAAATGATTAAATTTGAATATGTGTTTCTTGTCCAAATAAACCAATATTTTTCGGAAAAACTTAAATTCGTTTTTAATTTTATTAGCTGACCTGTATGGTCCGATATGCCTAAGTTTAAAACTTCCGAAGCGTAAGTATTAAAATTCGTGACGATGTTGTCGATACAAGTACAAGATTGTTTGTATATTCTAGTGGGGGTTGCAATAGTCAGGTTCAGGTTATATTTTTTTAATGTTGTTTTAAATAATTTTGAAACTCTGTCATTTTTTAATACATCAATGTTAAAATCGCCTGCAATTACTATTTTTTTGGCCGCATTCCGTGAACGTAATGTTAATTTGTATAAGAGCAACTCTAGATTTTGTATAAATACATCTAAATCACTGTCAGGCGTTCTGTACATACTAATTATAGTTAATTGTAATTCGGGAATTAAGACACCACAGACTTCGAAGTGTGTTTCAAGTGACATATCGGAAATCCAGTGAACTGCTTTATATGTTAATGAATTTTCGTTCGTTGTTGTTGTTGTTTTGTTATCTGATTGCATTATCTACAAGAATGCACCCTTAATGTTTGATCCCGATAGGCGACGTGGAAGAAAAAATAATCTATAATACTATATTTTAAATGTTTATAAAACAGAGTAAAGTGTCAAAGAAGATCTGGGCTGTGCACCAATGCGTGGACCGCCTGCCCGAAACCTTGCCGGCTGCCAAGGAACTTTCAAAGGCGCACCAAAGGCGACCTTTTTGGTGAAAATTAGAAACAGTTTTAAATATTTATTCTAAAATCATTCTTTTAATAAACGCCATTGTCCTGAATATCATTATCAAATGAAGTGATATATCAAATATATAATTTGATCTTCACCCCGGAACATTTCTGGCTCCATTATAGGTAGGTTGTATATTGCCTAAGGAACTCTGAAAACATCTATGACTCTATTTTTGAGATGTAGTTACCTAGCGAGCCGGTAAACAATCTCCTGGCGGTAGTCAGGGTCAGCCGAGAACAGTAATCCATTCACGTTAACGCCTAGTGCCTTGATCTGGTCCACTTCGCCACACCCGCTCAGCTTGGCGAGGCAACGGCGGATCACTTCCATTTGCTCGTCTGACGCGTTCTGACTTTCTAGTGTCATTCGGGCTAGCTGAAATGAAATAAAGGTGTGTGTGGGGTAAAGGTGAACTGAGTTCCTTTAGTGGAACTGTCTAAAGTCGACTGTTGCTTTCAGTTAGTGAAGAAGATTAGAACTATAGGGCGCCTGTATGAAGTTAGGGGGCAGCATAGGAGCCGTCAGATTATTGGCGCGAGGCATAAATGTGAAGTTTATGCTTCCAACGTAGCCCACAAGATGGCAGAACCAACTATGCACAAGAAAACGTATGAGAACGGTAGACGGTAGCACTTGCTTTGGCAATGTACATGTTTATGTTTCCGATTCAGGCCACAAGATGACAGACCCTCCAACGCGCACGGTCCCCATTCTTCAAATACACGCGCCCCCAGAATCTAGGATTTGTAAAGCGGGTAAAATTGTAAGGAAGATAACATAGATATGCAATGTATCCACGTCCAGTCCAGATAGGATCTGGAATATTAAAAGGTGTAGCTGTACAATAGTTACCTTCACCTTCGGGATGGGTCGTGCAGTTAGACAGTTCTGGACGTGGGACCTTCGAGGACGGGGTGAGCCATGCTCTGTTGTATTATCGGTGACTTATATATTGACCTGCTTCGGTTTGGTGAGGTAGACGTTGTCCCTGAGGTCGGGCGCGGAGCACTCCAGCACGGTGGCGTACAGGGCGGCGCTGACGGCGGCGCGCGAGGGGCGGCGCGGCCACGTGCGCGCGCGCAGCAGGCACGCCACGCTCAGCGCCGTGTCCTTGCTCAGGAGCTCCTCCGCTACGCGCTGGACCACTGTTCAAATAATAACAAGTAAATGTGAATATATCAGCGCGGGACAGTAACCGGACGGAAGTTACACTCTGTGCGAAAAGAGAAGAGTCGTGGAATGTGTGGGGCCCGATACATTCCACGACTCTTCTCTTTCCGCACAGACTCTAACGCACGCACTGATCCAGTTAAGATAATTAAATACCAAATAAATTCCTCTAAGTTTACCCGCTAAGGGTACCATTGTCTGTTTGTGTTCGTACAGAGTACAGTAATACTGTGATATAGTACCTACCAACCGTATCTTTTTGGCCTAGAGGTTGACTGGTAGAGAATGCCTTACGGCATTTAGTCCGCCATTTGTACTTATAATTTTATGTGCAATAAAGTTTAAATAAATAAATAATCATATGTGTACCTTCACCCTCGAGATGGGGTGTACAGTTGTCCAGACAGTTCTGCACGTAGTACCACTTGAGCACGGCCTGGGCCACGCTCTGCTCGTGCGGGTTGGGGGCGCTGAACGTGGTGTAGTCGTAGTAGCTGTCTGAAGTCTTGTGCTCGGGGTACAGGGTGCGGTAGAACTCTTGGCAGTAGATGGAGTGGTCGGATGCGTCGGTTGGTTGAGACTTAGTGTCGCTGAAAACACATAAACAACTTACGATATGTTCTGTCGGCTATCCCAATAGGAATATTCTTCTTTCTCTAAGAGAAGGATGGACCTAAAGAAACAGTTTTTTTAATTCAACTTGATTTCAAAGACGTTGAGAATGATTTAAATGTAAGTATTTATAATAAAAACTCGCGCATATCTCTCGGGAGCATCGTTTATTGAAGTGGAATTATTTATGAATAACAGAACAGGACTTTTTAACACCATGTATTTCTATCATTCATACTCCAACTGAAAATTATTATTTGCTAAGTAAATACCTAATTAATTAAGAACACACACTTAAATTAAAATCACAGCCATATCAATAAAACAAAACAAATCATATTATGAAGTTATAAAAAGAGACAAAAAAAAACCTACAATTTAAAATAATAGAAAATGCCTAATCAATTTAGTAATCCAGTTATTTAAAAAATCTATAAACGAAATGGGAAACTTACCCCCCGGAGAGCTTGTTCTGGAACGTGTCCAGCAGATAGTTGAACAGCGGCACCTTTTTATCAACCGGAGCCACCAGGTCCTTTTTCTCGATCACGGGCTACAACACACACGAAAAGCTTTAAGTTTAAATAATGGACTTTGTCACATATTTTTAAAGTTCAAAGTTGCTTACAACTATCTTTCATAAAAATTTGGAGTGCTGTCTCGCTATGTCAACGTTTTTTTACCGTTAGTTCGTTACGTTGTTTTGTTTATTAGATTACATTGGCAAAATTATGCAACAAATCTTTAAAAATTTATATGTAAAATTTCTGGCACGCTATTTTCCTTCCATAAAGTTTCTCTATTGTCCCCCATAAAGTTTTAAGTCCTAATAATGTATTGTGTCCGTATTTTCGTTAGTCATAATTTGGTATTTCTCAGAAACGAGTAATTTCTCAGGATTGCCATAAATCAAACCTAACCTAACGTATCTATAGGATAACCTTACGAAAATCCTGAAAAGTTAACGGTTTTAAAATTATGACTAAATTTGACAATCATTACATTATGACTTGCAATAATTATGTCAAACAAAGGGATCCGATTAATTCTAGTTTATAATGAAGTTGGTGCGAGACAAAAGGTTGAGACTGACCGTGGTGATAGCGTCAGCAAACTCGTCGTCAGTAGAGGGCCAGCGCTCCGCCAGGCTCGCGTGCTCGCGCGCCGCCGCCGCCGTCTGCTGCAGACCTTCCAGCTCAAGGGACAGTCTGAACAAAATAATGGGTTATAAGACTTACAACTTAATTTATTCGAATTAACTATACAACTAGTAGTTCTCCCTGAACTGAGAACTCGCGGTTCGCCAAAAATATCAATTGAATGCAGTGCTACTTAGTCGGCAATGGATCGAAAATCGCGTGCAATTTATTGCAAGGTCTGTGGAGCCCTTCACCATAGAGATTAAAATAAACTGTATCTGTGGTAAGCCGTAATCTTACTTGTCAAATGTCAAATACTAATATTATGTTTATTTTATTTCGTTTTTATCTTGCTAATTACTTTAAAATAAAACAATATTATAAATATGTAAACCGTGCACTTTCATTTGATACCAAACTCGACTATGCTTTCTTGCAAATGAGTTGACCAGAAT